>NC_088329.1:30785000-31110000 GCF_036884655.1 Musa acuminata AAA Group | reverse complement strand
ATTGATTATCATCATCAAAAAGGGGGAGATTGTTGAATCTCGAATTTTGATGATGAAACCAATTGATAGTGTTTATGACTTAATGCGCGTTTAAGTGATGCAGGACTAACTTCGATCAGAAAAGATAAATCGATTAAAGCAGGAGAAATTATACGTTGGGCCGAAGCAAACATATTAGAAGATTGGACGTTGGCTGAAGGATCGGTTGACGTGTTGGTAAAAGGCTTCGATCCGTGAATTCGGGCACCGGGCCAAGAAGATCGGACATTATGCCTGTTAGGATCGGAGCGGCACTAAGAGGGGGGGGTGAATTAGTGCAGCGGATTAAAACTCGTAAGTTTGAAAACGATTTCGTAAATGCGTAGAGATTTCGATTCGAAAATGAATGACTTGGTGAAAGTAGCTCGAGTAAAGTGAGAAGATAAAAACTGAAAGCTTGCTACTATGTAAATAACAGTTTAAGAAAGGTAAACACTCACACATTCAAGGAACACACTAATTTAAAGTGGTTCGGTCAAAATGACCTACATCCACTTATGAAGCCTTCTTCGATGAGGCTCCCAACTTCTACTAGCAAATCACTTTGAAGGGAAAGGACAAATACCCCTCTTACAACCTTTTACAAGTGGTTCACACTCTTACATATTTTCAAAGAGAAAGAGGGAGGTGAACACTCAAGAAATTGAAAACAAGACTTACTAAAGATTTTGCTAAGGCTTTATCTCAATCTCTAACTTCTCAAAGATTGTATTCTCTGCTGAGAATTGAGGGGCATTTATATGCCCCATGAGGATTCAAATTTGGGCCCCAAATTTTGAATTCTCTTGGGTTCCTGATGTTAGCGGTGCCATCGCCTGTCAGTGTCTGACACTGATAGTATACTAGCGGTGACACCACCGGACCTCTCTGGTGCTAGGCGGTTCCACCGCCTAGTCCGACGGTACCACCGCCCAATCCTTTGGATTCTGGGCGGTGCCACTGCCTAGTCTGGCGGTGCCACCGTCTAGACTATTTCAGCTCACTAGTTGGGCTCCAAACTTGGCCCAAACCAGTCCGAACTTGGGCCCAATTAGCCCATAACCGGGTTATAGGATTAACCCTTAATCCTAACCCTAATTATATACAGACTACGAAATTAAGACATAGTCCTAAGCAAGTTTTTAACCGACAATGTCGAGTTTCCTTCTGGTGAGCTTTTCGACGAACTTTCGGTGGACTTCTGATACACCCTCGGATTTCTTTCGGCGGACTCCCAACAGGCTCCCGATCTTATGGCGAGTTCAACGAGTAGCCGAGCCTTCTAGGTGATCTCTACGAACCTCCGACGATCTCTTCGGCAGACTTCCGAAAACTCTGACAAGTCCCCGATTTCTTCTCGGTTGGTTCCGGCAGCATCTCCGACGAATCTTCGGACTCTCAAACACCCATCGAACTTGACTCTGGTAGACTTGCTTTATGTCTTTAAGCTATCATAGTTAATCCTGCACATATAAAACAAAAGTTCGATCTAGACAATTACTCCTAAGCAATTAATCAAGTTGTCCGGCATATCATTGGTCCCTCGACGCTTCGTCTGATTCTTTGGCGCATCGTCCTCTCTTGTGGCCTATTGCCCAATCGGCCAGTTGACTCCGCAACTCCGATATCCTTGGCGTAATACCCGCTCTTCTTGGCCTGATGCCCGAATCCATGGCCCGAATCCTTCTATCGATACGTCAACCGATCCATCGGCCCGACGTCCAATCTTCTGACATGTTCCTCCGGTACAACATTATTTTCCTGCTATAATTGTCTCATCCTGAATGAAGCATCCTGCGTCACTCAAAAACGCAGATTAAAACATAAACACAAATTGATTGGTTTCATCATCAAAATATGAGATTCAACAATCTCCCCCTTTTTGATGATGACAACCAATTGACGATGGAGTTAACCTTAACTCCCGAAGTTTAAACAAACTCCCCCTATCAATATATCATATTGGTATAAACTCTTGGATTCAAAAATCCAAGCAACATGTCATGATAAAATCATTACATATAATCAACATACTTCTCCCCCTTTGTCATCAACAAAAAGAAGAAGTACCACAATCAAGTGTTTGTTATATACAAGTTCAACTCATTGCATGAAAAATATAATATCCATTTTTATCATCATGCAAGTTGTAAGCTTGAAAATTTAGCAAGTGTTATATCGTGCTTAGAACATTCAAGCTATCAAGTTGTAGATATGAAAGTTATACAACATACAAGCTAGCAAATTTAAAGATGTGCAAGTTGGCATATTTTCTTTTCTTTGCGATGTGCAAGATAGTATTTCTTTGTAATGTTCAAGATAGCAAGTTCTACATCATGCTAGCTAGCAAATTAGAGATGTTTAAGAACACAACTCTTGCTTCTTGAAATATGCAAGTTGCAAGCTAGTAAATTTTTGCTTCCTTTGCAATGTTTGAGCTAGCAATTTTCCTTCCATTGCAAAGTGCAAGTTAGCATGCTTTGTATCTTGAGATAGGCAAGATTGCACTTTTGGTATGCAAATTTATAGTATGCAAGTTATCAACTTTTACACATAAAAAGTTAGAATAAAGAAGTGCAAGATGGACTATTTTGCCTCTTTTCGAAATGTGTAACTTGGCACATATTGTTTCTTTTGAGATTTGTAAGATAGCACTTTTGTTTCTTCTTGAAGTATGCAAGCTAGCAAAATTTGCTCCCCCTATGTCATTGTCAAATAGAAGGGAATAACAATACAATCATGTAATTTATTTTCCTTTACTATAATCTTTAAATCATGACAAGGGTAAATAACAAAGATGAAAGATGAATGTCAAAAGACATATATCATTTTTGACAAATTTTTTATTTTATAAATAGAAAGCATGATAGGAAACAATCTTGATTCAAAGAGAAAACTCAAGTTATAAATTATCAAGATGTCAAGTAGCATGTTATGGTTTACAAGAACAAGTTTCTTATTAGAAGATCTCCTCTTTTATAAAATGAGAGAATCATGATGAAGAATCTTGATTTACATAAAGTTTCAAAACATAATTATTAAGATCATGAATACTAAAAGACCATGAAACATTTTGACAGATCTTCTTTTAAATAGAAAACAATCTTGATTCATTCAATAGAAAATTCAAATTATAATTATGAGAAATCAAGATCATGATTTCAATAAAACCCATTAAATTCAAATCATTTTCATAATCCACGAGATTCATAAAAATAATACAAATGAATTCATCAAAATCAATAAGATAGAGAAAAATAATTTTCAAGAAAAATGTTCTTCTCTTTTAGTTGTTTCAATTCATATGATTTATTTCATTCAAGCATGTCCTTTTTATTTATGTCAAATAAAAACATGTATCATGTTTAAAGTCAAAAGTGCGAGATTTATTACGACAATGATCAATAAGGCACTTTCATTATGGTAAAAATCGATAATCCGTAAATCACAAGATTCATCATGCATAATTTTGAAAATCTCATGCATAGAACAAAATCATCAATCATGATATCAAAATATTTATCATTTAAAGCATTCATGATATACATCATATGCAATACATCACATACATTATCATAATAAAAAGCATAAGTATTGCATGCATCATTCCAAATTATAAATATTTCAAATCATGATGGTATTTATTTGTCAAATTGCATCCTACCATGAATGATCATAACTTTTCATTTGTATGCATCAAAATAATATCAAGAGTATTTTATGCATAATTTTATATCACCAGATAAAGAATATCAAGAAGAAAATAATTGGGTGATGAGATAAACATTTCATGAATACAAGGAATTGCATAAAAATCATATCATGAAAGATTAGAACATGTAAATACCAAAAGACATGATTTCTTTTTGAAAAACCTACTCATAAATAATCAAAAGAAAATCTTAGGAGATCGATTAATGAAAAAATCTTGATTCATAATAAATCTTCATTTGTAAATATCACGGAATCAATGTCATGATTTTGGATAAAACTCATTCAAATTCAAATCGTCCAAATCATCAAAATTTCAACATTTCTTTCAAGAGATTCAAAATGGCATAAATAATTTTATTGGTCTCTTAGGTAGAAATCAATAAGATAGAGAAAAATTTTTTTTTAATAAAAAAATCTTTCCTCCTTTTGTTTCAACTTATTGATTGATTCCATACATGCATGTCCTTTTCTTTCAAATCCAGGCATCATCGTTTAAAACAAAAAGATAAAAAATCATCAAGATAAAAAAAAGTGCAACACATAATTAAAAAAAATAATTTCAACTCATTACTTCAAGTCAAACATGATTTCATTTAATCAAAATCGAATAACTTCAAGACCAATAAATCATCATGTATAAGAATCATCAAGTATGATACAAACTTTTCAAAATATTTATCATGATAAGGCATATAAGCCAAAGAAACTATTAAACATAAAGCATATTCATTAATGATGGTTTCATTAGGCATAAGGTATTTTCAACCAAAATCATTTTGTTATTTGTTGTAGTCATGCATTTTTCTTTTTACATTAATCTATCTTTTTATGCTTAGTTTTTCATACAAAAGTCATGCATCATCATTAAGAATGATATTAAATTTCTTAATATTTTCATTAAGACATCAAGCATGGTTTCAATCAAAATCGAAAATCATCAAGATACATATTTTTTCTTCTTAAGAAAAACATACATATGATCATTAGATTTAAATCTAACATTTTATTCCATTAACATAAAACATGCAATTTTTAAGAAAAATAATTATTAAAAAAATATAATGGAAAACATCAAGTAATTTCAAAATAAATTAAGGGGGTTTTGATTACCTCATCATTGAATGCCATTGAGGCATAATTTGCCATCTCACCTTTCTTGATTTTCTCCTTATCTTCGAACAAACTCGATTTATCCTAATTTGTGTTCTTCTTCTTGCGTTCAAAGCAAGTAGTTCCATTATTTTTGCTTTTTAATTTTTGTTTCATTTGTAGTTTAAGTTCACCATCACTTGAGCTTATGCTCGAGTGGTCTTCATGTGTTCTATGCCCCAAATCCTTCCTGTCCTTTGGAAGGTTGTTCTCGAGTTCCCTTTTTGTCACATTGTTCATTTTGTAGGTCATTAAAGACCCAATTAGTTCTTTGAGTGTAAATGTTTTAAGATCCTTGGCCTCTTGAATGACTGTAACTTTTGGATCCCAACTCTTTGGAAGGGATCTTAGAATTTTAGTTACTAATTCAAGGTTAGAAAAATCTTTACCAAGAGCTTTGAGTCCATTGATGATATCAGTGAAATGGGTATACATGTCTCCGATGGACTCACTTGGTTTCATCCGGAAAAGTTCATAAGAATGCACAAGAATGTTGATTTTAGACTCTTTTAATCGGCTAGTGCCTTTATGAGTGACCTCAAGAGTTCTCCAAATATCAAAAGCCGAATCACAATTCGAAACGTGATTAAATTCATTTTTGTCAAGTGCACAATATAAGGCATTCATAGCCTTTGCATTTAGAGAAAACATCTTCTTCTCCAAATCATTCCAATGGTTCATTAGAAGAGAAGACATTTCAAATCCATTTTCGACTATATGCCATAAATTCAAATCCAAAGAAAGTAAGAAAACTCTCATTCGAGTTTTCCAATAAGTGTAGTCCGTCCCATTGAAAAAGGGAGGACGAATGAGAGAGTGCCTCTCTTGAAGACCGTAAAGAGCCATTTCTCTTGGGTGTTAAACCAACAGAGAAATAACGACGATCTGATACCAATTGTTAGGATCGGAGTGGCACTAAGAGGGGTGGGGGGGTGAATTAGTGCAGCGGATTAAAACTCGTAAGTTTGAAAATGATTTTGTAAATGCGTAGAGATTTTGATTCGACAATGAATGACTTGGTGAAAGTAGCTCGAGTAAAGTGAGAAGATAAAAATCGAAAGCTTGCTGCTATGTAAATAACGGTTTAAGAAAGGTAAACACTCACACATTCAAGGAACACACCAATTTAAAGTGGTTCGGTCAAAATGACCTACATCCACTTGCGAAGCCTTCTTCGATGAGACTCCCAACTTCCACTAGCAAATCACTTTGAAGGGGAAGGACAAATACCTCTCTTAAAACCTTTTACAAGTGGTTCACACTCTTACAGATTTTCAAAGAGAAAGAGGGAGGTGAACACTCAAGCAATTAAAAACAAGACTTGCTAAAGACTTTGCTAAGGCTTTATCTCAATCTCTAACTTCTCAAAGGTTGTATTCTTTGCTGAGAATTGAGGGGCATTTATAGGCCCCAAGAGGATTCAAATTTGGGCTTCAAATTTTGAATTCTCTTGGGTTCCCGATGCTGGTGGTGCCACCGCCTGTCAATGGCGGTGCCACCGCCTGGTGTCTGACACTGACAGTGTACTGGTGGTGCCACCGCCGGACCTCTCGGGTGCTGGGCGGTGCCACCACCCAGTTCGACGGTACCACCGCTCGATCCTTCGGGTTCTGGACGGTGCCACCATCTAAACTATTTCAGCTCACTGGTTAGGCTCCAAACTTAGCCCAAACCAGTCCGAACTTGGGTCCAATTGGCCCCTAACCGGGTTATAGGATTAACCCTTAATCCTAACCCTAATTATATACAAACTATAAAATTAAGACATAGTCCTCAGCAAGTTTTTAACCGATAATGTCGAGTTTCCTTCCGGCGAGCTTTTCGGCGAACTTCTGGCGGACTTCCGATACACCATCGGATTTCTTCCGGCGGACTCCCAGCAGGCTCCCGATCTTATGGCGAGTTCAGCGAGTAGCTGAGCCTTCTCAGTGATCTCCGTGAACCTCTGACGATCTCTTCGGTGGACTTCTGAAAACTCTAACATGTCCCCGATTTCTTCTCGGTTGATTCCGACAACATCTCCGATGAATCTTCGGACTCTCGAACACCCATCGAACTTGACTCCGGTAGACTTGCTTTATGTCTTCAAGCTATCGTAGTTAATCCTACACATGTAAAACAAAAGTTCGATCTAGGCAATTACTCCTAAGTAATTAATCAAGTTGTCCGGCATATCATTGGTCGCTCGACGCTTCGTCCGATTCTTTGGCGCATCATCCTCTCTTGTGGCCTATTGCCCAATCGGCCAGTTGACGCCGCAACTCCGATATCCTTGGCGCAATACCCGCTCTTCTTGGCCCGATGCCCGAATCCATGGCCCGAAGCCTTCTATCGATACGTCGACTGATCCACCGGCCCGAAGTCCAATCTTCTGACATGTTCCTTCGGTATAACATGATTTTCCTGCTATAATTGTCTCATCCTGAACGAAGCATCCTGCGTCACTCAAAAACGTAGATTAAAACATAAACACATATTGATTGGTTTCATCATTAAAATCTGAGATTCAATAATGCCAAGGAGATTAGATGTTACGAGAAGACAATATATTGATTGGGCAATACACCGAAGGAGAGGACGATGTACCGAAGGATAGGATGAAGCACCGGAAGAACTAATGACATATCGTACAACATAAGATTCACTTATAATTGATTATATCTAGATCAAGTTAGTTTAGAGTCTAATTGAGTCGATTTAGAATGTAATTAGGTCAACTTAATTAGGGGCCAACTAGACCTAAGTTTGGGCTATGTTTGGCCAAGTGAAAAGGTCCGAACAGTGACCCAACAAGTGAGACCATCGTGACACAATATCCGAGACTATGTCAAGCGATGGTACCACATAAACATAGTCTCCAAGAGACTGTCAAGTAGTGGTACCGCCAAACTAGGCTGTGGTATCGCCAGACTAGGTGGTGGTACCGTCCAGTGTTAGGCTGCAAGTGGTGGTACTGCTCAGTGCAGGCGGTGGTACCGCCCGTACCCCGAAATCTTAGGGATTTAAATTTTGGCTCCAAGTTTTGAAGTCATTTAGGGTCTATAAATACCCCAGCTATTCCTGCATGAAGTGGCAAGAAAAGTGAACAAAAACTCTATGTTTCTAGAGTTGAAAACCCTTTTTAAGGGAGAGTGTGAGAGAAGCTTTGTAAAAAAGGGATGTAAAGGTTCTCACCTAAACTTGTTAAAAGGAGAATCAAGTTGTAAGGGTAATTAATCTTCACCCATTGAAGGAAGATCGTTAGTGGATGCCGGTGGCCTTAACGGAAGAGGACTCGGTAGAGTGGATGTAGATCACGACGACCGAACCACTATAAATTCCGATGTGCTAATTTTCATTCTATTTTTCATTACTACCATTACTTTCTAATTTAATTGTTAGTTCATTTAACTCTAAAGTCAAGCACTTTCCGAGATTGGTTTTTAATGAGTTTAATCGAAACAAAATTTTGAACCGACGTGATTTTTATTCGCTGCACTAATTCACCCCCCCTCTTAGTGCCGACTCAATCCTAACATTCTCTATATATCCGTAAAATATTCTTAATCATTCTTAAATACTTAAGGATATACTTTACTGTGTTCTAGTGTTTTAAACTTGGATCCGCTTGATACCTACTCATAACACTCAAAGCATGCACTACATTAGGCTTGGTACATAACATAACATACATAATATACCATATTACTGAGGCATATGATATTCTATCCATGTTTTCTCTTTCTATAGGAGTCTTTGGGGATATACTCCTTGAAAGTGATATTTCATGTCTCATCGGTATGAGACATCTCTTAAAATTTTTCATATTAAACTTTTTGACAATAGTGTTTATGTACCTAGATTGGGAGAAGACAAGCATCCTCTTGGATTCATTTCTATAGATCCGAATCACCAAAATGTAGGATGCTTCCCCTAAGTCCTTCATAGAAAAGTGTCTAGATAACCAAGTCTTAATCATAGAGAGCATTCCTACATAATTCCCAATGATTAGGATATTATCCACATATAGCACTAGGAAGGTGATAGCGCTCCCACTTACCTTCCTGTGGACACAAGACTCATCTTCATTCTTAATAAAGTCATAAGATCTGATCGTCTCATCAAATCTTATATTCCAACTTTGGGAAGTCTACTTTAGTTTATAGATAGACTTAAGCAATCTGCACACCTTATTTGACCTTTCATTGGATACAAATCCTTTAGGCTATATCATATACACCTCCTCGAGTTTACCATCAAGAAACACGATCTTCACGTCCATCTACTAGTTCTCATAATCAAAGTGTACTGCAATGGTCAACAGAATTCAGATGGATTTTAGCATGGTCACAAGTGAGAAGGTTTCGTCATAGTTAATATATTTCCTTTCACGATACCTTTTAGCTATTAGCCTTACCTTATAGGTCTCTACCTTTTCATTTATTCCAATATTGTTTTTAAAGATCCACTTATAACCAATGGGTATAATATCCTCAAGTGCATCAACTAGATTCAAACCTTGTTGGATTATATAGAATCCATCTTAGAATTCATGATCTCTTGCCACTTCTTAGAGTCTATACTTGTAATAGCCTCCTTGTAAGTATGAGGATTGATATCCTCAATGTTATCACCCTTGATATATCGCATATATCTCTCAAGAGGGTTGAGCACTCTACTATATCTATGCAAAGTTGAAACTTGTATGCTAGGTACCTGAGCAGACTCATCCTACGGAATAGTACTTAAGCTATGTTCTCCAATCTTACTCAACTCTATCACACTCTCACTATTTCCACCAAGAATGTGTTCCTTCTCAAGGATCACCACTCTCATGGCAATAAAGATATTTTGATCCTCGGGGTGATAGAAATAATATCCACAATTCTATTGAATCTCGGATTTTGATGATAAAATCAATTAATTTGTTTATGATCTGATCTATGTTTTGAGTGATGCAGGAAGCTTCGATCAGGGAGAGACAATTAAAGTAGGAAGAATCATGTTGGGCCAGAGTAGAACATGTTAGAAGATTGGGCGTTAAGCCAGAGGATTGGTCGACGTATCAGCAGAAGGCTTTGGGCCATGGGTTCAAGCATTAGGCCAAGAAGAGCAAAAATTGTGCCAAGGAAATCAGAGTTACGGAGGTCAACAGGTCGATTGGGAAATAGGCCATAAGAGAGGACGATGCATAGAAGAATCGGACGAAGCGTCGATGAACCAATGACATACCAGACAACATTTGATTCAAGCTTTATAATAATTTTCTAGATTGAAGTAAGTTTTTAGGCGTAATTAGTTTGGAATTGAGCCAACTTAATTAGGGGCCAGTTGGGCCCAAGTTTGGGCTGTGCTGGGCCATGTGAAAGGCCCAAATAGTGACATTGTTGAATCTTGGATTTTGATGACGAAGTTAATTGTCATTTATTTATCTAATCTATATATTAAGAAAAGTGTGCAGGATTAACTACGATGGCAGTAAGACATGCAGTAGGTTTATGCTGGAGTAAAGATCAAGATCAGGTTGGGAGTCCGAGAGTTCGTTGGAAGTCCGGACGTTCATCGAAAGTTCTACAGGAACCAATCGAGAAGTCCAAGAGCTTACCATATAAGCTCATCGGAACTTGCTGAGAAGATCGTCGCGAAGTTCAGGAGCTTGCCGGGAGTTTGCTGGAGCATCGCCGAGGGTTCATCGGATGTTTGTCGGAAGTTCGCCAGAAGCTCGCTGGAAGAAGCGATTGATGCACCGGAACACAGAATTACAATAATCATGTCGTAATTGTCGTAGTTAGAGTATAGATTAAGTTAGGGTCGAGAGGTAATCCCACTGACTTAATTAGGGGCGGGCCCTTAACAGACCCAAATTGGGCCGAATGGAATAGCCCATTCGGACCTAGAATTCTTGGCCGGCGGTGGCACCGCCCAGGAGACTCGGTCTCCCAAGGATTATGGGTGGTAGTACTACCCCTGTCAGGCGATGGTACCACAAACAATTATTGTTGTCAGCGGTGGTGCCGGCCTTGTTAGGCGGTGGTACCGCCTGAGCTCGGTCTTCGAGCGTTGTCAAGCGGTAGTATCGCTTAGTGTCCGATGACAGGCGGTAGTACCGCCTAGTTATTGTGGTGGTACCACCAGGACCCCGGAAATTTGGAAATGAATACTTTTAAGCTCCATTTTCAAACTCATTGGGGTCTATATAAACCCCACCCTTTCCTGCATGAAAGCGCAAACGAAAAACTTGCTTTAATCTTAAGTCTTTGAGGCAAAGTGTTGAAAAAGTTAGAGATCTCCTCCTTCTTTCTTCTAAGTGTTGAGATCATTCAAGAGAGGAGTGAAAACTTGTAAGGGTTATTTCCTAAGCCCGTCAAAAGGAGAAAAGTTGTAAAAGGATAGTTGGCCTTCGCCTATTGAAGGAAAGCCTCTAGTGGACACCGGTGACCTCGTCGGAGGAGGAAGCCAATAGCAGATGTAGGTCACGTTGACCGAACTACTCTAAAATCTCGGTTTGCATTTACTTTGAACATATTTCCTTTATAAGTAAACTGCCTCTCCTCCTTACTATGCTTAACTACGTTTACTTACGCTTTGACATAAACATTTTCTGAAATTTATTTTACTTGTACGAAAGCTTTACGAAACCGACGTTTTTCAGTTATGTGATTTGCATTGCTGCAAATCCCCTTAGTCTTCTCTTAGTATTTCCCGAAAGGTTTCAAGTTCAACGTTCATCCAAAAGGATTGTGTTGAAACCACTTTTGTTAAATCAGCCTTAATTGTAATAAGTCTTTTAAATCGTAAAAAATTTCTGCTATACTAATTCACCCCCCCTCTTAGTGCGCTCTTGATCCTAACAATTAGTATCAGAGCGAGGTTCACTCTCAGTTGAATTAAAACCCAAGAGAGATGGCATTTGCCGGAAACCAAGAGGGTCACTCTGTTGCACGTCCGCCCATGTTCAATGGGACGAATTACACCTATTGGAAGACTCGAATGAGGATCTTCCTTATTTCCATGGATTTTGAGCTTTGAAATATTATAGAAAATGGATTTCAAAAGTCTTTTCTTCCAATAATTGATTGGAATGAATTGGAGAAGAAGACTTTGGCTCTAAATGCAAAGGCTATGAATGCCTTATTTTGTGCACTAGATAAGAACGAGTTCAATTGTGTTTTGATTTGTGAAACTGCTTTTGATTTTTGGCATATACTCGAAGTGACTCACGAAGGCACGAGTAGAGTGAAAGAGTCAAAAATCAACTTTTTGGTACATTCTTATGAACTATTTTGAATGAAACCGAGTGAGACCATAGGAGACATGTACACCCGTTTTACAAATATCGACAATGGTCTGAAAGGACCCTAAAGATCCCTTCCAAAGAGTTGGGACCCTAAAGTCACGACCATCCAAGAGGCCAAAGATTTAAACAACTTTCCTCTTTAAGAATTAATTGGGTCACTAATAACCTACGAAATGACATGCAAAGCCCATGAAGAGCATGAGGACACCCATCAAAAGAATATAAAGGATATGACACTTAGAACTCAAGAAGACCACTTGAGAAAAAACTCAAGTGATGAGGACTTTGACGATGACTTGGTACTTTTAACAAGGAAATTCAAAAAAATTATTAAAAGAAATAAATTTAAAAATGATACTAAAAATAAATTTAAACCCAAAAAAGATCAAGTAATTTGCTACGAATGTAAGAAGCCAGGACACTATAAAAGTGAATGTCCCCAAGCCAAGAAGAGAACACCAAAGAATAAGGCGCTCAAAGCAACATGGGATGACTCAAGCGCATTCGAAGAAGAGGAGCTCAACACCGAGCAAGTTGCTCATTATGCACTAATGGCCATTGGAGAGGAGGTAACAAATTTAATTGATATAGATTTATCATTTGATGAATTATTAAATGCTTTCCATGATTTATTTGATGAATGCAAAACAATTAGTAGAAAATATAAATTGTTAAAAAAGGAGAATGATACTCTTGTTAGTAATTTTGATAAATTAAAAATTGAGCATAATGATAGTTTAGCTCCATGTACGAAATGCCATGATTTAGAAATACTCCAAAAGGAGAACTTACTACTCAAGGATACCTTGAAGAAATTTAAGGTTGGTAGCAAGTCCTTGACTATGATCCTTACCAATAAGGGTCACGTTTATAAAAGAAATGGAATCGGATTTGTGAGAAGCTCTCACCAAAATCCAACCACCTTTATTAAAGGCCCTATCTTGTATATTATGCACTAAAACAAATGTAACTTTTATTGCAAACATGGACATATAGCGTATCATTATCCATTCAAGAAATTTAGTCCAAACAAATTGATTTGGGTTTCTAAAGGAACCGTAAAGAACTCCATGCAACATGATTAGCAATTTAGATCGGTTTTTGAGGCATCCAAGATCAAATGGGTACCTAAAAATCATCCTCTTTTGTAGAAACGTATACCATCATAAGCTAGGAGCAAGAGATGGTACCTTGATAGTGGATGCTCAAGGTATATGACTGGAGATCAATCTCAATTCTCTAAGCTCACTAGCATAGACGAAGGATATGTCACATTCGGAGATAACAATAAGGGTAAAATCATTGGCAAATGAACCATAGGTAACAAATCCAACTTCTTTATTGAAAATGTTTTGTTAGTTGATGGTTTAAAACATAACCTCTTGAGCATTAGTCAATTATGTGATAAAGGATATATTGTTAAATTTGAATCTAATGCTTGCATTATTAAAAAATTATACAAAAACACATCTATGATTGTATTAAAATAAAATAACGTATACATCATTGACATTAATGACCTTTATAATGAAATGTGTTTTTCGATTTTGAATGATGGTGCTTGGCTTTGGCATAGGAGATTAGGTCATGCTAGCATGAAACTAATCACCCAAATTTCATCCAAAGAACTTGTATGAGGAATTCCTCATATTAAGTTCATCAAAAATAATATGTGTGATGCTTGTTAATTAGGAAAACAAATAAAAGGTAGCTTCAAACCTAAGAATCAAATAACCACCTATAGACCTTTGCAATTGATCCATATGGACTTATTCGGACCAATCTCTACATCAAGCCTAGGAGGTAGCAAATACGCTTTTGTCATTGTAGATGATTATAGTAGATACACATGGACTTATTTCTTAAAACACAAAAGTGAATGCTTTAGATATTTCACCAAGTTTTGTAAACTTGTTCAAAATGAAAAAGGGTTTTATGATTTCATTAATTCGAAGTGATCACGGTGGTGAATTTCAAAACTGTGATTTTCAAGAATTTTGTGAATCTAATGGATACAACCATAACTTCTCTACTCCAAGAAATCCTCAACAAAATGGAGTATTAGAAAGAAAAAATAGAAATTTACAAGAAATGACAAGAACCATGTTGAATGAACATAGCCTACCCAAATATTTTTGGGCCGAAGCCGTAAACACGGCATGCTATGTCATGAATAGAGTTCTAGTAAGACCCTTACTCACCAAAACTCCTTATGAGTTATGGAACAACAAAAAACCCAACGTTTTATATTTTAAAGTTTTTGGGTGTAAGTGTTTTATCTTGAATGAAAAAGATACCTTAGGAAAATTTGATGCTAAGTCCGATGAAGGAATTTTTCTTGGCTATTCTTTGATTTTTAAAGTATTTTGTATCTTTAATAAAAGAACCTTGATTATAGAAGAATTCATTCATGTTGTTTTTAATGAGATTTTTGAAATTAACAAAAATAATTTTGATGATGATGTTAACTTTGATACTTTGAATTTAAATAAAACTCCTCCAACTAGAAACTTGGATGCATCCACTTCCGAAACATCCATACCCAAGGATTGGAAGTATGTAGATGCTCATCCTAAGGAGCTAATCATAGAAGACACATCTAAAGGGGTTCAAACATGTTCTTCTCTTAAAATTTTTTGTGCGAACGTCGCTTTTCTCTCCTAAATTGAACCTAAATGTATTGACGAAGCCATGAAAGATGATTCATGGATTATCGCAATGCAAGATGAGTTAAATCAATTTAAGAGAAATGAGATGTGGAAGCTTGTTCCTAGGCTAAATGATTATTTAGTTATTGGTACTAAATAGGTCTTTAGAAACAAACAAGAAGAATCTAGTATCGTGGTTAGAAATAAGGCTATATTAGTGGTTAAAAGTTTCAACCAAGAAGAATGTATTGATTATGAAGAAACCTTCACTCCTGTGGCTCGATTAGAAGCCATAAGGATGCTCCTTGCCTATGCTAGTAGTAATAATTTTAAGTTGTTTCAAATGGATGTTAAAAGTACTTTTCTTAATGGCTTTAATTTCGAAGAAGTTTATGTTGAACAACCTCCCGGATTTAAGAATAATAGTCTCCATAATTATGTATTTAAATTGTTTAAAGCTTTCTATGGTTTAAAACAAGCCCCAAGGGCTTAATATGAGAGACTTAGTTCATTTTTTATTGAAAATAATTTCTCTAAAGGCAAGGTTGATACTACATTGTTTATCAAAAATTTTAAAAATAATTTTCTTATTTTTTAAATTTATGTTGATGATATTATCTTCGGTTCCACTAATGAATCTCTTTGTGAATCATTTGCTAAGAGTATGAGTCTTGAATTTGAAATAAGTTTGATGGGAGAATTAACCTTTTTTTTTGGGCTTACAAATTAAACAACTAAGTAATATCATTTTTATTAGTAAAACAAAATATGCTTTAGATTTGCTGAAAAGGTTTAATATGGATAGCTCAAAAGCTATCAACACTCCTATGAGCACCTCCACTACGGTAAAAATTGATGAAAGTGGAGAAAGCTTTGATAAAAAAGCTTATAGGGGTATGATAGGAAGTCTATTATACCTCACCGCAACAAGACCGGATATCATGTTTAGTGTAGGTCTTTGTTCTAGGTTTCAATCTAATCCTAAGATATCTAATCTTAAAGTAGTTAAGAGGATACTTAGATATCTTAAAGGTACCACAAATCTAGGATTATGGTATCCAAAATTCGAGAATTTTGAGCTAATTGCTTATGCTGATGCAGATTTTGTTGGATATATACTAGATAGAAAATGCACATCATGAACATATCAATTTTTAGGATATGCACTTGTTTCTTGGTCATCCAAGAAACAAAACTCAATTGCACTATCTACAACTGAAGCTGAGTACATTGTAGCTAGTGCATGCTGTGCACAAGTTATGTAGATGAAAACCACTTTAGAGGATTATAAGATTCATCTTAAAAATATCTCCATTAAATGTGATAACACCAATGCAATATGTCTAACAAAGAATCCCATTCAACACTCTAGAATAAAACATATTGACATTAGGCATCACTTTATATGAGATCATGTCACTAATCATGATGTAATCTGTTAGGACTCTAGCTAGGAGAGTCCTAATTGCGAGGGATATTCATGTAAAACCTACCTAAGCCGACCCCTATTAAAGAGGTGAAGAGGCCGGCCAGGGTTAGGGGGTTGTTTCTTAGAGAAGAATTAGGAATTATAAAGGAATAGGAGTCTTGAGTAGGAGTCCTATTGGGAGTTGGTTAGAAGTAGGAGTCTTGAGTAGGAGTCATATTAGGAGTTGGTTAGAAGTAGGAGTCTTGAGTAAGAGTCCTATTAGGAGTTAAGGTTTAGAAGCCCTATAAATAGTCATGTATTCTACCTCTTTTCATAAGCAATAGATGAATCTTTTCTGTAGTCTTTGAGCAGCAACTTGGAGGGAGGAACCCCTATAGAGTTCCAAGGAGGCCGATCCCCTAAATAAATTAACCCCAAGTTTATAATATGCAAGAGTTCTAACACCTGATATCAGAGCAACGTTCTTGGCGTCTCGCTGCCCTTCCACAGCCATCCATCAACCCTCCATAGCCACCCAAAGCAATTCCCATAATTGCTTAAAAGATCGTCGCCAAATTCCGTTATCATCTCCACCACCACGGATCATCCTTTGATCTCCCCGTGAATTGCAACAAGTTCTGGTTTCCTACCTTATTGTTGCTGCAATTTAGTTATCCTTATTTGAAAATCTCAAAAAAATTATTCCTATATTGTTGCATAAACTTTTCGTCATAAAGTTTTCATCTCTACGACGAAAGATACATTGCATAATTCTAACTGTATAGTACCGTCTGTTTGATCTTGCTACTGTATTTTTTCTATCCAAATCTCTACGAAATTTTTATGATAGCTTTGACACTTCCTAACAGTAGATTTCCCTTTGGTTTCATCAAAAAATTCGTAATATAAACTACTGATCTTTTACGTCCAATCTGCTATACTTAAAAATCTGTGCTGTAGAAAATTTTAGCCGCATATTGTTGCCTTAACCCATCTATTTGCAATCTTTTTTGAATGAAATTTTTTATATACTTCATATATCATCTTGGCTTCTATCTAATATTGATCTATTGAGAAATTCATCTCTAAAAACGATTTAATGTTGCTGCAAATTTTCATCGTAAACCGCTGAAATTTTTCGACGAGAATTCTGCTATCGCAAATTGCACCAATTTTGTTGCTGTTATACTACCGAAATTTTCTTGATTAAATTAGTCATACTTGCTGTTATATAAACTGTGATTTTACTATCAATTCCCTCCTCAATTCTCTTAAGTTTTTGGTGGAAATTACGTCGAGAAACCGTTGTTTCTTCGATGACAATTCTACTCTTACAAGACAGCACATACTTGCTGCAACTTCCACTGATTTCTATCAAACCTTTGCTGCCATCTACCACAGATCCAAAACTTTCATCCATAGCTCTAAAACTCAATCAAACCACACCTCAAACTGCACCAAAAATAGCCACAAAACGAGCCTAAACCGCAACCTACATCCACCAATCCACCAACCCTTTCGACCATCACTTCTCTCAACCTATACATGCCTTTAACCCAACAACAAAAGAGAGATCTTAACATCATAGATTTGGAGGCATATACTATAACATCTAAGGAGGCAATCAATGCTAAATTTGAAGCCTTGGAGGCACGAATGGAAGATAAGATTCAGACGCTCTTTACCGAACTCAGATTAGGCCGACCACTAAGCCTGAAAAAATCATATCAAGGAGAGAGCTTTGCCCAATTGCACTAAGCCCGAAGAGATGAATTCCAATGGAGGGGAGGCTCTATGACCGACCTCAACTATCCACGCATGAGATTGGACTTCCCTAGATGGGAAGAAGGAGACCCGATTGGTTGGATCTCGTGCGCGGAGCGATATTTTCGGTACCATAAAACTACGGACGCATCTATGGTAAAAATTACAGCTATACATCTTGAAGGGGATGCCATACAGTGGTTTGACTAGTTTGAACACACTTATGGAGTCCTTTCATGGTGACAATTCAAAGAAGGACTGCTGATCCGCTTTAGACCAACCGATTATGAGAATATTGACGGACAACTAGCAAAGATTCGACAAACCTCCACCATTCATGAGTACCAAACCAGGTTTATAAGGTTATCTAATCAAACTCATGATTGGTCTCAAAAACAACTATTGAGGACCTTCATTGAGAGCTTGAAGTCGGAGATCCGAGGAGAAGTTAAAGCGCGACAACCGTACACGCTTATGACAACCATCTCTTTCGCACGGCATCAAGAGGAGCAATTGAACCATGAAGCTCGGAGGACTAGGGTCACTCCTCAACTAGCAATATTGAAGCCCTCAGCCCCCCCTACTGTTGACCGAGTCCCTACATCAAAGAGGTTAACAAGAGAAGAGCTTCGGGAGCGATATGCGAAGGGGTTATGTTGGCATTACGACGAGATGTAGAGCCATGAGCATCGCTGTAGTAAAGGGATACTTCTTATGATTGAACCAATAGAAGAAGAGGTCATTAAACATCCAAAAGAGAGCCTTGAACATGAAGAAGAAGATGCAGAAGAAGAGTCACAACCGACCAAAGTTACGGTACATGCACTAGTCGACTACTCAAATCTGCAAACGATGAAAGTTGGAGGCCTTCTTAAACAACAACCGATCACTGTTCTCATCGACACTGGCAGTACTAATAACTTCCTAAATAGTAAGGTTGCTGTCTGGATGGCCTTACCTATCAAGAAATGCAGCAGGTTTGACGTTAAGGTCGCCGACGGATGGATTTTGAAGTATGATCGTAGGCGCCCGCAAGTGAAACTGTTGCTGATCATGAGGCCTTACCAAGAGATAATTACATATTTCTTCCTTCTCCCTCTTGATGATCATGAGGCCATGCTCATAATTAAATGGTTGACGACATTAGGTGATATTTCTTGGAATTTTATGTGACTAATTATGAAATTTTACAGTAAGGAGAAACAGGTGATATTGAATGGGAAACGTAGGGGCGACGTAATGATGATTTGCACACAACAAATGGAGAAGGTTTTGCATATAACATGCAGCAGCTTTTTGGTACAACTTGAGTAGCAAACTAAGGGAGAGCCAATAGAATTTGAAGATCCAAACCTACTTCCTTTGCTTGCTGAATTTTCAGATATATTTGACGAACCACACAACCTACCTCTTACCCGTCGGCATGATCATTATATAACGATTCTTTCAGGCAAACCTCCAGCAAATACTCGGCCATATCAATATCTACATCTCCAAAAGGATGAAATAGAAAGGATTGTAAAAGAGATGCTCAAAACAGGAGTTATTCGGCTAAGTTGCAACCTCTACTCTTCACCAGTGCTACTTGTACGCAAGAAGGACGGAACATGGCGAATATGCGTTGATTACCGAGCTCTCAATGGCATAACCATCAAGGACAAATACCTTAATCCAATAGTAGATGAATTGATAGATGAAAGGGAGCACAAATCTTCACAAAGCTGGACCTTTGATCCGGGTATCATCAAATACGAGTGTGCGAAGAAGACATATCGAAAACCACCTTTTGAACACACAACAACCACTACGAATTTTTGCTTTCTTCAATAGAAGGTGGAATATCTTGGACATATCATATCAGAGGAAGGTGTGGCAGTGGACCCCTTTAAAATTGGAGTAATGCAAAACTGGCCAACCCCGAGAAACATAAAATTGCTACATGGCTTTCTTGGTTTAACAGGCTACTACCATAAGTTCGTGAAAAACTATGGAAAGATCAGTACACCACTTACTTCCTTACTAGAAAAAGATGTCTTCCAATGGTTAGACAGAGCCTCCGCTGCCTTCGACAAACTTAAGGCAGCCATGACGACGACGCCGGTGCTAACACTACCAGATTTCAACCGACCCTTCATTATTGAGGCCGACGCATCTGGAGTCAGAATTGGAGCCATTCTCATGCAAGATGGTCGACCACTCGCATACACTAACAAGACATTATCTCCCTCCCATCAAAATAAGTCAACATATGATAAGGAGATGCTCGCCATTGTGCGCGCAGCAACGAGGTGGAGACCCTACTTGATTGGTTGACGATTTCAAATTAAAACCGACTATAAAAGCCTCAAGTACTTTTTGGAGTGAAAGATATCATTGTTAGGATCCTTTTATTTTTCCTTTTATTTTCTGTGCTTTCCTTTTATTTTCTGCGTATTTATTAAGTCTGTTTAGTTTAGCTAAAGTCGGAAATCTATAAATAGAGATGTAACTACTTCTTTTCGAACATCTATGACAAATACTATTTTGTCTTTTGATAAACCCTAGGAGGCCGATCCCCTCGAAGCGATCAACGAGGGCCGATCCCCTCGAAGCGATCAAGGAGGCCGATCCCCTCGAAGTGATCATCCCTTTATCTTCTTCTTTTTTACGATAATACTTTAGAGTCTTATCAATTGATATCAGAGCGGCGATCCTTGACGCGTTCCCGCTGCAACGTAACTAAAAAAAAAAAGGAAAGGAAGAGAGAAAGCAGAGAGAGAAGAAGAAGAAGCCGCAGCCATGCATCCCTGCTTCCTCTGCTTGCGGCCAACCCACCGCCGCCCCTGCTCTCCAACAGGTCGCGCCCTCCCTTGCTGCCTCCTTTCCACTGCCGGCGCTGCTTCCCAACCGATCGACCAATGCCATCGCTGCCCCCCAACCGGCGACCTCTCCGCCTCGCTTTCCCGTCTCGCTCGAGCGAGAAGGATCACTAGCGCCGTCTCCCTGCCAACGGACCACCCCTTCGTTGTTGAGACTCTTGACGACGCTGCCCTAACTTCTCTGCCACCGTGCCCCGCCCCCCCCCCTCCGGGTCGCAGCCGCAGCCACCGGTTGCCCCCCCTCTTCACGGCGACCGAAACAGGGCAACTCACCGCTGCTGCCCTTGTTTCCAGCCGTGCCTCCTCCAACACTCCTCTTTCCCTCGAGTGCCGTTGCCGCCCAACCGACCCATCACCGCTGTGGGCCACCGTGTGATGACCGCCGCTTGCCTCCCAGCTGCCGCCGCTCCACCTTGCTCTGCATCTAACCGAAACAGAGCACACTTGCTCTGCCCTTGTTTCAGCCGCGCCACAGTCACATGGGCTCCCTTGCTGTTGCCGGCTGTCGCCACCGTCGCTGCTACTGCCCAGCTATTGTGCAAATGCCCTTGACTAGACATCAGATACAAGAACTGGGGATTACCGACTTGCAATCGTACGCAATGGTTACCGATAACTCAGTGAAGGCACAAATGGAAGCGTTGGAAACCAGAATTGAAAATCGGCTACAAGAAACTCTTCATGATTTTAAAAAGAGCTTGTTAGAGCACTTTAGCGGGTTTCAATAAGATGGAAGCTCAAGTTCTATGCTAAACAGATCGAGAGATACAGGAAAAGGGCCCCAGGATGGTGACACACACTACCCGCATATCAGGGTAGAATTTCCACGATGGGAAGATGGGGATCCGACCAGTTGGATCTCTAGGGCGAAAATTTTTTTTCGTTTTCATAGAACTCCAGAAGAATCCAAGGTAGAAGTGGCCTCAATCCAGCTCGATGGAGATGCAATCTAGTGGTATGATTGGTACGAAACTTGCCATGAAATTCCTTCATGGGAGTAGTTTAAAAGAGGACTTCTTGTTCGCTTTGGCCCATCCGAATATGAGAATGTTGATGGCCAACTCGCCAAAATTCGTCAGACTTCTACAGTGTTGGAATATCAGAGTAGATTTGAAAGATTGTCCAACCAAGCTAGAGATTGGTCAGAATGACAACTTCTGGGTATATTTATTGAAGGGCTTATTCCCGAGATCCGGTGTGAGGTTAAGGCTTGTCAACCTCGCACTATGATGGCTGCGATTTCATTTGCACGCCTACATGAAGAAAAAATCAGTGTGGAATATCGTCGAAACAGAGGTGCCAATAAACAGGTGATTACCAGGCAACCTACCTTATCTACTCCAAGTTGAAACTATAACACTAGCAGACTAACCCGAGAAGAACTCAAAGAAAGGTTAGCGAAGGGTTTGTGCTGGCATTGCGATGAAAAGTGGAGTAAGGAGCATCGATGCAAACAAGGAAGACTTTTGATGATTGAACCGATCGAGGAGGAACCGGAAGTAGAAGTATCAGATTCCGATCATGAAGAAGTGGAAATTAATGATGATGTTGAAGCCGTCACACATACAGTGCATGCATTGGCTGGCTACTCTAATCCACAAACTATGAAAATTGGGGGAACTCTGAAACACTAGTCTGTCACTGTTTTGATTGATACGGGTAGCACTAATAATTTTATGGATAGGAAAATTGTAGCCCGATTAGCTTACCACATCGAATGTTGTGACAAATTTGAAGTCAAGGTCTCTGATGGACAGATTTTAACCTGTGACAGCAAGTGCTCAAAGATAAAACTAATTTTGCAAGGTCAAGAATTATTTATGGATTTCTTTCTATTACCCTTCGAAGACCATGAAGTGGTGCTCGGAATTGAATGACTATCAACCCTAGGTGATGTCTCATGGAATTTTTCTAAACTGATTATGAAGTTCTTTATTAGTGGAAGACAGGTGACTCTCAAAGGAAGACGTGGGGGTAAGGTTACAACTATCACGAGCCATCAGATGGAGCGGGTCCTTTGGAAGACACACACCGGATTTTTGGTGCAATTGCATAACATTGAAAAGGAAATGACAGTGAACATTCTGGCTGAAAATATTGAATCATTGCTAACAGAGTTTGCGGATATATTTGCAGAGCCACACGGACTTCCACCTCTTAGATGTCATGATCATCGGATCCCACTATTACCCGAGAAGGCACCAACCAATGTTCGACCGTATAGATATCCACATTTCCAAAAGGCAGAGATAGAGAGGATTGTCACAGAGATGCTCAAAACAGGAGTTATACGAGCTAGTGTTAGCCCATATTCTTCCCCAGTCTTACTAGTCAGAAAGAAGGATGGCTCATGGCGGATGTGTGTCAACTATCGAGCACTTAACAACATTACAGTGAAAGATAAATATCCTATTCCAGTAGTGGATGAACTATTGGACGAATTAGGAGGAGCTCAAATCTTCACTAAATTGGACCTACGATCGGGCTATTATCAAATCAGAGTACATGAAAGGGATGTTCAGAAAACTGCCTTCAAGACACATAATGGCCATTATGAGTTTCTAGTTATGCCTTTTGGGTTAACCAATGCACCCTCTACCTTCCAGAGTTTAATGAATGATATATTTCAGGCTCATCTCCGTAAGTTTGTTTTGGTTTTCTTTGATGATATTTTAATATACAGTCATTCCTTAAAATGTCATTTATTATATTTACGAATTGTCTTTAATATTCTTCGTGAGCATGGTCTTTTTGTCAAGAAATCCAAGTGCAGTTTTGGGCAACCTGAGGTTGAGTACCTCAGCCATATCATATCTCAAAAGGGTGTTGCAGTTGATCCTTCAAAAATCCAAGTGATGACAGACTGGCCAATTCCAAAGTCAATCAAAGCTTTAAGGGGGTTCTTGGGATTAATCGGCTATTATCGAAAGTTTATGAAGAATTATGGCAAAATTAGTGCCCCATTGACGTCACTTCTAAAGAAAAATGCATTTAGATGGTCAGAAGAGGCAACTCAGGCATTTCAATTCTTGAAAACTGCAATGTCTACTACACCCGTGTTGGCTTTACTCGATTTTAACAAGATGTTTGTGATTGAATCTGATACTTCTGGAGCTGGAATAGAGGCTGTATTAATGCAGCAAGGTCGGCCTATCGCTTATGCTAGTAAGGCTCTTTCCCCTTCCCATTTGAGTTTATCTATTTATGACAAGGAGATGCTAGTTATAATACATACAGTCACAAAGTGGAGACCCTACCTAATTGGTCGACGGTTTCAAATACGCACTGATCACAAAAGCCTCAAATATTTTCTAGAGCAAATGATTTCTTCTCCAGAGCAACAGAAATGGGTCACAAAGCTACTGGGATTCGATTATGAGATCATTTATAAAAAGGGGAGTGAGAATTTAGTAGCCGATGCCCTCTCACGCCTTCCAGAACAAGCTGAACTAGTAGCTATTTCTATTCCTATTTGTGAGACTTTGGAAGTTATCAGAAAGGAATGGTCAAATAATCCTGAGATCCAAAACATCATTAAAAAATTAGAAGAAGCCCTAGGTTCTGTCTCAAATTATAGTTGGGATTCGGTGGACTTGCGCTACAAAGGCCGAATAGTGGTTGCCCCACATTCTTCTTGCCAAGCAATAATTCTGAAGGAGTTCCATTCATCGCCAATTGCTAGTCAGTTGGGATTTTTCCACACTTATAAGCGAGTTCGACAACTTTTTTACTAGAAAGGTATGAAAAATTTTATCAAGAAATTTGTTACTGAATGTGATGTTTGCCAACGTCACAAAAGTGAGACAGTAGCCACCCCAGGCTTACTACAGACCCTCCCTATTCCTGATGCTACTTGGACCGACATATCTATGGATTTCATTGATAGTCTCCCATCATCTCAAGGAAAGAGTACTATACTTGTAGTCGTGGATAGACTTACAAAGTATGCTCATTTCTGTGCTTTACGACATCCTTATACCACTGCAAGTGTTGCTCGTATTTTTGTGGAAAACATAGCTAAATTGCATGGGAGTTCCCGTTCCATTGTTAGTGACAGAGACAAGATTTTTACTAGCTCCTTCTGGACAGAACATTTTCGTTTACAAGGTACTCAGTTGAATATGAGCACTGCTTATCATCCACAAATAGATGGGCAAACTGAAGGGGTAAACAGGTGCCTAGAAAATTACCTCCGATGTTTTACTAGCGACAAGCCGAAGGAATGGGTCAAATGGCTTCCCTGGGCAGAGTGGTGGTATAATACCTCTTACCATTCTTCTATTAAAATGACTCCATTTGAGGCAGTTTATGGCCAACCCCCACCTACAATTACAAAGTATGTACCCGGTTCTTCTAAAGTTGATCAAGTGGACAAAGAATTGATGGATAGAAATAAGATTATTCAGCTTTTAAAGGATAACCTCACAGCCGCACAAGCAAGAATGAAACAACAAGCTGATAAACACTGAAGTGAACGAGAATTTACTGTAGGTGATTGGGTTTTCCTACGTCTTCAACCCTACAAGCAAACTTCCATAAAGGTCCGATCTTCCATTAAGCTATCTCTTCGGTTTTTTGGGCCTTATAAGGTATTAGAATGCATTGGACCAGTGGCCTACCGCTTGGATTTGCCTGCTAGCTCTAAACTACATCCAGTCTTTCATGTTGCATGCCTTAAAAGGAAATTGGGTGAAGATGCAATAGTGTAGTGCCACTTGCCAGACACTTCTACTACTGGGGAAGTTCAAGCTCAACCATAAGTCATACTTGATCGACGAGTTGTAATGTACTGCAGACATTCTGTAACTGAAGTGCTGGTGCAATGGGCCAACTTACCAAAGGAAGATGCCACTTGAGAGTCCTACAACATGCTAAAGGAGAAGTTTCTAGAATTTGATTCTGCTCAGCCTTGAGGATAAGGCTGAAGTGAAGGAGGCGGGATTGTTAGGATCCTTTTATTTTTCCTTTTATTTTCTGTGCTTTCCTTTTATTTTCTGCGTATTTATTAAGTCTATTTAGTTTAGCTAAAGTCGGAACTCTATAAATAGAGATGTAACTACTTCTTTTCGATCATCTATGACAAATACTATTTTATCTTTTGACAAACCCTAGGAGGCCGATCCCCTCGAAGCGATCAAGGAGGGCCGATCCCCTCCAAGCGATCAAGGAGGCCGATCCCCTCGAAGTGATCATCCCTTTCTCTTCTTCTTTTTAACGATAAGACTTTAGGCTCTTATCAATCATCCCCTAAGCAACAAAAATGGGTAACAAAACTTCTTAGATTTGATTATGAAATAACTTACAAAAAGGGGAAAGAGAATGTTCTTGCAGATGCGCTTTCACAGCTACCCGAGCAAGCTGAAATTTCAGCCGTTTCACTTCCGACCAGCGACTTCCTTGAGGATATTAAGATGGAATGGTAGGAAAATTTAGAGACTAGTATGATTATAAAAAAATTGGAGGAATCACCAAGCCCCATGGCTCATTACAATTGGGACTCAAAAGAATTACACTATAAGGGACGCATTGTGCTTATGATAAATTCTACTTGCATCTTCACGAGCAGATTTTGGACAAAGTTATTCCATATGTAGGGTACTAAATGGAAAACGAGTACGGTATATCACCCACAAACCGACGGCCAAACGGAAGTTGTAATTAGGTGCTTGGAGATAGCCCAAAGCCATCCACCAAATATGACTACCCAAGGAGAACTTCAGACTCAGCCAAGTGCCATTATTGATCGACAGATCGTGACTCGACAACGACGATCCACTACTGAATTGCTAATACAGTGGGCAAACCTACTAACACAAGATGCCACTTGGGAGAACTATGATGACTTAAAGATCAAATTCCCAAAATTCATGAATCGTCAGCCTCGAGGACAAGGCTGATTTGAGGAGGGCGGGTCTGTTAGGACTCTAGCTAGGAGAGTCCTAATTGAGAGGAATATTCATGTAAAATCTACCTAAGCTGACCCCTACTAAAGAGGTGAAGAGGCCGGCTAGGGATAGGAGGTTGTTTCTTAGAGAAGAATTAGGAGTTATAAAGGAATAGGAGTCTTGAGTTAAGAGTCCTATTGAGAGTTGGTTAGAAGTAGGAGTCTTGAGTAGGAGTCCTATTAGGAGTTGGTTAGAAGTAGGAGTCTTGAGTAAGAGTCCTATTAGGAGTTAGGGTTTAGAAGCCCTATAAATAGTCATGTATTCCATCTCTTTTCATAAGCAATAGATGAATCTTTTATGTAGCCTTTGAGCAGCAACTTGGAGGGAGGAACCCCTATAGAGTTCCAAGGAGGCCGATCTCCTAATGAGATCAACCCCAAGTTTAGAATCTGCAAGGGTTCTAACATAATCCTAGAGTTTATTGATACAAAACATTAATTGGTCAATGTTTTTACAAAGCCTTTAAGTGAAGAACAATATGATTTTATTAGAAGAGAATTAGGAATGTTGATTTGTCCGAATTCATGAATTTCATAAATTTCATTTTCGGACTTTTTTGATTCTTTGATCACTTAAATTCAGTGCTAAAAATTTTATGATACGAATTTTACATGATGATAAGATTGTGTGCTTCAATAACATGTTTACTTTGATGTTGAAAATTTTGTGCCTTGATGCTAAAAGTTTCCATGATGATGAGCATGTTATACTTTCATGATTGTGATTTGAGAAGTTTTAATCAGATTCTTAATCTTTGAATACTACAAAGCACTAATGATTTTACCTTCAAGAGTGGGATTGAAAAGCTATGAAAAACATTGTCCGAATACATGATTTTGTTGTATTTTTTCTTCCAGACTTAATGTATTTCTTGAATAGAGCTTTCATGAGCCTATGCCATATTGAATTTATTTCATATCTATACTCCATCACTTAATGATTTTTGATACATGAAATTAATTGACAAATGCATCTCTCATGGACTTATCTTTTGTGAATGTTTATTGAGAAATGTATTTGATGTAATCTTTCTTTCACATGAATTCCTTCTTGATGAAGGAAGATTTTTTGAGATAAACACTTACAAGGATTTAATTTCATATGCATATCTTAATCTTTGTAAAAAATGAAGCAAGATTTTATCATTTCTAATGAAAAATGAAATGAAACTCTCTTATCGTTTTTAACTTCATGGCTTTTCCTCCTTACTTTCCTCCTTCATGTAAAGTTTTGATGATAAAGAAAAGGGAAGAAGTAATGAAAGCTATCTCTTTAATGAACTTTTGAATGATACCATGTTATGAATGCTTGAAATATAATTGGTATGATCTTTTATGACATGAATTTTTACCACACTTGCATTTATTGTTGAATCATTCTCCTTTTTGTTGATGACAAAGGGGGAGAAATATGTGATAAATTGATGATAGAATGAATAGCTATACACTTGAAATGTTTACATTAATGATAAGATATCTAGAGCTCAACTTGTAATTTTACAAATTGATATCTTACCATATGATGAATTGCTATGATTGCTATCATTCACAATTGAGATATAAGACTTGAAAATGGATGTCATGCCTTGACATCATTGCTATATCGTGATAGGAATCATGATGAGGGTATTGATAAGTTTAAATGAAATTAACTTATCAATATATCTCTTGAATTCAAAGGCTTTGAATTCAAGAATGACTTTTCTTAAGTATGGCATATAGATAGGGGGAGTTAAGGTTAACTCCGTCATCAATTGACTGTCATCATCAAAAAGGGAAAGATTGTTGAATCTCAGATTTTGATGATGAAGTCAATTATCATTTGTTTATCTAATCTATATGTTGAGAAAAGTGTGCAGGATTAACTACGATGGCAGTAAGACATGCAATAAGTGCTATGCTGGAGTCAAGATCACGTTAGGAGTCCGAGAGTTCGTCGGAAGTCCGGACGTTCATCGGAAGTTCTGCGGGAACCACTCGAGAAGTATAGGAGCTTGCCATAGAAGCTCGTCGGAACTCGCTAAGAAGATCGTCGCGAAATCCAGGAGCTTGCCGGGAGTCTGCTGGAGCATCGCCGAGGGTTCATCGGATGTTCACCGGAAGTTCGCTGGAAGCTCACCGGAAGAAGCGATTGACACACCGGAACACAGAATTGCAGTAATCATATCGTAATTGTCATAGTTAGAGTATAGATTAAGTTAGGGTTGGGAGGTAATCCCATTGATTAATTAGGGGCCAATTGGGCCCTTAACAAACCCAAAATGGGCCGAATGAAACAGCCCATTTAGATCCAGAATTCCTGGCCGACGGTGGTACCGCCCAGGAGACTCGGTCTCCCAGGGATTCTGAGTGGTAGTACTGACCCTATCAGGCAATGGTACCACCGACAATTATTGCTGCCAACGGTGGTACCGCCCCTGTCAGGTAGTGGTACCGCCTGAGCTCGGTCTTCGAGTGCTGTCAGGTGGTAGTACCGCCTAGAATAAGTGGTAGTACCGCTCAGTGTCCAATGACAAGCGGTAGTACTGCTCAGTTATGGCGGTGGTACCGCCAGGACCCCAAAAATCCAGGAATGGACACTTTTAGGCTCTATTTTCAAACTCACTGGGGTCTATATAAACCCCACCCTTTCCTGCATGAAAGGGCAAACGAAAAACTTGCTTTAATCTTGAGTCTTTGAGGCCTTAAAGTGTTGAAAAAGCTAGAGTTCTCCTCATTCTTTCTTTTAAGTGTTGAGATCATTCAAGAGAGGAGTGAAAACTTATAAGGGTTGTCTCCTAAGCCCATCAAAAGGAGAAAAGCTGTAAAAGGGTGGTTGGCCTTTGCCTATTAATGGAAAGCCTCTAGTGGATGTCGGTGACCTCGTCAGAGGAGGAAGCCAATAGTGGATGTAGGTCACGTTGACCGAACTACTCTAAAATCTCGGTTTGTATTTATTTTGAGCATCTTTCCTTTATAAACAAATTGCCTCTCCTCCTTACTATGCTTAACTACATCTACTTATGCTTTGACATAAACATTTTCCGAAATCTATTTTACTTGTACGGAAGCTTTACGAAACTGATGTTTTTCAGTTATGTGATTTGCATTGCTGCAAATCACCTTAGTCTTCTTTTGGTATTTCTCGAAAGGTTTCAAGTTCAACGTTCATCTAAAAGGATTGAGTTGAAACCACTTTTGTTAAATTGGCCTCAATCGTAATAAGTCTTTTAAATCGTAAAAGTTTTCTACTGCACTAATTCACCCCCCCCCCCCCGCTTAGTGCGCTCTTGATCCTAACAATTGGTATCAGAGCGAGGTTCACTCTTAGTTGGATTAAAACCCAAGAGAGATGGCATTTGCCGGAAACCAAGAGAGTTACTCTATTACACGTCCGTCCATGTTCAATGGGATGGATTACACCTATTGGAAGACTCGAATGAGGATCTTCTTTCTTTCCATGGATTTAGAGCTTTGGAATATTGTAGAAAATGGATTTCAAAAGTCTTCTCTTCCAATGATCGATTGGAATGAATTGGAGAAGAAGGCTTTGGCTCTAAATGCAAAGGCTATGAATGCCTTATTTTGTGCACTAGATAAGAACGAGTTCAATCGTGTTTCAATTTGTGAAACTGCTTTTGATATTTGGCACACACTCGAAGTGACTCACGAAGGCACGAGTAAAGTGAAAGAGTAAAAAATCAACCTTTTGGTACATTCTTATGAACTATTTCAAATGAAACCGAGTGAGACTATAGGAGACATGTACACCCATTTTACGGATGTCGTTAATAGTTTGAAAGGACTTGGTAAAAATCTTTTGGATTTCGAGCTTGTTAATAAAATTTTAAAATCACTTCCAAAGAGTTGGGACCTTAAAGTCATGGCCATCCAAGAGGCCAAAGATTTAAATAACTTTTCTCTTGAAGAATTAATTGGGTCACTGATGACTTATGAAATGACATGCAAAGCTCATGAAGAGCATGAGGACACCCTTCCAAAGAACAGAAAGGATATGATACTTAGAACTCAAGAAGACCACTTGAGAGAAAACTCAAGTGATGTGGACTTTGACGATGACTTGACACGTTTAACAAGAAAATTTTAAAAAATTATTAAAAGAAACAAATTTAAAAATGACACTAAAAATAAATTTGAACCCAAGAAAGACCAAGTAATTTGCTATGAATGCAAGAAGCCGGGACACTATAAAAGTGAATGTCCCCAAGCCAAGAAGAGAACACCAAAGAAGAAGGCGCTCAAGCAACATGGGATGACTCAAGTGCATCCGAAGAAGAGGAGCCCAACACCGAGCAAGTTGCTTTTTATGCACTAATGGCCATTGGAGAGGAGATAACAAATTTAATTGATGTAGATTTATCATTTGATAAATTATTAAATGCTTTCTATGATTTATTTGATGAATGCAGAATAATTAGTAGAAAATATAAATTATTAAAAAAGGAGCATGATACTCTTGTTAGTAATTTCGATAAATTAAAAATTAAGCATAATGATAGTTTAGCTCCATGTATGAAATGCCATGATTTAGAAATACTCCAAAAGGAGAACTTGCTACTCAAGGATACTTTGAAGAAATTTGAGGTTGGTAGCAAGTCCGTGAACATGATCCTTACCAATAAGGATAATGTTCATAGAAGAAGTGGAATCGGATTTATGAGAAGCTCTCACCAAAATATAATCACCTTCATTAAAGGCCCTATCTCGCTAGGAGTTCGTTGGAGTTCATCATAGTTGCCAGACTAATTGCTTGCCTTAATCATAGTTAGAATATTAAATTGAGCTAGGATTGGGAGGTGATCCAACTAACTTAATTAGGGGCTAACTGGGCCTTTAATAGGACTGATTTGGGCTAGATTGAACCGCCCATTCAACATCTAAAATCATGACCGGCGGTGACAATGCTTGGGACTCGATTTCCCTAGTGTTTTGGGTGGTGGTACCGCCTAGAGTGGGCGGTGGTATCGTCGATAGTTAATGTTGTCAAGCGATGGTACCGCCCTTGTCAAGCGGTGGTATCCCTAGAGCTCGGTCTCCGAGCTCTGTCAGGGGATCGTACCACCCAGACTGAGCAGTGGTACCACCCAATGTCAGTCTGTAGGTGATAATATCTCCCAATAATGGCAGTGGTACCGCTAGTACCCCGAAATATGGGAAGTGATACTTTTTGGCTCCAATTTAGAAGCCATTAGAGCCTATAAATATCCCACCCTTTTCTGCATGAAAGAGTAATAAAGTGCAATTGATAGTGTGAAAAGTTATAAGTGTTTGGGGTGTTAAAAGTGTTGTAAAAGTGAGAAGTGTGCTCCTCCCTCTCTTAGCTTTGTAACCATTCAAGAAAAAGGAGTGAGACTAGTAAGAGTTATCTCCTAAACTTGATAAAAAAGGAGAAATAGCTATAAAAGGTGGTTGGTCTTTGTCTATTGAACGAGGGCCATTAGTGGATGCCAGTGATCTTGACGGAGAAGGAATCCGAAAGTGGATGTAGGTCACAACGACCAAACCACTCTAAATTCTGGTTTGCATTTCGTCTTGAGCAATTTACCTTTCTTGTAAGCTACTTTACCTTCTTACTGTTTTCTCTTTGCTCTAATATGATTTTAAGTTAAAATCTTTACGAAACGATTTTCATCGAAATCAGGTTTAATTGAAATGAAGACTTTTGAAATGGATAATTTTTTCACTACATTAATTCACCCCCCCTCTTAGTGCTGCTCTTGATCTTAACAATTGGTATCAGAGCTCGGTCACTCTCATTTGGTTTGAAACCAAAGAGAGATGATATTTGCCGACAACTAAGAGGGCCACTCAATTATACGTCCGCCTATGTTCAATGGAATAGATTACATATATTAGAAGACTAGAATGAGGATTTTTCTGATTTCTATGGATTTTGAACTATAGAACATTGTTGAAAATGGTTTTCAAAAGTATTCTCTTCCAATAAATGATTGGAATGAGTTGGAGAAGAAGACTTTCGCTTTAAACGTCAAGGCTATGAATGCCTTATTTTGTGTTTTAGATAAAAACAAATTTAATCGAGTATCTATTTATGAAATAACTTTTGATATATGGCACACACTCAGAGTGACTCACGAAGGCACTAGTAGAGTAAATGAGTCAAAAAGTAACCTTTTAGTATATACTTATGAGTTGTTTCGAATGAAACTGAGTGAGACTGTTAGAGACATATACACCCGATTTACGGATGTCGTCAATGGTCTAAAAGACTTGGTAAAGGTTTCTCAGATTTTGAACTTGTTAATAAAATTTTAAGATCCCTACCAAAGAGTTAGGACCCTAAAGTAACGGTCATTCAAGAGGTCAAGGATTTAAATAACTTTTCTCTTGAAGAACTAATTAGGTCACTAATGACCTATGAGATAACTTGTAATGCTCATGAAGAGCTTGAGAACAACCTTCCAAAGAATAGGAAGGATATGACACTAAGAACTCAAGAAGACCACTTGAAAGAAAATTCAAGTGATGAGGACTATGATGATGACTTGGCACTCTTGACAAGAAAGTTCAAAAAATTCATAAAAAAGAATAAATTTAGAAATGACACTAAAAATAAATTTGAATATAAGAAAGAATAAGTCATATGCTACGAATGCAAGAAGCCGGGATATTTCAAAAGCAAATGTCCCCAAGCAAAGAAGAAACAACCAAAGAAGAAGAAGGCTCTTAAAGCAACGTTGGACCGTTAGGATCAAGAGCACTAAGAGAGGGGGGGGGGGGGGGGGGGAGGGTGTTGGGGGTTGAATTAGTGCAGCGGAAAACTTTCGACGATTAAAACTACGTTCGTATGTTGAAATCCGATTCCGACATAAAAGTCGTTTCGTGCAGATAATAACTTTGAAAGCTTACAGAAACGTATTTGAAGTAAAGTAAGGAAGGCAGTTTGCAGTTAAGATAGAAATTAGAATGTAAGCGCAAACTGAAATATAATGTTCATACGATAAAATCGATTTCCGTCTTAATGCCGATTTGGAAAATACTTAACTAAGATGCACGTTCGTAAATGAGCAGAAGGCAGTAAGGTATTGAGGAGGTTTGCAGTAAAGATAAGATGCTCAAACTAAATGCAAACCAAGATTTAGAGTGGTTCGGTCAGTCTTGACCTATATCCACTTTTGGCTTCCTCCACCAACGAGGTCACCGATGTCCACTAGAGGCCTTCCTTCAATAGGCGAAGGCCAACCACCCTTTTACAGTTTCACTCCTTTTGACGGGCTTAGGAGACAACCCTTACAAACTTTTCTCTCCTCTCTTGAAGGATCAAAACTTGAAAGAAAAGAGGGAGGAGAACTTCTAGACTTTACAACACTTTTGAGCTCTAAAATCACAGAGTAAGATCAAGCTTTCGGTGCCCTTTCATGCAGGAAAGGGTGGGGTATATATAGGTCCCAAACTAGTTTGAATTTGGAGCTCAAAAATGTCTTTCCCCGGATTTCCGGGGTCCTGGCGGTACCACCTCTGACTGGGGCGGTACAACCGCCTGATAGAGCTCGGAGACCGAGCTCTGGCGGTGCCACCGCTTGACAGGGGCAGTTGCGCTGTCATAGACAAACTTCTAAACAAGATGTTCAATGTAATGTGTATGTATGTCCGTGTCTTTTGGTATGTTCATGCTTTGTACAGCATGTAGAGGGACAACCGAAGGCTTAATAGTCCCATTTTAGTTAGGTTGGTGACCGTTTTAGGCTTGTAAATAAAGGTTGTGTCATGTGAACACGTGTGAGAGATTTTCGGTCTGTAATGGACCATTTTACCTTTTATTGTGTAACTATTCAGAGCTTGTAAAGTCTGTTTATAATTTGCATTGTCTATGAAGTGTTTTCGGAAATGTTTGCTTGTGGATCCCGAATGAGGCGTTTTCTCTATCCCGTTCTCTCTTTCGTGGGTCCTAAGGGACATGGGAGGCTTCGGGGAGGCTGACTTTTGCGGACGGACATGCAAGGGTGCCGCACGACTTAGGCAAAACCAGCTAAGTCCATGACAGATGGTATCAGAGCGGGACAAGCACTCATAGAAGCACTTAGCATGCAAACGTGGGGGACCTAGCGGGGCTGCGTTGAGGGCAGTCAGCACACGCGTGACCGTTTGGGGGAAAATGGGCATGGAGATGTAGGGAAAAGGGGTCGCTCGGAGGAGCGAGCATATGAGATCGGCATTCAGAGGAATGGCCAACCCTTCACGCAAGAGGCACCATGAGAATAGATAAGCTTGGAAGAATGCGGAGCGCACAAAGGTTGGGATGACTGAGTTTGAGCTACGGCTCAACGTTGACAACCATACTTGATGGTGCTCAAGGCAAGCGAGGCGCTTGGTAAAGGATGAGACCATGCAAGGTGGAATGAGTTGCTCAGCGATCGAAAGAGTTATGCAAAGCTCACAGATGTGAGGGAATTGGTAACTCAAAGAATTCGGTACTCATGCATGGGCTTGTATACGGACGATGGAATGTTCGCGGCCATCCCAAGGTGACCGAAACTCGGCGCCATGGAGCATTGAAACTTTCTCTTCGGCATGTGAAGGATACGTCCGTAGGAGGCTGAAGTGTGCAACGAGTTCAGCATGTTGCTAGGCCTTGAGTGGTGCAGCAGGGGCTGTATTGACGTGGAGTCCGCAATCTAGCAAGTGTGTTTGCAGGAGGCAGAACAATGCATAGTTTGTTCAGCAGATCGGAGTAGTCCAAGGGGATGGTGGTCTCCGAAACGAAGAGAGATGTTACTCCAATGGGACAGTTATCTAGGAGGGATAAGTCCTGGCTCTCCAGAGGGAGGAATATATGGGACGAACCTCACAAGTTGAGGAGTACCTCAACAAACAACAACTCCACGAAGCTCAATGGACTGAGCAAGCGGTGAGGAGTTGTTGCATGATCTCGCTCGAGAGAATGCATTGGTGGATGCATTGCGAGATCAAGTGGGGGAGTGACCCAAAGCAACACAAATGAAGGCACACTTGGAGTCGATATGGAGATCGGACTCAAGGGAGGGTTGACCCATGGAATGGTGGGCACGAGGGCCACCATCCACTCAATGCAAAAACGAGGAGCGGAGCAACTTAGGTGTAACTTGGCGAAGTACCCAAGCTGCATGAAGGGAGCCAGCATAGAAGTTGGAACATGGAGCGGAGGCACAGTGCTTTCCTTAGACAGAGGTCAAGGACATGAACTCTTGCAGAGGCAAGAGTAGAATCATGTTGTCCCATGGGTCCTTCATTCTGACGGGGTGGACTCATCTTGCATGGTGCCAAAGACGAAAGGAGCTTCTGGGCACATGCACCTTATCTCGGAGAAGCATTTGATGGAGGAACTAAGGCGACTCAATTTTCGGAAGCGAAATTGGGTTCAGAAGGCCTTAGCACGGGGCAAGAGGACTCAGAGGTGGGTACTCTTGAAGAATATGCCACAGTGTTGCCATTCAAGTTGCCATGAAGGAAGCGGTGCGTAGCGGAGATTGTGCTGGTAGGGGCAGAGGCCTAGGATCCATACAATGGTGCATAAATTATAGTGAAGTCGGTGGACTTCGGGAGCTACTAGGCGACGGACTGTCCTAGAGCGGTGCTTCATCTAGGTGTGACCCAGGAGCGGGTGGATGAAGGTCGATTGCCAAAGGAGCGAACAAAATCAAAGGTGGAAGAGACCCTGCGATATATTGGCAGAGGCCACACATGGAGGGTTCACAATTCGAGTTCATTCCATAAGGATCAGAATGCAATAGGGATGTCACCAGGAGGCGACATGGTGCAGCGGATCGTGGTGGAACAGTTCGTGGCAAATGCGATACACACGATCTAGTCCCGTGAGGGATTAGATCATATGGAGGTATGATCGGGAGCTACTGGAAGCTCCACTTCAGTGAACAACACGACGGCAAGAAGGGCTATGGATTCAAGGAGTGAAGGCCATGGAACCACAGAGGCGGGTCTTCCGTGCGTGCATCGAATTTTGCATCGGATGAAAACCTTGGTCATCAGCATATGGGGGGCTGGGTTCCACCAAAGGAAAAGTTTGAATGCAAGTACCAGTGAGTCCCATGGGAGGGACTTGATCATGTAGAGGTATGATCGAAACAGCTGGAGAGTTGGATTGCTCCAGAGTCCATATTCGCTTAAGGGTGCCCGATAAGTCAGAGGACAAGGTCGAGTAAACGAACGTTGCTACCAAGAAAGCTAAGGAGAACAGAATCGGTGCAAACCCTATAATGCGATGGCAAAGGCCATGCATGGGAGTTGCAGTCTGTCTTTCCATCGACCAAAGGGGAGCTGCTTGGAGAACACAGAGGTGTTGAAGCAGGGGGTCGAAAGGGGCGAGGAAGCGACGACGAGTCCAGAGGGACTTAGCTACCCAAAATCAAGCATCAGTTAGAATGTAGGTGGACTCAGAGGAGTGCCACGGAGACATATCTACTGATCGTGAAGAAAAGGGATGCAAATGCGAGGCGACGGATAGTAGGGCCATGGGCATGGCAGCGCCATGGTATCGTAGAGGCGAGACTTCCGTGAAAGTCATTGATCCCTTGCTCTCATGGAGGGAGAGCGCTTGGTCATGAAAGGGGTTGAGGAGGTCGAGCATGTAGAGGCAATCTCCAAGTATCAAGACAAGGCTGAAGGGCAGAGGCCGAGGAACTTCGTAAGACCAGTGTTAATGAGCTTTTTATCAAGATAGCCGAAAGTGAAGGACTTCAGGTCATGCAAGAGTGCATAACTAAGGAACGAAGCAGGCAGTACGCGGTGTTGTACCTTTGCTACTCAGTGGAGTAGGCGGCAAGGTTGATGGGGAAGACGATACAATCCCATAGGCGACCAAACCTATGAGAGAATTACTCCAAGTTGGGGTGAAAACTTCCTACATTCCAGAAGTTCGATGGCATTGAGAAGGTGAATCACAGTAGCTAACTCAACACAAGGAGTGCAAACACTTCAAGTGCTTCAGAAGTATGAGCAAAGAGTAGGCGAAGGCTAGTAACCAGCTCGATGCATGGAGTACAACCTCGAGGAGGCGGGTGAAGTCAAGTAACCTTTGCCTTCTCAATCCTTAAGAGAATAGGCGAAACCGAGTACCCCAATTCTCTTATCTATCCAGCAGAGGAGCTCTGCACAAGTTCAAAGACCCTTCGAAGATAATGGAAGACAATAGTTGTCAAATCCTCACCAACGGTGATCAGTGCTACTGAGAGTAGATTGTCCGCTTCATTTCCCAACGAAATGCCAATCGAAAGTGGAAGTGATGCGAACCTACTTGGATGTGACAACTAAGTGAAATAAGAGTCAATGAGCAAATTTTGTGGAGGAAGGACCCAAAACTTCAAAAGTTTGCGAGACGATGCTCGTTAAAGCTCCAACAAGCATCCACCCAGTTCAAGCAGCATGAGGCATTTGAGAGACTAGCGTAGTAAGGATGGTCTTTTCCTTCATCTGGGGGATCTGCAGGAATCAACAAGGATCAACATAACTCAGCCAACCCCACACCAGAGTCAGAGTCATTGGTGAGCTGAAGCAGCATGGCGGATCAAAGGTTTGACTCCTTAAAAATAACAGCAGAGAGCAGCTGGGAGCCAAGAGGCGCATTGCAGTTGGAGCGGAAGATTGAAGACTCAGTAAAGGCGAGGAGTTGCAGTGTTCACAAAGGCTTCGACGAGGACGTCGAAGGAATAAGTGGGGGAGAATGTCACAGACAAACTTCTTAACAAGATGTTCGATGTAATACGTATGTATGTTCGTGTCTTTTGGTATGTTCATGCTTTGTACAGCATGTAGAGGGACGACCGAAGGCTTAATAGTCCCATTTTAGTTAGGTTGGTGACCGTTTTAGGCTTGTAAATAAAGGTTGTGTCATGTGGACACGTGTGAGAGATTTTCGGTCTATAATGAACCATTTTACCCTTTGTTGTGTAACTATTCAGAGCTTGTAAAGTCTGTTTGTAATTTACATTGTCTATGAAGTGTTTTCGGAAATGTTTGCTTGTGGATCCCGAATGAGGCGTTTTCTCTATCCCGTTCTCTCTTTCGTAGGTCCTAAGGGACATGGGAGGCTTCGGGGAGGCCAACTTTTGTTGACGGACACGCAAGGGTGCCGCACGACTTAGGCAAAACCAGCTAAGTCCGTGACAAGGCGGTGCCACCGCCTGACTGGGGCAGTTGCACTGCTTGGTAGAGCTCGGAGACCGAGCTCAAGCTGTTCCACCACCTATTAGGGGCGGTTGCACCGCCCAGCCTAGCTCGGAGACTAAGCCCTGGGCGGTGCCACCGCTGACCCAGGCAATGCCACCGATGGCCAAGAGATCTGGGTCCAAATGGGCTGATCCATTCGCCCCAATTTGGGTCTGTCAAGGGCCCAATTGCCCCAAGATTAAGTTAATGAGATTATCTCACATTCCTAACTTAATCTACGTGCTAACTACGATATTTCTTAAGACATTTACTACAACTTGCTCCGGTGCGTCAATCACTTCTTTCGACGAGCTTCCGACGAACTTCCGGCGAACATCCGACAAAACTTCGGCGATGCTCCGGCGGACTTCCGGCAAACTCCTGGACTTATGATGATCCACTTGGCGAGTTCCGACGAGCTTCTTTGGCAAGCTCCTAGACTTCTCAGATTTGTTCCCGCAGAACCTCCGACGATCGTCCGGACTTCCGTCGAACTCTCGAACTCCCAACGTGATCATAGTCTTGACTCCAGCGCAACTCCTGCTGCATGTCTTTCTTCCATCATAGTTAATCCTGCACATTTATCTCAACATATGGATTAGATAACAAATAACAATTGACTTCATCATCAAAATCCGAGATTCAACAATCTCCCCCTTTTTGATGATGACAATCAGTTGATAATGGGTTAATCTTAACTCCCCCTATCTATATGCCATACTTGAGATAAGTCATTCTTGAATTCAAAGCTTTTGAATTCAAGAGATATATTGATAAGTTAAAATCATTTAACCATATCAATACTCCTTTCATGATTCCTATCATGATGTATCTCTCTGAAAATGATGTCAAGGCTTGACATCCATTTTCAAATTTCAAATGTGAATGATGGTAATGGTAGTAATTCATCATATGGTAAGATATCAACATGTAAAATTTTGAAGTAAGATTTTGATACCTTACATTGATGCACACATTTCAAGTGTTTTAGCAATTATAGCATTTCATCACATGGTATGATGCAAATATGACAATCATAGTTATCATCAATTCATATATTTTCGATGATGCAAGCATGGCATAATCATAGTATTAATACTCATAGCATCAATTCATATATCTCTTCCCCTTTGTCATCAACAAAAAGGAGAACGATATAAGCAAATTTTAAGCATAAGTGCGGTAATTATTCATGTCATAACTAGGTTCATGTCATTTTCCAACAGTGAGTGATAAGATACCAATTATGCAAACATCTCAAGGAAAACATGACATGGAGATAACTTTGAATACTTCTTCCTTTTTATTTGTTATTATCTTTTTGCATGAAGGAGGAAGGCTATTTGTGATACCAGCTATTTGTGAGTTTACTTTGAATGAAGTTAAAATCGATGAGAGATTAAATCGTACTTCATTTTTACAAGGATCAAGATATGTATGTGAAACAAATCCTTGCAAGTAAAAACACTATCATCCATATTTCAAGAAGAAATTTACAAGCAGGAATCATTTCATCAATTCCATTTCTCAAAAAAAAATATTTCACATGATAAATGTATGAGAGATGTATTTGCTAGTTGATTCCATATGTCAAAAATCAATGATGTGAATCCAAAACTCAATATGACATATGTTTATTAAGTCCGAAAGAGAATAATGTATCGAGAAAATCCGATTAGTATCCACTCGATCCTAACAAAACTAGTGGCCGACATGACCCTTTAAATGCTAGAACCGATGTAGCTCAAATCTGTGATTGGTATTAAATATAACAACTTTACACAAAAATCAATTCTACACAATTCAACACAACACACAATGTTAATAACCAATCATTGTATGAACAACCTAGCTCAGATACCATTATTGAGAAACCTAGGAGAGCATCAATGTACAGTGAAAAAAAAAACATAAATCAGTTTTCCAAAAACAGATTTATATCAAATCATATGTGATGATTGAGAGCGAAAAACTCATAAAATCAAAAACTATATAAGATTCATGAGATGCTCTTACCTAAGGGAACTCGTATATCCTAATTTGCAGATCTTAATCCATGGATGAAGGAGATCTCATGTTCTTCACTCTAGCGGTGATCCATACGACAGATAAAGCGGCGACGCACCTTCTCTCATGATGCATTCTTTCCTCGCTTTCGCATACCACCACCATGCAGTAGGGGCAGTCCTTCTTGCTGCCCTCTCACACTAGAGAGGGGGGTCAGCTGAGGAAGAAGAAGGGAGAGAAGGATAGGGGGCAACAACTATTGGGTCCAGCCTTATAACTCTTTTAGTCCCATATCCCTTTTATAGAGAGCCATCTTTGCTAACTCTAATATATCTTGCCCTGTTGGTTACCGAATCTTTATCCAATTACCTTAGTATTTTGGATACTGAATCTCCATCCAATTATCCCCAACTTAATAGAAATTGGATCTCTATCCAATTATCCACTCTAAGCTATTACTGAGACTCACCCAATGGATCCAATGAAATAGGGACCTATTGGATATCACATATCCAATCCTCTATTCATCATGTCATCCATCATATATGTGTGACATTCTAGGCCCAATACCAAGCTACTTATGAGTTGCACCCATCAGAACTCTTTCTGATTCAGTAAATTATCATTCCATGATAATTCACTCAACTTATCAACTATAGACGTATTAGGCCATTGTGCCATAGTCCCCAAACGGTATAGGAAGATCTAATCTATTATACTTGTCTACCCTTAGTTACTATATATATATATATATATATATATATATATATATATATATATATATATATATATATATATATATATATATATATATATATATATATATATATATATATATATATATATATATAGTCCCTCATCCAACTAATATCTCAGAGATCATATACTAGGCATGGTGTTGTTAGGCCTATACGGAATTTGCTCGAGTCTTACTCTAATCGAATTCTTTCAAGGAACTCATTCTCTCTCAATCTGAATAACCCTGGCCAGGGATTTTCCTGAGTGAGAATACACGAGACATTCCTCTCATGACACCAAGAGAGGATGATCCTCTATTAACACTCAATTACCCTCGCAAGGTTAGCTACCACTCCCGTTGATCAACTGTACTAGATCTGGAACTTATAGACCTATAAGTCTAGTATCAAAGAGTTGAGTACTCATACAAGATATCCTTGGTGTTGTTAGGAACAAGTCGGTACTAAGAGGAGGGAGGGGGGGGGGGGTGTGTGAATTAATGCAGCGAAAAAATCACTAGTTTTGATATTTCTTCATACGATGAAAAATTAATTCCGACGAAAATCATTTCATAAAGATAAATTTAACTTGAAAGCATATGGAAGAGTGCATTGATAAAGTAAAGCAAGTAAGGCAGTTTACAATGTAAGTAAAGAGCTTAAAGTAAATGTAAACAGAGTTTTATAGTGGTTCGATCGTCGTGACCTACATCGACTCTATAGATTCCCCTTCTGTCGAGGCCATCGACATCCACTAACGATCTTCCTTCAATGAGTAAAGATTAACTATCCTTACAACTCAATTCTCCTTTTAACAGGTTCAGGAGAGAACCTTTATACCCCCTTTTTACAAAGCTTTCTTCACACTCTCCCACAAAATAATATCTAAATTTTAGGAGGAGAGACTCTATACTTTACAAGAGTTTTCAACTCTAGAAACATAGAGTTTTTATTCACTTTTCTTACTACTCCATGCAAGAATAGCTAGGGTATTTATAGACCCCAAATGGCTTCAAAACATGGAGCCAAAATTCAAATCTCCAAAATTTTAGGGTACGAGCGGTACCATCGCCTGTAGCCTGACACTAGGCAGTACCACCACCCAGACTGACAGTACCACTATTTGACAGTCTCGGAGACTGAGTCTAGGTGGTACCATTGCCCAGACTAGTGGTACCACCGCCTGATACAGTCTCGACGACTATGTCACGTCGGTTCCACTTGTTGGGTCATTGTTTGGGCCTTTTTCCCTTAGTCCAACACAGCCCAAACTTTAGCCCAATTGGCCCCTAATTAAGTTGGCCTAATTCCAACCCAATTATGTATTAACATGAATTTTAAGACATTTACTAAGCTAAATAAGTTCGTAAGTCTAGGTTTCTTCTAGCGATCTTCCAGCGATCTTCCGACGAACTTCCGATGATCTCTCGGCAATGTTCTAGCGGACTCCCGGCAAGCTCCTGGACTTCACAACAATCTTCTTGGTAAGTTTCAATGAGCTTTTTCGGCATGCTCTTGGATTTATCAGTCAATTCCAATAGAACTTCCGATGAACGTCCGGACTTCCAATGAATTCTCGAACTCCCAACGAAGTCTCGTTTTTTACTCCGGGACTTCATTTTGCTTTATGTCTTACTATCATAGTTAATCTTGCACACTTAATGCTAGTCACTTAAAACCTACTTCGATCTAGATAATTATTGCAAAGCTTGAATCATGTTGTCCAGCATGTTATCGATTTATCAATGTTTTGTCCGATTCTTCAGTGTATCATCCTCTCTTGCGATCTATTGCCCAATCGGCCAGTTAACCTCTGTAACTTCAATTTTCTTAGTGCAATATCTACTCTTCTTGGCCCGATGCCCGAACCCATGGCCCAAAGCCTTCTGTCAATACGTCGATCGATCCTTCGGCATGACGTCTAATCTTCTGACATGTTTTCTCTAGCCTAACATGATTCTTCCTTTTTTAATTGTCTCATCCTGATTGAAGCTTCCTACATCACTCAAAACATAGATTAAATCATAAGCACTCTTAATTGGTTTCATCATCAAAATCTAAGATTCAACAATCTCCCTCTTTTTTATGATGACAACCAATTGATGACGGAGTTAACCTTAACTCCCCCTATCAATGTGTCATATTGATAGAACTCTTAAATTCAAAAATCCAAGCAACATGTCATCATAAAATCATGTATAACATCAATATACTTATCCCCCTTTGTCATCAACAAAAAGGAGAAGTGCATTTAGCAAGTTTCAAATCAATGCATTATAAATATAATCTTAAGTTTTACCATCATACAAGTAAGTAATTTTCTTTCTTCTCTTTTGAGAAGTATAATTTTTTGCTTCCTTGGCAAAGCACAAACTAGCAAAATTTTACATCATTTTACATGCAAGTTAGCAAAAATTTTGAGTTTTGCAAGTTTGTAAATTTTGCTAGATGTGCAAGTTAGCATGTTTTGCTTCTTGAGATAGGCAAGATAGCACTTCTTGGTGATGTTCAAGATAGTAAGTTCTATATCATGCAAGCTAGTGAATTTTATAATATTTTAGAACATACAAGCTAGTGAATTTTATAATATTTTAAAACATACAAGCTAGCAAATTTATATCATTTTAGAATATGCAAGCTAGCAATTTTACACATATGAAAGTTAGCAAAATTTTACATCTTTTGAGATGTGAAAGATAGACTATTTTTGCATCTTCTTGAAATGTGTTACTTAGCAAATATTGCTTCTCTTGAGATTTGCAAGATAGCAATTCTTGCTTCTCTTTTGAGATGAGCAAGCTAGCAAGTTTGCTTCTTTTCATGATGTGCACGCTAGCAATTCTTTCTCCCCTTTGTCATTGGCAAAAAGAGGGGAATAACAATACAATAGTGTAATTCATTTCCTTTACTACAATCTTCAAATCATAACAAGGATAAATAACAAAGATGAAAAATCAAGTCATGAATGTCAAAACAATTTTTCATCATGAATATTTCATCATTGCATGCATCATTAACATAAGTTGAAGTATTGCATGCATAATACCAAATCATCATTCATAATTACATCAATATTCTAATTATTAATTGAATCATAAAAAATGAGAGATCAAGTCTAAGATCATGATCAGAAAAATGTATAAGAAGAGGTTATGCATTTGGGAGCTCTAACATGTCTAAGTTTATCATTCAAGCTAGCAAATTTGATTCTCTTGAGATGCTAGCTATTTTCTTTCCCCCTTTTGTCATTGTAAACAAGAAAGAAGAAGGGAAAAACATAATGGTGTAAATTTTCAAGTCATCACAAAAATATAAAGGTGTCATATGAAAATCATGACATGAAAGATATTAATATCAAATCATGAATGTCACAAGACATGATTTATTTCAACAAATCTTTTCTTTTTATAAATGGCAAAGGGAAATATAGGAGATCAAATGATATAATATCTTGATTCATGCATAAGAAATCTCAAGTTATAAATTTTAAAAAATCAAGATAAAGCTCATTCAAATTCAAATCATCAAATCATCAAAATTACTTATAAGATATTCAAAATGACATAAATAACTTTATCAATCTGTTAGTAAAAAATCGACAAGATAGAGAAAAGAAAATTTTCAAGAAAAATACTTTTCTCTTTTTAGTTATTGTAATTCATGTGATTTATTTCATAGAAGCATGCCTTTTTTATTTATGCCAAATCGAAGCATATATCATCATTTAAACCAAAAAACAAATTTCCTCATCATGACAAAAAATATAACATATTAAACATAAGGCTTCTTTAAACAAGCGATTTGGTTTATCATTTTGATTCCAATGATAATACAATTTTCTTTTTATGTGTTTCATTTTGTGTGATTGATTTCATATTAGGATGCTCAAGTTTTTCGTATGAAAACTATACATCATAGTTTAAATTCGAAAGAGCAAGAAAAATCATAGAAATCATCAAGATCAATAAAAATCATTATGATGCACATTCATGCTTCTTAAACACATACATAAGATTAATCTTACTAGGTCTACAAGCATTAGATTACATTTTTATGTATTTTTATAAAACATGCAAATGTCATTATCATTATCAAAATTAGCTAAAAAAAAGAAAAGCATGATCCCCTTTTATTTATTTATTTATATTTTATATTTTATATACTAATTTAAAAATAACATATGAAATGCATTAAGTAATTTCAAAATAAACTAAGGGGTTTCGTTTGAGTATTTTACCTCATTATCGAGAGTCGCCGAAGTGAAGTTTGTTGTTTCGTCTTCATCGATTTGCTCCTCTTCTTTGGAGATACTCGTTTCATCCTAAAGCACTTTCTTCTTCTAGCATTCATAGTAAGTAGTTGCATTTTTTTTAAGTTTGTTTTTATTCTTTGATTCTTATTTTAAGAGTTTTTTAAGATTTATTGTGAGAAGTTCAAGGTCATCATCATTATCACTTGAGTCATCACTCAAGTAGTATTCTATTGTTCAAAGTGCCAAATCCTTCCTTTTCTTTGGAAGGCGGTTCTTATGTTCATCAAGTGCATCATGAGTCATTTTATAGGTCATTAAGGACTCGATAAGTTCTTCAAGTGAAAATTTATTTAAATCCTTTGTTTCTTGTATTGACATTACTTTTGATTCCCAATTTTTAGAAAGAGATCTTAAGATCTTATTAACGAGTGCAAAATTAGAAAAAGCTTTTAAACCATTGATGACATCTGTAAAATGGGTGTACATGTCAACAACGGTTTCGCTTGGCTTCATTCAAAAAAGTTTAAAATTATGCATTAAAAGATTTATCTTAGAATCTTTTACTCTACTAGTGCCTTGGTGTGTAATTTCGAGAGTGTGCCATATATCAAAATCCGTTTCGCAAGTAGAAATCCAATTAAAGTCAGTTTTATCTAAAGCCCAAAATAGAACGTTTATAGCTCTAGCATTTAAGGAAAAAGTTTTCTTCTCAAAATCATTCTATTCTTTCAGTAGAGTAGAAGACTTTTGAAAACCACTTTCGATAATATTCTATAAATTCAAATCCATAGAAAGTAAGAAAACTCTCATTCGAGTTTTCCAATAAGTGTAGTCCATCCCATTGAACATAGGAGGACGAATGAGAGAGTGACCCTCTTGAAAGCTGAAAATATCCATTTCTCTTGGGTGTTAAACCAAATGAGAAAAAACATGGCTCTGATACCGACTGTTAGGAATAAGTCGGCACTAAGAGGGGGGGTGGGGTGAATTAGTGTAGTGGAAAAATCATTGGTTTTGATATTTCTTCGTACGATGAAAAACTGATTCCGATAAAAATCATTTTGTAAAGATAAATTTAACTTGAAAGCATACGGAAGAGTGTATTGAGAAGGTAAAGCAAGTAAGGTAGTTTGCAATATAAGTAAAGAGCTTAAAGTAAATGCAAACCGAGTTTTATAGTGGTTCGGTCGTTATGACCTATATCCATTCCACCGATTCCCCTTCCGTCGAGGCCACCGACATCCACTAACGATCTTCCTTCAATGGGCAAAGATCAACTACCCTTACAACTCAATTATCCTTTTAGCAAGTTTAGGAGAGAACCTTTACACCCCCTTTTTACAAAGGTTCCCTCATACTCTCCCTAAGAATGGTCTCTAAACTTTAGGAGGAGGGTGTTAGGACTCTAGCTTGGAGAGTCCTAATTGAGAGGGATATTCATGTAAAAATATTAGGACTCTAGCTAGGAGAGTCCTAATTGAGAGGGACATTCTGTTAGGACTCTAGCTAGGAGAGTCCTAATTGTGAGGGGCATTCATGTATGAGGTTTTTTCTTAGAGAAGAATTAGGAGTTGTAAGGGAATAGGAGTCTTGAGTAGGAGCCCTATTAGGAGTTGGTTAGAAGTAAGAGTCTTAAGTAGGAGTCCTATTAGGAGTTAGGGTTTAGAAGCCCTATAAATAGCCATGTATTTCTTCTCTTTTCTTAAGTAATAGATGAATCTTTTCTGCAGCCTTTGAGCAGCAACTTGGAGGGAGGAACCCCTATAGAGTTCCAAGGAGGCCGATCCCCTAAAGAGATCAACCCCAAGTTTAGAATCTGCAAGGGTTCTAACACCTGGTATCAGAGAAGCGTTCTTGCCGTCTCGCTGCCCTTCCACAGCCGTCCATCAACCCTCTACAACCATCCAAACCAATTCCCACAATTGCTTAAAAGATCGTCACCGAATTCCGTCATCATCTCCACCACCACGGATCATCCTTTGATCTCCCCTTGAATTGCAATAGGTTCTGGTTTCCTACCTTACTGCTGCTGCAATTTAGTTATCCTTATTCGAAAATCCAAAAAAAAAAAAAATCGTTCCTATATTGCTGCATAAACTTTTCGTCACAAAGTTTTCATCTCTACGACGAAAGATACATTGCAGAATTCCAGCCGCATAGCACCATCTGTTTGATCTTGCTACTGTGCTTTTTCTATCCAAATTTCTACGAAATTTTTATGACATCTTTGACACTTCTTAACAGTGGATTTCCCTTTGGTTTCATCAAAAAATTCTCAATATAAACTACTGATCTTTTATGTCCAATCTGCTGCACTTGAATTGCAGAATTCAAGCCGCATAGCACCATCTGTTTGATCTTGCTACTGTGCTTTTTCTATCCAAATTTCTACGAAATTTTTATGACATCTTTGACACTTCCTAACAGTAGATTTCTCTTTAGTTTCATCGAAAAATTCTCAATATAAACTACTGATCTTTTATGTCCAATCTGCTGCACTTGAAAATCTATGCTGCAGAAAATTTCTGCTGCATATCGTTGCCTTAACCCATCTATTTGCAATCTTTTTTGAATGAAATTTCTTATACACTTCATAGATCATCTTGGCTTCCATCTAAGATTGATCTATTAAGAAATTTATCTCTAAAAACGATTTTATGTTGCTGCAAATTTTCATCTTAACCCGCTGAAATTTTTCGACGATAATTCTGCAATTGCAACTTGCACCAATTTCCTTGCTGTTATACTGCCGAAATTTTCTTGATTAAATTAGATATCCTTGCTGTCATATAAACTGTGATTTTGCTATCAATTCTCTCCTCAATTCTCTCAAGTTTTTGGTGGAAATTACGTCGAGAAACCGTTGTTTCTTCGACGACAATTCTACTCTTACAAGACAGCACATACTTGCTGCAACTTCCACGGATTTCTGTCAAACCTTTGCTACCATCTACCACAGATCCAAAACTTTCAACCATAGCCCTAAAACTCTACTAAACCACACCCTCAAATTGCACCCAAAACTGCCACAAAACAAGCCTAAATCGTAGCCTACATCCACTAATCCACCAACCCTTTTGACCATCACTTCTCTCAACCTATACATGCCTTTAACCTAATAACAAAAGAGAGATCTTAACATCATAGATTTGGAGGCATATATTATGGCATCTAAGGAGGTAATCAATGCTAAATTCGAAGCCTTGGAGGCGCGAATGGAGGATAAGATTCGGATGCTCTTTACCGAACTCAGATTGGGCCGACCACTAAGACCGAAGAAATCATATCAAGGAGAGAGCTTTGCCCAATCACACCAAGCCCGAAGAGATAACTTCCAAGGGAGGGTAGGCTCTATGACCAACCCCAACTATCCATGCATGAGAGTGGACTTCCCTAGATGGGAAGAAGGAGACCCGATTGGTTGGATCTCGCGTGCGGAGCGATATTTTCGGTACCACAAAACCGTGGATGTATCTATGGTGAAAATTGCAGCTATACATCTTGAAGGGGATGCTATACAGTGGTTTGACTGGTTTAAACATACTTATGGAGTCCTTTCATGGCGACAATTCAAAGAAGGACTGCTGATTCGTTTCAGACCAACCGATTACGAGAATATTGACGAACAACTAGCAAAGATCCAACAAACCTCCACCATTCAGGAGTACCAAACCAGGTTTGAAAGGTTATCTAATCAAACTCATGATTGGTCTCAAAAACAACTATTGTGGACCTTAATTGAGGGCTTGAAGCCGGAGATCCGAGGAGAAGTTAAAGCGCGACAACCGTATACGCTTATGGCAGCCATCTCTTTCGCACGACATCAAGAGGAGCAATTGAACCATGAAGCTCGGAGGACTAGGGTCTCTCCTCAACCAGTAATATTTAAGCCCTTAGCCCCCCCTACTGTCGACCAAGTCCCTACACTAAAGAGGTTAACAAGAGAAGAGCTTCGGGAGCGATATGCGAAGGGGTTATGTTGGCATTGTGACAAGCCGTGGAGCCGTGAGCATCGCTGTAGTAAAGGGGGACTTCTTATGATTGAACCGATAGAAGAAGAGGTCATTAAACATCCAAAAGAGAGCCTTGAACATGAAGAAGAAGATGCAGAAGAAGAGCCACAACCAACCGAAGTTACGGTACATACACTAGCTAGCTACTCAAACCCGCAAACGATGAAAATTGGAGGCCTTCTCAAACAACAACCAATCACTGTTCTCATCGACACGGGCAGTACTACTAACTTCCTAAATAGTAAGCTTGCTGTTCGGATATCATTACCTATCGAGAATCGCTGCAGGTTTGATGTTAAGGTCACCGACGGACGGATTTTGAATTGTGATCATAGGCGCTTGCAGGAGAAACTATTGCTGTAGGACCAAGAGATAATTGCAGATTTCTTCCTTCTCTCTCTTAACAATTATGAGGCCATGCTCAGAATTAAATGGTTGACGACATTAGGTGATATTTCTTGGAATTTTATGAAACTAATTATGAAATTTTACAGTAAGGAGAAACAGGTGACATTGCACGGGAAACGTGGGGGCGACATAATAACGATTTGCACACAACAAATGGAGAATGTTTTGCATAAAGCATGCAGCGGCTTTTTGGTACAACTTGAGCAGCAAACTAAGGGAGAGCCAACAGAATTTGAAGATCCAAATCTACTTCCTTTGCTTGCTGAATTTTCAAATATATTTGACGAACCGCGCAACCTACCTCTTACCTGTCGGCATGATCATTGTATAATGATTCTTCTAGGCAAATCTTCAGCAAATGCTCAGCCATATCACTATCCACATCTCCAGAAGGATGAAATAGAAAGGATTATAAAAGAGATGCTCGAAACAGGAGTTATTCGGCCAAGTTGCAACCTTTACTCTTCGCCGGTGCTACTTGTACGCAAGAAGGACGGAACAAGGCGAATATGTGTTGATTACCGAGCTCTCAATGGCATAATCATCAAGGACAAATACTTTATTCCAATAGTAGATGAATTGCTAGATGAAAGGGAGCACAAATCTTTACAAAGCTGGACTTTTGATCCGGGTATCATCAAATACGAGCATGCGAAGAAGACATACGGAAAACCACCTTTTGAACACACAACAACCACGAATTTTTGCTTTCTTCAACAAAAGGTGGAATATCTTGGGCATATCATATCAAAGGAAGGTGTGGCAGTGGACCCCTTCAAAATTAGAGCAATGCAAAACTGGCCGACCTCGAGAAACATAAAATTGCTACATGGCTTTCTGGGTTTAACAAGCTACTACCGCAAGTTCGTGAAAAACTATGGAAAGATCAGTGCACCACTTACTTCCTTACTAGAAAAAGATGTCTTCCAATGGTTGGACAGAGCCTCCGCTGCCTTCGACAAACTTAAGGCAGCCATGACGACGACGCCGGTGCTAACACTACCAGATTTCAACCGACCCTTCATTATTGAGGCCGACACATCTGGAGTCAGAATTGGAGCCATTCTCATGTAAGATGGTCGACCACTCGCATACACTAGCAAGGCATTATCTCCCTCCGATCAAAATATGTCAACATATGATAAGGAGATGCTCGCCATTGTGCGCGCAGCAACGAGGTGGAGATTGTACTTGATCAGGCGATACTTTCAAATCAAGACCGACCATAAAAGCCTAAAATATCTCTTGGAGCAGAAGATATCTTCCCCCGAGCAGCAAAAATGGGTAACAAAACTTCTTGGATTTGATTTTGAAATAACTTACAAAAAGGGGAAAGAGAATGTTCTTGCAGATGCGCTTTCGCAGCTACCCGAGCAAGTTGAAGTTTCGATCGTTTCACTTCCGACCAGCGACTTCCTTGAGGATATTAAGATGGAATGGCAGGAAGATTCAGATACTAGTAAGATTATAAAAAAATTGGAGGAAGCACCAAGCCCCATGGCTCATTACAATTGGGACTCAAAAGAATTACACTATAAGGGACGCATTGTGCTTGTGACAAATTCTACTTGCATCTTCAATAGCAGATTTTGGACAAAGTTATTCTATATGCAGGGTACTAAATTGAAAAGGAGTACGACATATCACCCATAAACCAACAGCCAACCGGAAGTTTTAAACAAGTGCTTGGAGACAGCCCAAAGCCACCCACCAAATATGACTACCCAAAGAGAACTCCAGACCCAGCCAAGTGCCATTATTGATCAACGGATCGTGACTCGACGACGACGACCCACTAATGAAGTGCTAATACAGTGGGCGAACCTACCAAAAGAAGATGCCACTTGGGAGAACTATGACGACTTGAAGATCAAATTCCCAGAATTCATGAATCATCAGCCTCGAGGACAAGGCTGATTTGAAGAGGGCAGGTCTATTAGGACTCTAGCTTGGAGAGTCCTAATTGAGAGGGACATTCTGTTAGGACTCTAGCTAGGAGAGTCCTAATTGTGAGGGGCATTCATGTAGGAGGTTTTTTCTTAGAGAAGAATTAGGAGTTGTAAGGGAATAGGAGTCTTGAGTAGGAGTCCTATTAGGAGTTGGTTAGAAGTAAGAGTCTTAAGTAGGAGTCCTATTAGGAGTTAGGGTTTAGAAGCCCTATAAATAGCCATGTATTCCTTCTCTTTTCTTAAGCAATAGATGAATCTTTTCTGCAGCCTTTGAGCAGCAACTTGGAGGGAGGAACCCCTATAGAGTTCCAAGGAGGCCGATCCCCTAAAGAGATCAACCCCAAGTTTAGAATCTGCAAGGGTTCTAACAGAGGGACTCTATACTTTACAAGGGTTTTCAACTCTAGAAACACAGATTTTTTGTTCACTTTTCTTACTACTCCATGCAGGAATAGTTGGAGTATTTATAGACCCCAAATGGCTTCAAAACATAGAGCCAAAATTTAAATCTTTAAAATTTTAGGGTACGGGCAATACCATCGCCTGCACTGGGCGGTACCATCGCCTGACATAGTCTCGGAGACTGTGCCATGTTGGTTCCACTTGTTAGGTCACTATTTGGGCCTTTTCACGTAGTCCAACATAGCCTAAACATGGCCCAATTAGCCCCTAATTAAGTTGGCCTAATTCTAACCCAATTATGTGCTAACTATGAATTTTAAGACATTTACTAAGCTAAATAAGTCCGTAAGTCTAGGTTTCTTCTGGCGATCTTCTAGTGAACTTCTAATGTTCTCTCGGCAATGTTGCAATGGACTCCTAGCAAGCTCTTGGACTTCATGACGATCTTCTTGGTGAGTTTCAACGAGCTTCTCTAGCAAGCTCCTGGACTTCTCAGTCAATTCTGATAGAACTTCTAATGAACGTCTGAACTTCTAATGAACTCTCGAACTCCCAACGAAGTTTCGTTCTTGACTCCGGGACTTTATTTTGCTTTATGCCTTGCTATCATAGTTAATCCTGCACGCTTAAAACCTACTTTGATCTAGACAATTATTACAAAGCTAGAATCATATTGTTCTGCATGTCATCGGTTCATCGATGCTTCATCCGATTCTTCAGGGCATCGTCCTCTCTTATGGCCTATTGCCCAATTGGTCAGTTGACCTCCACAACTCTAATTTCTTTGGTGCAATATCAGCTCTTCGTGGCCCGATGCCCAAACCTATGGCCCGAAGCCTTCTATCAATACGTCGACTAATCCTTCGGCGCGACGTCCAATCTTCTGACATGTTTTCTTTAGCCTAATATGATTCTTCCTACTTTAATTGTCTTATCCTGATTGAAGCTTCCTGCGTCACTCAAAATGCAGTTTACATCATAAATACTTTTGATTGGTTTTATCATCAAAATCCGAGATTCAACATGTGTCTTAAGTTTTAGGACCAAACACATAACTCGGACCACGGAACCATTGTCTGACGATGAGGTATCATTAACCATCTAGCATTCTATGAGCGGATCATTCAATAAACTCATTCACCAATAAGTACCTATACTAAATCCCTAGTATCCCCACACAAGCAATTATGAGATCAACTGCTTCCATCATATAGATGGGCATATAGTATACCATTCTATCTGGTTATCTTGATGTCCCTCTTGAGTAACCTATGATTGGAAATATTTAGGGTCTGTGTTTATAGGTGAATTGGTCTCATTATCATGATCTAATTCTCATTGTATAGATCCAATGATATTATAATATATTAATCATTCAATATAAAGTGAAAAAATATAATAATAATAACTAAAAAAGATTATATAATGTATCACATGTGTCATCACTCACATGATTAACTTACAGGGCACCTGTAACTAGCACATACGCCAAAAAGTCTATTGTCGTAATCTAAAATCGGTGAGAAACCACAACTAGTTTATGCAGAAACCGATTCAACACAGCACGCAGTTAATAATCGGTCATCACACGAGGAACCTAGCTCTGATACCACTATTGGAAAACCTCAGAAAGTATCACATGTGCAGCAAAAAATAAACACCAAAATTGTTTCCCAAAAGAAAGACATCAGATCGTCATGCAACAACTAGGAGCAAAAAAACTCAAAATGATAAAAATTGCATCATATGGTTGAGATATTCTCACCTAGAAGAGATCATATATCCCCTAAATCGTAAATCCTAATCCGTGGATGAAGGAGCACTCGCAAACTCGACTCTAGCGGTGATCCATAGTGGACGCAGCAACGATGCACCTCCTTACACAACAAATTCTCTCCTCGTGATCATGCACCACCACATAGTAGTAGACAAGAGAGGGAGCGACACTTATTGAATCTCAAGTTTTGATAATAAAATCAATTGGTGAGTTTATAGACTAATGAGCATTTGAGATAAGTGACACAGGAGAAACTTCGATCATAGACTTGAACCATCAAAAGATAATTTATTGAAGTAATAGAATCAGATGTTGGGCTGGAGAGAATCATGTTAGAGATTGGACGTCGGGCCAGTTGACATGCTAGAGGATGGACTTCGTGCCATGAGTTTGGGCATCGGGCCGGAAGGATCGGGTATTGCATAAAGAAGGTTGGATATTGTGGGAGGTCAACATGCTGATAGATCAAGAAATATGCCAAAGGAAAGGATGGTATGCCAGAGGTTCAAATGAAGTGTCGGATGAACAGATGACATGTTACATAATGTACTGAAGGCTTCATGATTATATTTAGAGTTGTTAAGTCTTTGATCGAAGTCGTTTAGAGTCCAATTAAGTCAGTTTTGGAGCGTAACCATACCAACTAGATTAGGAGCCCATTAGGGCTAAACCAGGGTCAAAATGGGTATGTTGGAAGACTAATTTAGTGACCTAGGGTTGGGCTAGGTGGCGGCATCGCTTGAAAGCTGAAAACCATAAATTGTGCTTTTCCGGGAATCCCGACAATAGTACTATCCAGGCAGGCAGTGGTACCGCCAGAGCCTAGATGCTCAAGCTCTATTTGGCAGTAGTCTCACCCAGGCAAGTGGTGGTGTAGCCAGAGCCCAGATTCCCAAGCTTTGTACGACGGTAGTACCGCCCGACGCAAGCGATAATACCGCTAGTACCTTAAAATTTTGGGGATTTAAATTTTTTACTTTATTTTTGAAACCATTTGGGGTCTATAAATACCTCACTCATACTTGCTTAGTGCAAGCATGAAAACTTATGATTTAAAGCATATAAATTCTCTTGAAAAGTGTTGAATCTCTTCCTCCTTGAGTTTTGAGGTCATACTAAGGAGGTGTGATGTTTTCTTGTAAAAGAAAGGTGTAAAAGTTCTCTTCTAAGCCCGTGAAAAGGAGAAAAAGTTGTAACAATGGTAGTTTATCTTCACTAATTGAAAATAAGATCGATAGTAAAAGCCGGTGGCCTAAAGGGAAGAGAAATTAGGAGTGGACGTATGTTAGGACGACCGAACCACTATAAATCTGGTTTGCATTTCTCTTTATATTTTTTCTTGCTATTACTAACTAATTTAGTTACTCACTACCTTTACACACATTCTAAGATAAATGCATTTTCAATACATATTTTTCGATCAAAATTTTTAAATCAAAATTATTTTCGAAAGCACTAATTCATTCCCCCTGCCCTCTTAGTGCTTTTACGATCATAACAATTAGTATCAGAGTCTAGTTCTCTCAATTGGTTTAATACTCAAAAGAGATTAAATGGCTTTTTATGGCAATTGAGAGGGTTACTCCTTCACTCATCCTCCTACGTTTAGTGGGACAGACTACTTTTATTGAAAGATACGAATATGGATTTTCTTAATTTTTATGGATTTTGATTTGTAGAATGTCGTTGAATGTAAGTTTCAAAAATCTTCTAAACCGATAAATGAATGGAATGATCTTGAAAAGAAAATGTTCGTTTTAAATGCTAAAGCTATGAACACTTTATTTTATGCTTTAGACATAAATAAATTTAATCGTATTTCTACATGTTATAAAAGATTTCATGTTATAAATATCAAAAAATCAAGATAAAGCTCATTCAAATTCAAATCATCACATCAAAATCATTTTCAAGAATTCATAAAAAATATAGATAGATTCGTTAATCTCTCCTTTTTGAAAATCGATGAAGTAGAGAAAAAAAAATTCAAGGAGAAAGCTTTCCTCTTTTCAGTGTTTCAATTCATATGATTGATTTCATATAAGCATGTCCTTTTTTCATTTATGCCAAATAAAAACATGCATCAATATTTAAAACTGAAAAAGAACTTTCATTACGGCAAAGATCGAAAATCCATAAATCACAAAAATCATCATGCATAATTTCGAAATATAAACTTATTAAGCATGATTATTATGCATCATTACTTTGAGCATGATATCATTAATCATAGAGCATCTTCAATCAAAATCGAGAAACAATACGAAAATCAACATGATATATATTAATACTTCTTAAAAACATACATAGGATTATCATTAGATTTAAATCTAACATTTTATTTCTTTATCATAAAATATGTAATTTTCAAGCAAAGTAATTAAACTAAATTAAAAATAACTCATAAAAAGCATAATGTAATTTCGAAATAAACTAAGGGGATTTTGATTATCTCATCGTCGAAAGTCGTTAAGGCGTAGTTTGCCGCCTCGCCTTCATTGGTTTGTATTTCATCGGTTTCCTCCTCATCATCGGATAAGCTTATTTCATTCCAAAGTGCTTCCCTCTTCTTGCGTTCATAGCAAGTAGTTACGTTCTTTTTGTTCTTTAATTTTTGTTTCATTAACTTTTTAAATTTAATAGTGAGGAGTTCAAGTTCACCATCACATGAGCTTATGCTCGAGTGGTCTTCAATTGTTCTAAGTCTGAAATCCTTCTTGTTCTTTGGAAGGTTGTCCTCAAGTTCATTTTGTGCCACATTGGTCATTTTGTAGGTCATTAAAGACCCGATATATTCTTCGAATGGAAACTTGTTTAAGTCTTTTGCCTCTTGTATGACAGTTACTTTTGAAACCCAGTTCTTATTAAGATAATGTAAAATTTTGTTTATAAGTTCAAAATCTGAAAAATTTTTACCAAGTGCTTTTAAACTATTGACGACATTCATAAAATGGGTGTACATGTCTCTAATAGTTTCGCTTGGTTTCATATAAAACAATTCGAAGTCATATATTAAAAGATTAATCTTTGAAACTTTTACTCTACTAGTGCCTTTGTGTGTGGTTTAAAAAATGTGTCAAATATCAAAAGTCATTTCGTAAGTAGAAACCCGATTGAATTCATTTTTGTCTAAGGTACAAAATAATACATTCATAGCTTTCGTATTTAAAGAAAAAGTCTTCTTCTCCAAATTATTCCAATGGTTCATTGGAAGAGAAGACCTTTGGAAACCGCTTTCAACAATATTCCATAAATTCAAATCCAAAGAAAGCAAGAAAACTCTCATTCGAGTTTTTTAATATATGTAGTTCGTCCCATTAAATATGGGAGGACGAATGAGAGAGTGACCCTCTTAAAAGTTGAAAAGAGTCATTTCTCTTTGGGTGTTAAACCAAATGAAATGAATGTGGCTCATATACCAATTGGTAGGAACGAGTCAGCACTAAGAGGGGGGGTGAATTAGTGTAGCGGTAAAAACGGTGGTTTTGGAAATCTCATTTCATACGATTAAAATCGATCTCGGAAGATATTAACTTGAAAGCGTATATGAGCATAGGCATAGTAAAAACACAGTGAGAGGCAGTTTGCTATAAAATTATATTGCTCAAAGTAAATACGAATCGAGTTTATAGTGGTTCGGTCATCGTGACCTACATCCACTCCCGATTCCACCTCCGTCGAGGCCACCGGCATCCACTATCGGTCTTCCTTTAATAGGCGAAGATCAACCACCTTTTACAGCTCTTTCTCCTTTTACCGGGTTTAGGAGATAACCCTTACACCCCCACTTACTCCTCTCTCAAACTATTCTAACACTTAGAAGAAGGAGAGGAGTTTACACAAGATTGCAGCAGTATTTCTTTCTTTTTTTCACTCTCAATACTTATGTAGTTTAACCAGGGATGAGAGGGGTATTTATAGACTTCAAATTGATTCAAACTTGGAGCCTAAAAAGGTCTCATCCCAGGTTTCCCGGGTCCTAGCGGTACCAGCGCCTGCAGCACTAATACTGGGTGGTACCACTGTCCAGTCTGGTGGTACCACCGCTTGGAAGACTATATCTAGGTGGTACCACCGCCCAGACTGGCGGTACCACTGCCTAGTCTCAGAGACTATGCCATGACGGTGCCACTTGTTGGGTCATTGTTTGGGCCTTTTATTGGGCCCAACACAATCCATACATAAACCCAACTGGCCCCTAACTACAAAATCTAAGATAATTACAAAGCTAAACAAGTCTATAAGTCTAGGTTTCTTCCGGCGATCTTCCGGTGATCTTCCGGCGAACTTCCGACAATCTCTCGGTAATGTTCCAGCGGACTCCCAACAAGCTCCTAGACTTCACGATGATCTTCTTAGCGAGTTCTGATAAGCTTCTTTGGTAACCTCCTAGACTTCTCGGTTAATTCCAGCAGAACTTCCGATGAACGTTTGGACTTTCTATGAGCTCTCGAACTCCCAACGAAAATGCATCCTTAACTCCGAGACTTCATTTTGTTTTATGCCTTGCTATTGTAGTTAATCCTACATACATAAAACCTATTTCGATCTAGACAATTAATACTAAACTAATCAGATGTTGTCCGGTACGTCATTAGTTCATCGACGTCTCGTCCGATTGTTTGGCGCATCGTCCTCTCTTGTGGCCTATTACCTAATCAGCTAGTTGACCTCGACAACTCTGATTTCCTTTGCATAATATCTGCTCTTCTTGGCCCGTTGCCCAAACTCATGGCCTGAAGCCTTCTGTCGATACGTCGATCGATCCTTTGGCTCGACGTCCAATCTTCTAACATGTTTTTCTCCAACCCAACATGATTCTTCATGCTTTATTTGTCTCTCCTTGATCGAAGCATCATGCATCACTTAAAATGCAGATTAAATCATAAACACTATCAATTGGTTTCATCATCAAAATCCGAGATTCAACACGACATGCCAAAGGATGGATTTCATCCCATGAGTTCGGGCATTGGGCCAGAAGGATTGGATATTGCATTAAGAAAATTAGATGTTATGGGAGGTCAACATGCTGATGGATTGGGCAATACGCTAAAGGAAAGGATAATGCACCGGAGGTTTGAACGAAGTGTCGGATGAACAGATGATATGCCGAACAATGTGCTGAAGGTTTCATGATTGTAATTAGAGTTGTTAAGTCTTGATCAAAGTCGTTTAGAGTCTAATTGAGTTGGTTTTGGGGTATAACCATGCCAACTTGATTAGAAGCCCATTAGGCCTAAACTGGGGTCAAAATGGGCATGTTGGAAGGCCAATTCAGTGACCTAGGGTTGGGTTGGGCAGGGGCACCACTAGGCCCAAGCGATGGTACCATCTAAAAGTTGGAAAGTATGGATTATGCTTTTTCGGGAATCCTAGTGGCGGTGGTACCACTAGAGCCCAGATTCCCAGGCTCTATTTGGTGGTAGTACTATCCAAGTAAGCAATGGTACCTCTAAAGTCCAAATTCCTAGGCTTTGTACAGCGGTAGTACCGCCTGACGTAGGTGGTAGTATTGCTAGTACTCTGAAAACTCGAGGATTTAAATTTTGGGTCTATTTTTAAAGCTATTTTAGGTTCTATAAATATCCCACTCATGCTTTACTTAGTGCAAGGATGAAAACTTATGATTTGAAATATGTAAACTCTCTTGAAAAGTATTGAGTCTCTTCCTCCTTGAATTTAGAGGTCATATTAAGGTGTGTGGTTTTCTTCTAAAAGAGAGGTGTGAAGGTTCTATCCTAAGCCTATGAAAAGAAAAAAGAGTTGTAACAAGGGTAGTTGATCTTTGCCCATTGAAAAGAAGATCGATAATGAAAACCGATGGCCTCGAGGGAAGAGGAATAAGGAGTGGATATAGGTTAGGATGGTTGAACCACTATAAATCTGGTTTATATTTCTCTTTACACTTTTTCTTGCTATTAATAACTGATTTAGTTGCTCACTACCCTTACTCACATTCTAAGTTAAATACATTTCTGATACATATTTTTCGATTGAAATTTTTCAAACCAAAACTTTTTTCGAAAGTACTAACTCACCCCTCCTTTTAGTGCTTTTCGATCCTAACAACACTATTGTTGTCCTCTCACACCAGAGAGAGGCTTATGGCTGAAGGAGAGATGGGGAGGAGGAGATAGGTGGCTAGTGGCTATAAGGTCTAGCCTATGATCCTTTTGAGCCCCAACTCGAATTTATATATAGCCTCTTTTATTAAACCCTAATGGATCCTTCTTAGTGGGTATTGGATCTCCATCAAATAACCACTAGCTTAATGGATATTGGATCTCCATCAAATAACCACTAGCTTAATAGATATTGGATCCCTATCTAATAATCACTATAAGCTCTATTAGGTCTCATCCAATATATCCATTAAAATAGGGGCTTATTGGATATCTCATATACAATCCTCTATTCGTTACATTATCCACAATATGTATATGACTCTCTAGGCCTAATACTGAAATGGTCATGAGTTACACTTGTTAGAATTCCTTCTGACTCAGTGAATTATTATCCCTATAATAATTCACTCAACTCATCAACTATGGACATACTAGGCCACTACGCTATAGTCCCCAAATGATATAGGGGGATCTAGTCTTTGAGACCGTATACCAAGCATAGTACTGTTAAGCCCAAATGGAATCGATCTAAGTCTCGCTCTTATTGAATTCTCCTATAGAACTTCTTTACTCTCAATTCAAGTCTCACTCTTATCGGATTCTCTCAATCTGATTGACTCTGGCCAGGGATTTGCATAAGTGAAAATACACAGAATATTCCTCTCACGATACTAAGAGTGAATGATCCTCTATTGATACCTAATTACTTTCGTAAGATTGGGTGTCATTCCCAATGATCGTCTATACTAGATTTGAGATCGCTAGATCTATAAGTCTGGTATTAAAGAATGGAGTACTCAAACAAGGCATCCTTGGTGTCTCAAGTCTAAAGACTAGATACACGATTGAGACTACAAAATCGCTATCTAATGATGATGTATCATTAACTATCCAGCATTTCGTAAGCAGATCATTCATTAAACTCATTCTCCAATGAGCACTTGCACTAAATCCCTAGTGTCCTCACACAAGTAGTTATGAGACTAGTTGTCTCCATCATATGGATGGGTATATAGTACATTAGTCTGTCTAGTTATCTTGATGTCATTCTCGAGTCACCTATGACCAGAAATATTTAGGATATGTGTTTAAAAATGAATTAATCACATTATCATGATCTCATCATGATCCAATTTCTATTACACATATCAAAGGCATTACAATATATATTCATCACATAATATAAAGTAAAAAAATATTATTATTAATATTAATCAAAAGATATTGTGTAATGTATCACATGTATCATCACTCACGTGATTATCTTACAAGGCACTTGTAACTAGTAAATGCTCCATCATTTATGCTCATCTTATCAACATAAGAGATTAATATCAATAAAATATATAAATCTTTGACCCTTTTACCAACTATCTTTGTATTTAATTATTTTATATTATAAAGAAACTTGACTTTATTAGGATAAAAAAAATATAATTTCTAGCAATAAAGAAGAGATTTTTCTTCATATCTAGAAAATAATACACACTTTTCAATGTAATAGGATCATTCTCTTTTTATGAGATATAGTGTCTTCCTTTTCCACTTAGTGAACAGTATTATCTACCTTGATAATTGCATCATTACCTTCATATTGATAAAGATTGGTGAATTTGGTACCATTACCAATGAAATGATGGCCACATCCTTATTGAATCTCGTATTTTGATGATGAAACCAATTGATAAGTGTTTATGATTTGATATGCATTTTAAGTAACGTAGGATGCTTCGATCAGGGAGAGATAATTAAAGCATGAAGAATCATGTTGGGCCGGAGGAAAACATGTCAGAAGATTGGACGTCACGCCGAAGGATCGGTCGACGTATCGACAGAAGGCTTCGGGCCATGGATTCGGGCATCGGGCCAAGAAGAGCAGATATTGTGCCAAGGATATCGGAGTTGCAGAGGTCAACTGGCCGATTGGGCAATAGGCCGCAAGAGAGGATAATGCGCTGAAGGATCGGATGTAGCATCGATGGAACAATGACATGTCGGACAACATGATTAATGCTTAGTAATAATTATCTAAATCAAAGTATATTTTTATGTGTGCGGGATTAACAATAATAGCAAGGCATAAAGCAAAATGAAGTCTCGGAGTCAAGAACATGATTTCGTTGGGAGTTCGAGAGTTCGTCCGAAGTCCGGACGTTCATTAGAAGTTCTATCGGAATTAATCGAGAAGTCCTAGAGCTTGCGAAAGAAGCTTGTCAGAACTAGCCAAGAAGATCGTCGTGATGTCTAGGAACTTGCCGAGAGTCCACCAGAACATTGCCGAGAGATCGTTGGAAGTTCACTGGAAGAAACCGGACTTATTTTGCTTAGAATATATCTTAGGAATCGTAGTTAGCACATAATAGAGTTGGGATTGGGAGGTAATTCCATCAACTCTGTTAGGGGCCAACTAGGCCTGAAGTTGGGCTAGTTTAGGCTAGATTCAAGGCCCAACCAGGATACTGAAAGTCTGACCGGCAGTGGCACCGCTTGGGAGACTTAGTCTCCCAAGTGGTTTGGGCGGTGGTACCATTGGCAGTAAATGCTGCCAGCGGTGGTACCACCCCTGTCAGGTGATGGTACCACCAGAGCTCAGTCTCCGAGCTCTGTCAGGCAGTGGTACCGCCTAATGTCAGGATACCAAGCAGTGGTACCGCTTGTACCTAGGAAGCTCGGGATGATATGTTTTTAGGCTCCAAGTTTGAATACCCCTCTCATCCCTAGTTAAGAGACACACAACTGAGAGAAAAAAAAAAGAAAAAAAACTCTATTACAATTATGTGTGAATCTTCTCTTAAAGTTCTAAGTGTTAGAATAGTTTAAAAGAGGAGTAAGTGGGGGTGTAAGGGTTATCTCCTAAACCCAATAAAAGAAGAAATGAGTTGTAAAAGGTGATTGGTATTCACATATTGAAGGAAGACTGATAGTGGTTGCCAGTGGCCTTGACGAAAAAGGAATTGACGGAGTGGATGTAGGTCACGACAACCAAACCACTATAAAAATCTATTTTACGTTTCCTTCGAGCACTTTACTTTTATAGAAAACTGCCTCTCCTCTTTACTGTGCTTTTACTATGTCTACACTCGCATACGCTTTCAAGTTTTCGAAATTGGTTTTCAACATACAAAAGAATTTTCAGAACCGACGTTTTTATTGCTGCACTAATTCACCACCCCCCTCTCTTAGTGCCGACTCATTCCTAACAGTTGATATCAGAGCCTCGTAATTTCTCATTTGGTTTAACACCCAAGAGAAATGGCTCTTTTCGGCTTTCAAGAGGGTCACTCTCTCATTCGTCCTCCCTTGTTCAATGCGACGGACTATACATATTGGAAAACTCGAATGAGAGTTTTCTTACTTTCGTTGAATCTCAATTTATGGAATATTATTAAAAATATATTTCAAAGGTCTTCTCTTCTAATTAACCATTGGAATGATTTAGAGAAGAAGACTTTTTCTTTAAATGCGAAAGCTATGAACGCTTTATTTTGCGCTTAGGATAAAACTGAGTTTAATCGGGTTTTTACTTACGAAAATGGATTTCAAAAATAGATTTTAATTTATAAAATATTATTAAATAAGAGTTTTCTTACTTTCGTTGAATCTTGATTTATGGAATATTATCGAAAATGGATTTCAAAGGTCTTCTCTTCAAATGAACCATTGGATTGATTTGGAGAAGAAGACTTTTTCTTTAAATACAAAAGCTATGAACGCACTATTTTGTGCTTTGAATAAAACTGAGTTTAATCAGGTTTCTACTTGCGAAACGACTTTCAAAATATGACACACTCTCGAAATCACACACGAAGGCACGAGTAGAGTAAAAGATTCTAAAGTTAATCTTTTAATGCACGATTTTGAATAATTTCATATGAAACCAAGCGAAACCATTGAAGACATGTATACTTTTATGGATGTTATCAATGGTTTAAAAGCACTTGGTAGAAGTTTTTCGGATTTTGAACTCGTTAACAAGATTTTACGATCGCTTTCTAAATATTGGGATTCGAAAATAATGGTAATACAAGAATAAAAAAATTGAATAATTTTCTAATTTATGAAATAACGTGCAATATATGTAAAGAACTTGAGAACCACCTTCCAAAGAATAAGAAGGATTTCTGACTTAGAACAATTGAAGACCACTCGAGCATAAGCTCAAGTGATGGTGAACTTGAACTCCTCACTATGAAATTTAAAAAGTTCATGAAACAAAAATCAACTACTTGCTATGAACACAAGAAGAGGGAACCACTTTGGGACGAATTAGCTTATCCGAAGACGAGTATAAAATCAACAAAAGCGAGGTGACAAACTATGCTTTAACGGCATTCGACGATGAGGTAGTCAAAATGCCCTTAATTTATTTAGAAATTGATAGGACCGGAGCGGCACTAAGAGGGGGGGGGGTGAATTAGTGCAACGGTAAAATATGATAAACTTTCGACGATTTAAACACATTCGGAAACTTCGTACGATAAAAGTAACTTTTCGTTTGAAACCGTTTCGATTGCGTTTTAACTTGAAGGAAGTAAGCTATTGAAGGGGTTTGCAGTAAGGTAATAGTAGGAAGTAAATGCAAACCAGAGAAGATGGTAGTTTATAGTGGTTCGGTCAATCGTGACCTACATCCACTCCTCTGATTCCTCTTCCGTCGAGGCCACCGGCATCCACTAACGATCTTCCTTTACTAGGCGAAGATCAACCTTCTTCTTACACCCCTCTTACAACCTCTTACAAGTGGTTCACCCTTTTACAAAGATTTCAATGAAAGGAAAGGAGGTGAACACTCAAGCTATTAAAAACAAGACTTTTCCTAAAGCTTTTCTCAACTTTTAGCTTCTCAAAAGGTTATTCTCTCAGCTGAGATTTGAGGGGTATTTATAGGCCTCAAGAGGATTCAAATTTGGGCTCCAAAATTTGAATTCTCTTTGGTTCCCGATGCTGGCGGTGCCACCGCCTATCAGTGGCGGTGCCACCGCCTGTCAGTGGCGGTGCCACCGCCTGTCAGTTTCTGACACTGATAGTGGACTGGTGGTGCCACCGCCTAGCCAAGCGGTGCCATGGCCCAGCTCTCGGGTGCTGGGCGGTGCAACCGCCCAGTCTGGCGGTGCCACCGCTAGACCCTTCGGTTCACTGGTTGGGCTTTAAATTTAGCCCAAACCAAGTCTAATTTTGGGCCCAATTGGCCCCTAACCAGGATATAGGATTATCTTTTAATCCTAATCCTAATTAATGTGCTAACTACAAATTTTAAAGACATTTCTTAAGATATTACAAAGTTCGCAAGTCAAGACTTCTTCCAGCGAGCTTCCGGTCATCTTCCGGCGGTCTTCCGACGAACTCTCGAAAACCATTCTGCGGACTCCCGGCAAGCTCCTAGACTTCACGATTTGATTTTAGTGAGTTCCAACAAGCTTCTTCGGCAAGCTCCGATCTTTCTCAGCGAGCTCCGCGAACTTCCAACGAACCTTCCGGCGAGCTTCCGAAAAACCCTTCGGCAAGCTCCCTACTCATTCTCGGCTAGTTCCGGCAGCATTCCCGACGAACCTTCGAACTTTCGTCGAACTCTCGGGCTCGCAACAAATCCTTTGTGCTTGACTCCGATACTTTGTTTCGCTTTATGTCTTCGTCGTTATCGTAGTTAATCCTGCACACACAAGCCAAAACTCTACTCCGATCTAGATAATTATTACAACGCGAATTGACATTCTGTTGCCCGGCACGTCATTGGCATAATTCCGCTCTCCTTGGCCCAATGCTCGACGTCCAAAGCGTTCTGCCATTCAATATCCTAACGTGATCTCCTCCGACGCAACGTCAATTCCTCCTGCGTTAACTGTCTAATCCTGATCGAGTAGATCTGCATCACTCAAAATGCAGTTAAACATCTAAACATAATCAATTAGTTTCATCATCAAAATCTGAGATTCAACAATCTCCCCCTTTTTGATGATGACAACTAATTGATGACTAACGGAGTTAACCTTAACTCCCCAGAGTTTAACTAAACTCCCCCTATCAATATGTCATTGATAGAACACTTGGTTTATCCCAAATCTAAGTAATATTCATCACATGTTATGAAAAACATTTAAACCATCATGCAAATATATATAAAATATTTAATTCAATGCATGAAGTCATCAATATACTTCTCCCCCTTTGTCATCAACAAAAAGGAGAAGTTCCTACTCTTATGTGTTTAGAGAAAAAAAATTCCATACATTGCATGAAAAACATAGTATCAAATTTTATCGTCATGCAATCTAGCAATTAAAGATGTGTAAGTTTAGCATGTTTGCTTTTCTTGAGATAACAACTAATTGCTTCTCTTTAGACTACAAGCTAGCAATTTTCATGATATACAAGTTGCAAACTAGCAAATTTTTGCTTCCTTTGCAATGTTTGAGCTAACAATTTTGCTTCCATAGCATGTTTTGTATTTTGAGATAGGCAAGATAGCACATTTGTAAATTTTTTGTTTCTTAAGATAGGCAAGCTTGTGATGTTTAAGATAGCAAGCTCTTTCTTCTCTTTTGAGAAGTGTCATTTTTGCTTTCTTAGCAAAATGCCAAACTACCAAGAGACAATGTTTTACATGAGGCAAGCAAATAATTTGGCAAGTGTTACATTTGCATCTTCTCTTTAGATGTGTAGGAAAGTAAATAATTTTTTACATTTTCTTGACATTTCAAGCTAGCAATTTTCAGTGATGTTCAAGATATCAATTTCTTCTCTTTTGAGAAGTGTAATTTTTTTGCCTTTTTCTTGAATTGTGCTAGCAATCTATCTCCCCCTTTGTCATTGTCAAAAAGAAGGGAGAACTCAATGACTAAAAATTTCAACTATTCAACAAGCCAAATATGCAAAGAATTCATGAAAGATATCAATAAGGATCAATTCGTGAATACCAAAGATATGATTCATGGTTCATTAAAATTCTTCTTAACAAGTTCACGATCAAGATTCATATAATTTATAATAAAGCAAATTGTTGTACAATCATCACACAAGGCATACAAGGCAAAGAAATCTTGTTATTTCTATATTATGAAATATATGATATCAAGGCTCATGATTCATTTGAAAATATATAGCACAAAGAGCAACTTGAAACATTCTTATCAATATCACATTTTAAAATATTCCAAGTATCAAGATATCAATATGACACTTCATTGAATTCTTAGAAATCAAAAGACAAGTTACACTTCATTTGAAGAATTCATTTTTGATAAATGGAGGGAGCATAATGAACAATCTTGATTTATTAAGAACTTCATGTTATAATTATCAAGATCATGATTTTAATAATTATTTTCTTTAGCAAAGAATCACAAAAACACTTTATTTTTGCATAAGAAATCTCATTGTATTATGATTTATAAATTCTTTCTTTACACATGAATCATAGGAGATATAATAGCAATGATATCATGATTCATTTGGTAATAAATAGCAAGGAGAACAATTTGTTTCATGCATAAGAAATCTCAATAAGATCACATTTCACAAGAAATTTCAAGTATCAAATATCAAGTAATCATCATGTTTCTTCTTAAGTCAAGAAGTCAAGGGAAAGTTCATGATTTAGTTAAAACAAAATTTCATTCAAGTTAATAAAAAAAATCATAATCAAATTATCATTTTTGAGATTCATAACATGAATAACGTTATTACTATTTCATCAAAATCAATTTCGAGATTCACACGATATCATGAAATCATTAAGCTCGATAAGATGGGAAAAGCATTTTCTTTTTAAGTGATTCTTTTAACACATAAAAAAAAAACTCATTCATAATTCAAGTGATTTACAAGATATCATAAATGAATTTACCACCTATATTTCATCAAAATCAAGAACTCTAGAGATAGAAAATGATTGAAGCATTTAACATGATTGAAGCATGATTCATATTTAAAATGTATCTTATGTCGTAAATACGAATCAAGCATTTGTCAAATCTGAAATTATCCTCAAAATTACATTCAATAAATTCATATATGACAAGCATAGATTTATTGAAAAATCAATAAGATAGAGGATTACTTTTCATTTTTATAAATTTCTATTCATGTGATTTGCTTCTTATGAGCATGCCTTTGCCCCCCTTTTTTTTTTTAAAAAAAATGTCAACATTCAAGATAGAAGGGTAAATTTCGTAAAATAAATTATCAAGCATGATTCCATGATAACATCCTTTTAATATTTTGATATTCATTATCAAGTATGATTTCAAAAAGTATGTTCAAGAGAAATTATTAAGACCAAATGCATGATACACTCATTTATTTTCAAAATATTCATCATGTTTATTTTCATGAGATTCACAAGATTGGTAAAATAAATTCATTAATCTAAATAGGATATAAAATTCATTTCTATTTCATACAATTAATTTCATGTGAGGGTATTCAAGTCTTTTTGTGAAAACATGTATCATTATTTAAAATCAAAACATAAGTTTGTCATTAAGCCGTCAAGACCAAACACATCAAAAATGATATCACATCTATCATCAAAAGACTATCAAGAAATTCATACAAAGATGTACATGCTCTATATCATCTTAATATGTCATGAGAATATCATCTTAATTCGTCATAAAAATGATTAAACCAAAAACATGTTAATCCAATTGTTAATTTAAAATGAGAGTTTCAAATCAATATTTACTTCAAAAACTCATGCATGACATAAAATCATCAAGATACGCATGCATAGATTAATCCTAAGCATTATTACATATCATATAGTTATCATCCCTAATGTTGCATACATCATTCAACATTTCAAAACATAACATGTATGAAACCTTAGCAATATACTTTTCATGATTAAATTTTTAATTTCTCAAAGATGTTAAAAATAAAAACAATTTTTTATTTTTTATTCCTACTATTTAAATTAAGCACTCATGAAAAACTTCAAGTAATTTCAAAATAATTCAAGAGAGTTGAGTTACTTACCTTGTAGTCGAAGCCCGTCAAAACCCAATTCGCCGTTTCACCTTTGGAAGTTCTTGATTCATCCTTGGTTGCCTTCCTCTTTTTTGGCCTCTTCCTTCGTTCAAGTTCATTGTCTATTTTAGATTTTTGTTTAATAAACTTATTAAGATATAGTGTTCGAAGTTCAAGTTCATTATTGTCCTCATCACTTGAGTCATCGCTCAAGTGGTATTCATTTGTCCAGAGCTCCAAATCCTTCCTATTCTTTGGAAGGTGGTTCAAGTGTTGATTGTGTTCATCATGTGCATTGCGCACCATTTCATATGTCATCAATGAGCCGATAAGTTCTTCAAGTGGAAAAATATTTAAATCTTTTGTTTCTTGTATTGCCGTTACTTTTGATTCCCAAGCTTTAGAAAGTGATCGTAAAACTTTACTAACAAGTTCAAAATTCGAGAAACATTTGCCAAGAGCTTGTAAACCATTGACGACATCCGTAAAACGGGTGTACATGTCAACAATGGTTTCGCTCGGCTTCATTCGAAAAAGCTCAAAATCATGCATTAAAATGTTAACTTTCGAGTCTTTGACTCTACTAGTTCCCTCGTGCGTGATTTCAAGTGTTCGCCAAATATCAAAAGTCGTTTCGCACGTTGAAATCTGATTGAACTTATTTTTGTCCAAAGTGCAAAATAAGGCATTCATAGCCTTTGCGTTTAAAGAAAAATACTTCTTCTCCAAATCCGACCATTCGTTCATTGGTTTAGAGGGAAGTTGAAAACCGTTTTCAATGATATTCCATAAATCTAAATTCATAGAAATCAAGAAAACTCTCATTCGAGTTTTCCAATAAGTGTAGTCCAATCCGTTAAACAACGGTGGACGAACAACCAAAAAGCCCTCTTGAAAGCCATGAAGAGCCATTTCTCTAGGGTGTAAATTTGAAATGAGAAATACCGGGCTCTGATACCAATTGTTAGCACCAGAGCGGCACTAAGAGGGGGGGGGGGGGTGAATTAGTGCAACAGTAAAGTATGATAAACTTTCGACGATTTAAACACTTTCGGAAACTTCGTACGATAAAAGTAACTTTTCGTTTGAAACCGTTTCGATTGCATTTTAACTTGAAGGCAGTAAGCTATTGAAGGGGTTTGCAGTAAGGTAATAGCAGGAAGTAAATGCAAACCAGAGAAGACGATAGTTTATAGTGGTTCGGTCAATCGTGACCTACATCCACTCCTCCGATTCCTCTTCCGTCGGGGCCACCGGCATCCACTAACGATCTTCCTTTACTAGGCGAAGATCAACCTCCTTCTTACACCCCTCTTACAACCTCTTACAAGTGGTTCACCCTTTTACAAAGATTTCAATGAAAGGAAAGGAGGTGAACACTCAAGCTATTGAAAACAAGACTTTTCCTAAAGCTTTTCTCAACTTCTAGCTTCTCAAAAGGTTGTTCTCTCAGCTAAGATTTGAGGGGTATTTATAGGCCTCAAGAGGATTCAAATTTGGGCTCCAAAATTTGAATTCTCTTTGGTTCCCGATGCTGGCGGTGCCACCGCCTGTCAGTTTCTGACACTGATAGTGGACTGGCGGTGCCACCGCCCAGCCAAGCGGTGCCACCTCCCAGACCCTTCGGTTCACCGGTTGGGCTTTAAATTTAGCCCAAACCAAGTCTAATTTTGGGCCCAGTTGGCCCCTAACCAGGATATAGGATTATCTTTTAATCCTAATCCTAATTAATGTGCTAACTATGAATTTTAAAGACATTTCCTAAGCTATTAGAAAGTCCGCAAGTCAAGACTTCTTCCGGCGAGCTTCCGGTGATCTTCTGGCGGTCTTCCGACGAACTCTCGGAAACCATTCTGCGAACTCACGGCAAGCTCCTAGACTTCACAATTTGATCTTGGCGAGTTCCAACGAGCTTCTTCGGCAAACTCCGATCTTTCTCGGCGAGCTCCGCGAACTTCCAACGAACCTTCCGGCGAGCTTCCGAAAAACTCTTCGGCAAGCTCCCTACTCATTCTCGGCTAGTTCCGGCAGCATTCCCGACGAACCTTCGGACTTCCGTCGAACTCTCGGACTCGCAACAAATCCTTTGCGCTTGACTCCGACACTTTGTTTTGCTTTATGTCTTCATCGTTATCGTAGTTAATCCTGCACACACAAGCCAAAACTCTATTCTGATCTAGACAATTATTATAATGCGAATTGACATTCTGTTGCCCGGCACGTCATTGGCACAATTCCGCTCTCCTTAGCCCAATGCCCGACGTCCGAAGCGTTCTGCCATCCAATATCCTGACGTGATCTCCTCCGACGCAACGTCAATTCCTCCTGCGTTAACTGTCTAATCCTGATCGAGTAGATCTGCATCACTCAAAATGCAGTTAAACATCTAAACACAATCAATTAGTTTCATCATCAAAATCCGAGATTCAACAGAAATTACATAATGCTTTTAATGAGTTGTTCTTAAATTATTTTAAAAAAATTATATATTTTTTTTAAATTACATGTTTAATGATGTAATGAAAATGCTAAAAAAAATAGGGATCATGCTAGTAATTTTAAAAATGATCATGAAAATTGCATGTTTTATGATAAATAAACAAAATGTTAGATTTAAATCTAATACTTAAGATAAATCCTATGTATGTTTTAAGAAGTAATAATGTATATCTTGATGATTTTATTTTATACATGAGGATTTGAAGTAATGATTTGAAATCATATATTTTGGAATTATGTGTTATACTTTTTTGATCTTGATGATTTTTTTTCTTTCCGTTTTAAACATTGATGCATGGTTTTGATATAAGAACAAATATTTGGGCATGCTAACATAAAGTCAATCACGTAAATTGAAACTAAAGAAGATTAGATATCTTTAAGAATCATTCAACATTATGATCAATGAAACAATGCTTGATGTCTTAATGAAAATGTAATAATGAGTTAAAAGAATGCTTAACGAGTTTATATTTTGAACTTATGCATGATAATTTTTACGATCTTTTGAAAGTTCATTTTCAGTGTTAATGAATGATGCATGGATTTGACATAAAAGAAAAGAACATACATGTATGAAATCAATCAATAAGTTAAAATAAAAAGAGGAAAGCACTTTTCTTGAAAACTTCTCAATCCCTACCTTATTGATTTTTCACTAAGAGATCAATAAAATTATTTATGCCATTTTGAATCTCTTGAAAGAATTGTTGAGATTTTGATGATTTTGACGATTTGAATTTGAATGAGGTTTATCATAATCATGATCTTGATTCCTTGATATTTATAAATTAAGATTTATTATGAATCAAGATTTTTCATTAATCGTTCTCCTACGATTCTACTTGGTATTTTCTTAAGAGGAAATTTTCTAAATGAATCATGATTTTTCTTGTGAGTTCTTGGATTTATTACTTGAGATTTTTTCTTTTAATCAAGATCTCTTCTTTGTACTCCTATGATTTTTCTTGGTATTTTACTAAAGAGAAGATTTTTTATGTGAATCATAAGATTTTATATGCATGAATTGAGATCTTGTTCTCCTACAAGATTAAATGAATTTTATCTATATCATGATCTCCGAAGAATTCTTTTCGTTAATTATTTAAGAGGAGATTTGTTAAAATGGATCATGGTTTCTCTTGATTTCTCAAATTTTAGACTTGATCTTTCATTTTTCATGATTGAAATAATGATTGAAATATTGATGATATGAATGCATGAAATACTCATGATATTGTTTTGATGCTATAAAATGATATAAATTTGCTAGCTTATGAGTATCATGTATGATATGATGATTGATTTAGTATCATGCATAGAGTAAGGATGATATGTAATGTTTTAAAATTATGCATGTTGTAAATTGAAACTATAATGATGCACAAACATATTGAAATATTGATGTAATTATAAATGATGATATGGTATTATGCATGCAATACTTTAACTTATGATAATGATGCATGCAATGATTAAATATTTATGATGAAAAATTGTTTTGACATTTATGACTTAATTTTTCAGCTATGTTATTTACCTTTGTCATGGTTTAGAAATTAATGTAAAGGAAAAAAGAGTTACAAAATTGTATTCATCCCTTCTTTTTGACAATGACAAAGGGGGAGATAGCTAACTTGCTAGCTAGCTTGCACAAACTAAGAGAAATAAAACATGCTAACTTGCACATCTAACAAAATTTACAAACTTGTATATTTCGAGAAGCAAGAGTTGATTTCTTGAACATCTCAAAATTGCTAGCTTGCATGTTTTAAAATGTTATAAAATTATTGCTAGCTTGCATAATAATTAAAATGGAGATTATGTTTAGTATGTAATGATTTGAACTTCTATGTCCAAATACTTGATAGATAGTTGTAACTTCTCCTTTTTGTTGATGACAAAGGGGGAGAAGTATGATCATGTTATGCATGATGACATGTTGTAAATATTCATGATGAAATTTGTAATGACTTGAATTCAGCTTGAATTCAAGGTTCTATCAATATGGCATATTGATAGGGGGAGTTAAGGTTAACTCTATCATCAATTGGTTGTCATCATCAAAAAGGGAGAGATTGTTGAATCTCGTATTTTGATGATGAAATCAATTAATAAGTATTTATGATTTAATATGTATTTTGAGTGATGCAAGATGCTTCGATCATGGAGAGACAATTAAAGCAGGAAGAATTATGTTGGGTTAGAGGAAAACATGTAAGAAGATTGGATATCGCGCCGAATGATCAGTCGACATATTGACAGAAGGCTTCGGGCCATGGATTCGGACATCGAGCCAAGAAGAGCATATATTATGCTAAGGATATTGGAGTTGTAGAGGTCAGCTGGCCAATTGGGCAATAGGCTGCAAGAGAGGACTGTTAGGAAAAGAGTCGGCACTAAGAGATGGGGTGAATTAGTGCAGCGGTAAAAATTACGTCAGTTCAAAACTTCATTGTGATTAAATCTATTTTCGACAAAAAAACTATTTTGTAAAGGTATTAACTTTAAAAGCATATGGAAGAGTGTAGTGGATGTAAAGTAAGTAAAGTAAATTGCACAAGAGAAACGCAAACCAGATTTTTATAATGGTTCGATCGTCGTGACCTACATCCACTTCATTGATTCCTCTTTCGTCGAGGCCACCGGCATCCACTATCAGTCTTCTTTCAACAGGTGAAGACCAACTACCCTTTCATAGGTCTAGGAGACAACCTTTTACAACCCTCTTTTACAAGGCATCCTTCTCACACCTCCCTTAGAACTCTCTCTAAGCTTTAGGAGGAGAGAACTCAACTTTCTAAGGTTTACAACTTTCGAATCATAGAGTTTTGCTCAATATTTCTTGCTTATCCATATAGGAATAGCTGGGGTATTTATAGGCCCCAAATGGATTCAAATTTGGAGCCCAAAATTCAAACCCCCGAAATTTTAGGGTATGGACGGTACCACCACCCGCACTGGGTTGTACCACCACCTGCAGCCTGACACTAGGCGGTACCACCACCTAATCTGGCAGTACCACTGCCTAGAAGACTGGGTTTAGGTGGTACCACCGCCCAGACTGGTGGTACCACCACCTGACATAGTCTCGGAGATTATGCCACGATGGTTTCACCTGTTTGGTCACTATTTGGGCTTTTCTCTTGGCCCAACACAGCCCAAACTTGGGACCAACTATTCCCTAATTGGATTGGCCCAATTCTAATCCTAATTATGTGCTAAATATAAATTTTAAGACATTTACTAAGCTAAACAAAGTCCATAAGTCTAGGTTTCTTCCGGCGATCTTCCGACGAACTTCTAACGATATCTCGTCAATGTTCCAGTGGACTCCTGACAAGCTCCTAGACTTCATGACGATCTTCTTAGAGAGTTCCGATAAGCTTCTTTAGCAAGCTCCTAGACTTCTCGATCAATTCCGGTAGAACTTCCGATGAACGTCCAGACTTCCGACGAACTCTCGAACTCCCAACGAAATCGCATTCTTGACTCCGGGACTTCATTTTACTTTATGCCTTGCTATCATAGTTAATCCTGCATACATAAAATACAGTTAGATCTAGACAATTATTACTAAGCATGAATCATGTTGTTCGGCATGTCATTAGTCCATTGACGCTTCGTCCGATTCTTCGACGTATCATCCTTTCTTACGGCCTATTACCCAATCGGCCAGTTGACCTCTGCAACTCCGATATCCTTACCATAATATCCACCCTTCTTAGCCTAATGCCTGAAACTATGGCCCGAAGCCTTTTGTCAATACGTCGATTGATCCTCCAGCGCGACGTTCAATCTTCTAACGTGTTTTTCTCCAGCCTAACATGATTCTTTCTGCTTTAATTGTCTCTCCTTGATCGAAGCTTCCTGCGACACTCAAAATGTAGATTGAATCATAAATACTATCAATTGGTTTCATCATCAAAATTTGAGATTCGACAATCTCTCCCTTTTTGATGATGACAACCAATTGATGACGGAGTTAACCTTAACTCCCCCTATCAATATGTCATATTGATAGAACTCTTGGATTCAAAAATCCAAGCAACATGTTATCATAAACTTATGCATAACATCATACTTCTCCCCCTTTGTCATCAACAAAAAGGAGAAGTTCAATTATCAAGTGTTTAGGACATATTACAATTCAAATCATTGCATTATAAATATAATCTTCAGTTTTATCATCATGCAAGCTCACAAAAATTTGAGTTTTACAAGTTTGTAAATTTTGCTATATGTGCAAGTTTAGCATGTTTTGCTTCTTGAGAGAGGCAGCATAGCACTATTGCTTCTCTTGAGATTGCAAGCTAGCAAGTCTTGAAGATATTTAAGATAGCAAGTTCTACATCATGCAAGCTAGCAAATTATATCATTTTAAAAAATATAAGCTAGTAATATTTGAGATATTCAAGAAAGCAACTTTTGGTTCTTGAAATATATAAGTTAGAAATCTTTGCTTCTCCTTTGAAGTATGCAAGCTAGCAAACTTTATCTCCCCCTTTGTCATTGTCAAAAACAAGGGAAGAATACAATATTGTAGTTCTTTTCTCTTTACAACAATTTTCAAAGTAAGACAAAGATAAAGTATAAATCTTATTTCAATATGTTTGTGCATCATTATGGTTTTAATTTACAACATGCACAATTTCAAAACTTTGCATATCATCCTTACTCTATGCATGATACTAAAAATAAATCGATCATCATATCATACATGATACTAATAATGGTGCTCAAAACCTTCATCATTACTCCCATGCATGATAATAAAGCATTCATGATACCAAACATTAAATCAACATTTTTAAGCATTTATCACTTCATGATTGTTGGTACCAAACATTCATCGTTAAATCAACATTTTGATCATTTATTTTCTCTTTAACAATTGTCAAAAAGAAACATAGGAGAAAAAATGATATAATATCTTGATTGATGCATAAGAAATCTCTAGTTATACATCTCAAAAAATCAAGATAAAGCTCATTCAAATTTAAATCATCAAATCAAAATTATTTTCAAGAGATTCATAAAAAGAACATAGATAGATTCATTAATCTCTCCTTTTTAGAAAAATAGTAAGAAGAAACATAGGAGTTCAAAAACAAGATCTTGATTCATAGAGAAATCTCATGTATCAAATATAGAGAAATCACGATAATGATTCATATAAAAAATATCACAAGTTATAATCAAGAGAAAAATTAACATTTATCTTCAAATTATTCAACTTGTTAAATCAACAAAGTCACTTTTAAGAGATTCATAAAAATGATACAAATAGATTCATCAAAATCAATAAGATAGAGAAAAAGAAATTTTCAAAAAAAATATTTTTTTATTTTAGTTATTTCAATTTAAGTGATTGATTTCATATAAGCATGCTCAAGTTTTTCGTATGAAAACCATACATCATAGTTTAAAATTGAAAGAGGAAATCTCATCATTGAAATCATCAAGATCAATAAACTATAATTTACCCAAAAATCATCATTACTTCAAATCATCATGCATAATTTAAATATAAAATCGTCAAGCATGATACTTATTAAATCTTGAATTTTGATGATGAAATCAATTGATGGGTTAATTGATCTAATCCATATTATTGAGTTAAGTATGCAGGATTAACTACGATAGCTTGAAGACATAAAGCAAGTCTATCGGAGTCAAGTTCGATGGGTGTTCGAGAGTCCACTGAGAGTCCGAAGATTCGTCGGAAGTGCTGCCAGAACCAACCGAGAAGAAATCGGGGACTTGTCAAAGTTTTCGGAAGTCCACCGAAGAGATCGTCGGAGGTTCGCAGAGATCACCGAGAAGGTTCGACTACTTGTCAAAGACTCGCTGAACTCGCCACAAGATCAGGAGCCTGCTAGGAGTCCACCGGAAGAAATCCGAGTGTGTATCGGAAGTCCGCCAGAAGATCATCGGAAAGCTCGCCGGAAGGAAACTCGACATTACCGGTTAAAAACCTGCTTAGGACTATGTCTTAATTTCATAGTTTGTATATAATTAGGGATAGAATTAAGAGTTAATCCTCTATCCTGGTTAGGGGCCAACTGGGCCCTAATATGAACTGGTTTGGGTCAAATTTGGAGCCCAACCAATGACCTGTAAGGACGGGCGGTGGCATCACCCAGAACCCGAAGGATCGGGCGGTGGCATCGCCGGATTGGGCGGTGGCACCACCTAGCACCCGAAAGGTCAAGCGGTGGCACCTCCAGTAAACGGTCAATGTGACATTGACAGGTGATGTCACCGCCACCAACAGGTAGTGGCACCGCCAGCTCCGGGAACCCAAAGGAACTCAAAATTTGGAGCCCAAATTTGAATCATCTTGGGATCTATAAATACCCCTTAATTCTCAATAGAGAAGACACCTTTTGAGAAGTTAGAAATTGAGAAAAAGCCTTAGCAAAGTCTTGTTTTTTCAATAACTTAAATGTTCACCTCCCTCTTTCTCTTTGAAAAATCTGTAAGAGTGTGAACCACTTGTAAATAGGTTGTAAGAGGGGTATTTGATCTTTCCCCTTCAAAGTGATTTGCTAGTGGAAGTTGGGAACCTCATCGAAGAAAGCTTCGTAAGTGGATGTAGGTCATTTAACCGAACCACTTTAAATTATTGCGTTCCTTGAATGTGTGAGTGTTTAACTTTCTGAAACCTTTATTTACTTAGCAGCAAGCTTTTGGTTTTCATCTCCTTACTTTACTCGAGCTACTTTTACTAAGTCATTCTTTGTCGAATCGAAATCTCTACACTTTTACGAAATCGTTTTCAAACTTATGAGTTTTAATCCACTGCACTAATTCACCCCCCCCCCCCCTTAATTGCCACTCCGATCCTAACAATTGGTATCAGAGCTAGGCTCACTCTCATATTTGGTTTAATACCCAAGAGGGATGGCTTACTCCGGCATGCATGAGGGTCATTCTATTACACGTCCGCCTATGTTTAATGGGTTGGATTACATGTATTGGAAGACTCGAATGAGGATTTTCCTCATTTCCATGGATTTCGAGCTTTGGACTATTGTCAAAAATGGATTTCAAAAATCTTCTCTTCCGATGAGCGAATGGGATGAATCGGAGAAGAAGGTTTTTGCTTTAAACACAAAGGCTATGAAAGTCTTATTTTATGCATTGGATAAAAATGAATTTAATCGTATTTCAATTTGTGATTTGGCTTTTGATATTTGGAGAACTCTTGAGGTCACTCATGAAGGCACTAGCCGAGTGAAAGAATCCAAAATCAACATTCTTGTGCACTCTTACGAACTTTTTCGAATGAAACCAAGTGAGTCCATCGGAGACATGTACACCCGTTTCACGGATGTCATCAATGGACTCAAAGCTCTTGATAAAGGTTTTTCTAACTTTGAACTAGTAACTAAAATCTAAGATCTCATCCAAATGTTTGGGATCTAAAAGTTACGGCCATTCAAGAGGCCAAGGACCTTAAAACATTTCCTCTCGAAGAACTTATTGGGTCTCTAATGACCTATGAAATGACGTGCTATGCTCATAAAGAGCTCGAGAACCCCCTTCCAAAGAACAAGAAGGATATGACACTTATAACACAAGAAGACCACTTGAAAGGAATATCAAGTGATGAGGACAGTGACGATGACATTGCACTTTTAACTCAAAAATTTTAAAAATTTATAAGAAAGAATAAATTTAAAAATAACATAAAAACAACCTTAAATATAAAAAGGACCAAGTAATATGCTACGAATGCAAGAAGTCGAAACACTTCAAAAATGAATACCCCCAAGCCAAGAAGAAGCAACCGAGGAAGATGAAAGCTTTAAAAGCAACTTGGGATGATTCAAGTGATTCCGAAAGTGAAGAAGCTAGCAACAAAGAGGAGGCAAACTTCGCGCTAATGGCTTTAGGAGAAGACGTATGTGATTTAATTAATGAAGATTTATCTTTCGATGAACTTTCTATCGCTTTTTATGAATTATTTGATGAGTGTAGAACTATTAGTAAGAAGTTCAATCTATTAAAGAAAGAGCATGTCTTACTACAAAATAAGCTTGATAGTCTTCATACTCCTCCATGCTCTAAGTGTGTACACTTAGAAGCAATAAAAAATAAAAATTTGCTACTTAAAGAGACCTTAAACAAGTTTAAGGTCGGTAGCAAGGGCTTGGACATGATCCTTGCAAACAAGGGTCACGTGACAAATAGAAGTGGAATTGGTTTTGTGAGAGGATCTCACCAAAATCCTACTACTTTCATTAAAGGACCCACATTACATGTTTCACCTCATTTGAAATGCAACTTTTGTTGTAAATCCAGATATATTGCTTACAAATGTCCATTTAAGAAAATTAGTCCACATAAGTTGATATGGGTTCCTAAAGGAACTATAAATAATTCAATGATGAATAACAAAATTAGTAGATCAATTTTTGAGGCACCCAAAGTCAAATGGGTACCTAAAAACTATCCTCTTTTGTAGACAAACCCATAAGCTAAGAGCAAGAGATGGTATCTTGATAGTGGATGCTCAAGACACATGACTGGAGATCCATCTCATTTCTCTATGCTCACTAGTAAAGAAGAAGGGTACATCACCTTCGGAGACAACAACAAAGGCAAAATCATTGGTAAGGGAAACATAGGTAACAAATTAAGTTTTTCAATCGATGATGTATTGCTAGTTAATAGATTAAAACATAATCTCTTAGGTATTAGTCAATTATGCGATAAAGGTTACATCGTTAGATTTGAATCTAATGTGTGCATTATTGAAAAACCAAACAATAGAATGTCAATGATTGCTTTAAAACAAAATAATATCTACATCATTAACCTTGATGAGCTGAGTAATGAAATGTGTTTCTCCGCTTTAAATGATGATGCTTGGCTTTGGCATAGGAGATTAGGCCATGTAAGTATGAAACTAATATCTAAGATCTCATCTAGAGAATTAGTACGAGGGATTCCCAATATGAAGTTTGTTAAGGACAAAGTATGTGATGCGTGTCAACTAGGTAAACAAATAAAAACTAGTTTCAAACCAAAAAATCAAATTAGCACCACTAGACCATTACAATTGAACGATTTGGACTTATTTGGACCAATTGACACGACGAGTCTAAGAGGAAGCAAATATGTCTTTGTAATTATAGATGACTATAGTAGATATACTTACCTATTTCTTGGCTCACAAAAGTGATTGTTTCAAATGTTTCTCTAAATTTTGTAAACTTACTCAAAACGAAAAAGGCTTCATGATTTCATCAATTCGGAGTGATCATGGTGGTGAATTTCAAAACCGTGACTTCCAAAGTTTTTATGAATCTAATGGATATAACCACAACTTCTTCACTCCGAAAAATCCTCAACAAAATAGAGTAGTTGAAAGAAAAAATAGAAATCTACAAGAAATGGTAAGAACTATGTTGAATGAACATAGTCTACCTAAGTATTTTTGGGCCGAAGCCGTTAATATGGCTTGCTACATCATGAATAGGGTTCTAATAAGACCATTTCTATCAAAAACTTCCTATGAATTATGGAATAACAAAAAATCAAATGTTTCTATTTTAAAGTTTTCAGTTGCAAATGTTTTATTTTGAATGAAAAGGATGCCTTACGAAAATTTGACGCTAAATCCGATGAAGGCATCTTTCTTGGTTACTCTTCCATTTCTAAGGCTTTTCATATTTTTAACAAAAGAACCTTAGTTATAGAAGAGTCTATTCATATAGTTTTTAATGAAATATTTGAGTTAAATAAAAATAATTTTGATGATTATCTTAGTTTTGATAATTTGAATTTAAATGAACCCCCTCCTCAAAATAGCAACTTGGATGCATCTTCTTCCTTACCTAAGGAATGGAAGTATGTTGATGCTCATCCAAAGGAGCTAATTATAGGAGATACATCAAAAGGGGTTCAAACTCGTTATTCCTTCAAGAATTTTTGTGCTAACACCGCCTTCCTTTCTTAAATTGAACCTAAATACATTAACGAAGCCTTGAAAGATGATTCATGGGTTATTGCAATACAAGAGGAATTGAACTAATTTGAGAGGAATGAGGTATACAAGCTTGTTCCTAGACCTAGTGACCATTTAGTCATTAGTACTAAATGGGTCTTTAGAAGCAAGCAAGACGAATACGATATCGTGGTTAGAAACAAGGCTAGACTAGTAGCCAAAGGTTTCAACCAAGAAGAAGGTATTGACTACGAAGAAACCTTCGCTCCTGTGGTAAGGTTAGAAGCCATTATGATGCTCATTGCCTATGCTAGTAGTAATGATTTTAAACTATTTCAAATGGATGTAAAAAATACTTTCTTAAATGGTTTTATTTCCGAAAAAGTATATGTCGAACAACCTCCCAGATTTGAAAATTCTCTTCTTCCTAATCATGTATTCAAATTGACTAAGGCTATCTATGACTTGAAACAAGCTCCTAGAGCTGGTATGAAAAGCCTAATTCCTTTCTTATTTTAAATAATTTTACCAAAGGCAAGGTTGATACAACATTGTTTATCAAACACTTTGAAAATAATTTTCTTATTGTGTAAATTTATGTTGACGATATTATTTTTTGTTCTTCGAATGAATCATTATGTGAATCATTTGCCAAGTGTTGGAGTCATGAATTTGAAATGAGCCTAATGGGTGAATTAACCTTCTTTTTTTGGATTGCAAATTAAACAACTTAGTGATGGTATATTTCTTAATCAATCTAAATATACATTAGAATTGTTAAAATGATTTAACATGGATGGTTCAAAAGCGATAAACACTCCTATGAGTACTTCCACTAAGTTAGATATGGATGAAAATAGTGAAAACTTTGATAAAAAAAATGTATAGGGGAATGATAGGTAGTCTGCTTTACCTCACCACGACTAGACCGAATATCATATTTAGTGTAGGGCTTTGCGATAGGTTTCAATCTAATCCTAAATTATCTCATCTTAAAAGTGTTAAAAGAATTTTTAGATATCTTAAAGGAACTCCCAATTTAGGATTGTGGTATCCGAAATCCGATAAATTTGATTTAATAGCTTATGCAGATATCAATTTTGGCGGATGCATGATAGATAGAAAAAACACATCCGGAACATGCCAATTTTTAGGACATGCACTTGTTTCTTGAACTTCCAAGAAATAAAATTCGGTTGCACTATCTATGGCAGAAGTCGAATACATAGCTGCAAGTGCATGCTGTGCACAAGTTGTTTGGATAAAGAATACATTGGAAGACTATGGAATTTATTTGAAGAACATTCCTATAAAATATGATAATACAAGTGTCATTTGTCTTACCAAAAATCCAATTCAACACTCTAGAACTAAGCATATCGACATTAGGTATCATTTTATACATGATTATATCCTTAACAATAATGTCATTCTAGAGTTTATTGACACAAAGCATCAATTAGCAGATATTTTTATAAAAGCCTTAAATGAAGATCAATTTGACTTTATTAGAAGGGAACTAGGCATGTTAAATTATCCTTGTGAATGAGCATGATTGTATGTATTTTCTGAAATTTTTCATCCTCTTTCCGGTTTTCGTGGATTTGACTTCTTCTTTGTTTTTTGATTCCAAATGACATCTTAAAGAGCAATCCAAAACCCTATCCTATCTTGAATCAAACACCTCTGAAAATAAAAAATAAAAAAGAGGGAAAGAAAAATTATTTTTTGGCACGCCAGCAGTGGCACTGCCAGAACCGGCAGTAGCACCGCCTGGGTGCTCGGTCCCCAGGTGGTGTCACCACTCGGATTGGCGGTGGCACTGCCCATGAATCCTTATATAAGTAGATGAGTTAGGGTCGGCGGTGGAACCGCCCCCAACCCATGAGAACCCTCCCTAGAACTCCCACAAAACCCTCTAAACCTCTCTCACCCTCATTCTAACCTCTAGAAGCTAAGAGAGGGATTCTTGTTAGATCAAGCTCTCTACCTCCTAAGGAAATCTCCATAAGGTAAGATCTGAAATCTTTCTTTCTTCTCATTATTTAGCCTATTCTTTATAGTTCCTTCATTATCTATCACCTTGATTAGATATGGCTCCTAAGAGATCATCAAGAACCAAAGGGAAGAGGGTGGAAGGAGATTCCTATAACCAAAACCTTTTTAGATCTAATGAAGTAGCTCTTAGGTTTCATAATTTCAAAACAAGAACAATACATAAGGGCAAACATGTTGATCTAGATGAACTTGGAAACCTAGAACCCATTAGATGGTTTGCACATTTAGATGCCTTACCTCTCCTACAAATCAATGTACCAATTTATCCTAAGTTAGATAGGTTATTTTATGCAAACTTATATGTGGATAATGATAGCTTAACTACCTACCTCTTAGGAACATAAATTCAAATCTTTGATAGCACTATATGCGAGTTAATTGGAATTACCGAAAAGGATAGGGGCTATTATTTTAGAAATAAATGGGATATCAATGCAATAGGAGCAACTTACTCTGAAGCCTTAGAAACTATTTTTGCAGATCCGAACCTAGGCATAATTCCGAAAAGTTACAGGCACTTATTGCCCTTTAACTCTAAATTTCTTCATCACATCATGACTAGCATACTACTTCCCAAACAATTTCATCATGATGAAATTAGTCAAATAGAGCTAAGCACTATATATTGGATTATGACCGACCAATATAATTATTTTGGATACTTAATCCGGTAACATATGCAGGACATAATAGCTAAAGACACAATGTTACCATATAGGGGGTTAGTTACTCGATTAGTACTTGCCCATAATATTTGGGTCTCACTCGATGAAGAAATAATTCGAGTTGATCGATTTACCACTATCAATAGAAACCTACTCAAAAGACTTAGATGCACTTTTAGTAATGATATATGTTGAATCTCGTATTTTGATAATGAAACTACTTGATATATGTTTATGATTTAATCTGCGTTTTGAGTGACGCAGGATGCCTTGATCAGGATGAGACAATTAAAGCAGGAAAATCATGTTGTGCCGGAGGAACATGTCAGAAGATTGGACGTCGGGCCGGTGGATCGGTCGACGTATCGACAGAAGGCTTCGGGCCGTGGACTCGGGCATCGAGCCAAGAAGAGCGGGTATTGTGCCAAGGATATCGGAGTTGCGGAGCCAACTGGCCGATTGGGCAATAGGCCGCAGGAAAGGACGATGCGCCGAAGAATCGGACGAAGCGTCGAGGGACCAATGACATGCCGGACAACTTGGTTAATCGCTTAGGATTAATTGTCTCGATCGAAGTTTTGTTTACATGTGCAGGATTAACTACGATGAAAGTAAGACATGCAGCAGGAGTTGCGCCGGAGTCATGACAATGATCACGTTGGGAGTTCGAGAGCTCGACGGAAGTTCGGACAGTCGTCGGAGGTTCTACGGGAACAAATCCGAGAAGTCCAGAAGCTTGCCAAAGGAGCTCGTCGGAACTTGCCAAGTGGATCATCGCAAGTCCAGGAGTTTGTCGGAAGTCCGCAGGAGGATCACCGAGGGTTCGTCGGATGATCGATGGAAGTTCACCGGAAACTCGCCGGAAGAAGCGATTGACGCACCGGAGCAAGCTGCAGAATATGTCTTAGGAAATAATCGTAGTTAGCACATTGATTAAGTAAGAAATGGGAGGTGATCCCATTAGCTTAATCTTGGGGCAATTGGGCCCCTGAAAGAATCAAATTGGGCCGAATGGATTAACCCATTCGGACCCTGATTGCTGTGGGAGGTGCAATCGCCCAAGCCAGGAGGTAGCACCGCCCAGGCTATGTCTCCCAGCGAGACTGGGCGATGCAACTGCCCCAGCCAAGAGGTGGCACCGCCCCGGGCTTAGTCTCCAAGCGAGACTGGGCGGTGCAACCTCTTCTATCAAGAGGTAGCACCGCTAGAGCTCAAGTTTCGAGCTCTGCCAGGCGGTGCAACCACCCCAGTCAAGCGGTGCAACCGCTTGAGCTCGGTCTTCGAGCTCTGGCAGAGAGGTGCAACCGCCCCTGACAGAGGTGGCACCGCCTAGAGGCTCAGTCTTCGAGCTCTGCCAGGCGGTGCAACCGCCCCAGTCAGGAGGTGCAACCGCCCCAGTTAGGTGGTGCAACCGCCTGATCCCGGAATTTCGGGAATTGACAGATTTGAGCTCCAAATTTGAACTGGGTTGGGGCCTATAAATACCCCACCCATTCAGCACTGAAAGCATAGAACACACACTCGAAATCTTGCTGTCTTTCTGTGGTTCTTAGAGCTCAAAACTGCTAGTTCTCCTCTTTCTATTCTTCAAAGTTTGAGTTGTAAAGAGAGGAGAGAAAACTTCTGTAAGGGTTGTCTCCTAAGCCCGTCAAAAGGAGTGAATCTGTAAGAGGGTGGTTGGCCTTCGCCTATTGAAGGAAGGCCTCTAGTTGACGTCGATGACCTCATCGGTGGAGGAAGCCAAAAGTGGAGTAGGTCAAGATTGACCGAACCACTCTAAATCTCGGTTTGCATTTCCTTTGAGCATTTTACCTTCACTGCAAACTTCTCAATAGCTTACTGCCCTCTGCGATTTTATGAACGAGTTTCGAGGTTCAGACGTAAATCTACGTTTAGACGTAAATCTATTTTTTCGTATTATCATCATATTGCAGATTGCATTTACGTTTTGAGCTTTACCATAACTGCACACTGCCTTTATACTCCTGCTTAAACTGCGTCTTATCTAATCAAGTGATTTACGAATCAGCATTTAGACGTAAATCAGTTTCTTCGTACGAACGTCGGATTTCAGTTTGCGCCGATATTCTGGTTTTCATCATAGCTGCAAACTGCCTGCATAGTTTGACTTTAACCTTGCTTAGTATCAACTTTCATACATAAGTTGTTTTTATCGTTCGAACGCAGCTTTCGATTTTAATCGCAGAAAGTTTTCCACTGCACTAATTCACCCCCCCTCTTAGTGCTCTCGATCCTAACAATTGGTATCAGAGCCCGGTATTTCTCATTTCGGACTTACACACGAGAGAAATGGCTCTTCGTGGCTTTCAAGAGGGCTTTTCGGTTTTTCGTCCACCGTTGTTTAATGGATTGGACTACACCTATTGGAAGACCCGAATGAGGATTTTTCTTATTTCTATGGATGTTGAACTTTGGAATCTTGTCGAAAACGGTTTTTCGAAGTCTACTCTTCCAATGATCAAATGGTCGGATTTAGAGAAGAAGCATTTTTCTTTAAACGCAAAGGCTATGAATGCCTTATTTTGCGCTTTGGACAAAAATGAGTTCAATCGGGTTTCTTTGTGCGAAACGGCTTTCGATATTTGGCGCACTCTTGAAATCACGCACGAGGGAACTAGTAGAGTCAAAGACTCGAAAGTTAATATTTTACTGCATGATTTCGAGCTTTTTCAAATGAAGCCAAGCGAAACCATTGGTGACATGTACACCCGTTTTACGGATGTCGTCAATGGTTTAAGAGCTCTTGGCAAATGTTTTTTGAATTCTGAACTTGTGAACAAGATTTTGCGTTCTCTTTCTAAGAAGTGGGATTCAAAAGTAACGGCTTTACAAGAAACAAAAGATTTAAATATTTTTCCACTTGAAGAACTAATTGGTTCATTGATCACATATGAAATGAGGTGCAATGCACGTGAAGAACTTGAGAACCACCTTCCAAAGAACAGGAAGGATTTGGGACATAGAACATTTGAAGACCACTCGAGCATAAGCTTAAGTGATGGTGAACTTAAACTACAAATGAAACAAAAATTAAAAAGTAAAAAGAACGGAACTACTTGCTTTGAACGCAAGAAGAAGAACAAAAATTGGGATGAATCGAGCTCCTCCGAAGACGAGAAGAAAATCAACAAAGGCGAGGTGGCAAACTACGCCTTTACGCCTTTCGACGCTGAGGTAATCAAAATGCCTTTAATTTACTTTGAAATTACATGATGCTTTTCATAAAGCATTTTTCTTTTTTATTTAATTTTTTTGAAAATTGCATGTTTAATAATTTTATAATAAAAATACAAACAATTAGGAATCATGCTTATCATTCTAGTAATTTTGAAAATAATCATGAAAATTGCATGTTTATGATAAACAAAATGATTTTGATTAAAAATACCTTATGAAATCATGCTATATGTGGTTGAGAAGTAATAATGTGTATCATGTTGATTTCCATTGTTATTTCTCGATTTTAAGTATATGAAATCATGTTTAATTTGAAGTTATGATTAATGAGTATATATTTTTGAAATTATGTATGATGATTCTTGATATTTATGGATTATCGATTTTCATGATATAACAGTGGCTTTAAAAAAAAAAATTGATGCATGTTTTCATAAATGAAAAGGCATGCTAACATGAAATCGACCACTTAAAATGAAACACTTAAAAAGGGGAAAAATATATTATCAATGAAATCATGAATCTGTTTATGTTATAAATTTTGTGAACCATAAAAATTATTTTGATGATTTAAATTTGAAATGAGTTTTATCAAAATCATGATCTTGATTTATCAAATTGAATGAATTGAAAATGAATGATGATTTTTCTCTTGAATGATTGTGACTTGTATTCCTTGTATTCATGATATGATTTTTATGCAATTCTTTGTATTCATGAAATATTTATCTCATCACCCAATTATTTCTTTTCAATATTCCTCAAGTGATGATATGAATGCATGAGATATTCATGAATTTATTTTGATGTATGCAAATGAGAAGTTTCGATCATGCATGGTAGGATGCAATGTGACAAATTAATACCATGATGATTTGAAATATTTATGATTTGGAATAATGCATATGCTTTTTATTATGATAATGTATGATGTATCATGAATGCTTAAAAAATTAAATAAATAAATGTTTATATCATGTTAGATGGTTTTACATATTATGCATGATAAGCTATAGTGATGAGTGAAACAATGATTGAAATAATATGAATGATGATTTGGAATCATGCATATAATAATGAGTTTATATGTTTTGAAAATGTGCATGTTTTAATTTGAAAATATAATGATGCACAAATGAGATTGATACTAACCTTTGTCATGATTTAAAAATTGATGTAAAGGGTTTTTCCCTTCTTTTTGACAATGACAAAAGGGGAGATAGCTAGCTTGCACAATTCAAGAAGAAAGCAAAAATTACACTTCTCAAAAGAGAAGAAATTGCTATCTTGAACATCACCAAGAAGTGCTATCTTGCAAATCTCAAGACACACAAATGCAATCATGCAAAATTTGTAATTTTGCACATCATTAAAATTTATGATGCTTTGGTGATTATGCATGTTCTAAAATGTTATAAAATTCACTAGCTTGCATGATGTAGAACTTAGCTATATTGAACATCACTAAGGAATGCTATCTTGCCTATCTCAAGAAGCAAAAAGTTAACTTGCACATCTAGCAAAACTTATATTTCAAGAAGCAAGAGTTGCTTTTTTGAACATCTCAAAATTGCTAGCTTGCGGGTCTTAAAATGTAGAAATTTTTTGCTAGCTTGTATATGGTAAACTTGCTATCATACTACCATGATGATGAGCATGCCTTATCTTCATGATTATATTTGAAAAACTATGGCAAAAATATGTTCGAATGATTAAACGAGTTAAAATTATTTTTCGGACTTTTTTGATTGAATGATCAAATCACTTGATTGCCATAATGATTTTACACAATTACTTGCCATGATTACATGTTGGAAATTATGTGCTTAAATACAAAAATTTCCATGATAATAAGCATGTTTTACCTTCATGATTGTAATTGAATATCTCTAGTAAAACCCTGTCCGAATGTATGAAAGTGTCAAATTTCATTTTCGGATTTTCTTGATCCTAACAATTGGATTTTCTTGATACATTATCCTCTTCCGAACTTAACAAGCATATGTCATATCAAGTTTAATTCACATCATTGATTTTTGACATATGGAATCATCTAGCAAATGCACTTATCATGTGAAAAATATTTTTCGAGAAACATATTTGATGATTCCCTCTTATAAAAGGAAGATATTTTTACATACAAGGATTCGACTCACTTACATATCTTAATCCTTGCAAAAATGAAGTATGCTTTAATATCTTATCGATTTGAACTTCACATATGGCTTTCCTCCTTCATGTAAAAAGATAACAAATAAAAAGGAAGAAGCAATAAAAGCTATCTCCATGTCATGTTTTCCTCGAGATGTTTGCATAATTGGTATCCTATCACTCACTGTTGGAAAATGACATGAACCAACTTATGGCATCGCACTTATATTTAAAATTTGCTTATATCGTTCTCCTTGTTGTTGATGACAAAGGGGGAGAAATATATAATTGATACTATGAGTGTCATATTTGAAGAATATGAATAGATGTTATGAATGCCATATTATGATGAGATATCAAAAGCAGCATTCATATGAATAGGTGATATGAATGTCATATCATGTTAAGATATCAAGAACTTGAATCGCAATTTTACATGTTGATATCTTACCATTTGATGATAGCAAACTTGCATGATGATAACAATAGATATTATGTTTTTCATGCAATGAGTTGAACCAATATCATAAACGCTTGATTGTGGTACTTCTCCTTTTTGTTGATGACAAAGGGGGAGAAGTAGGATGTTATGCATAAGTTTATGCATAAGTTCATGATGACGTGTTGCAAGTATTCATGATGAATATTGCAATGACTTGAATTCAGTTTGAATTCAAGGTTTTATCAATATGGCATATTGATAGGGGGAGTTTGTTTAAACTCCGGGAGTTAAGTTTAACTCCGCCATCAAGTGGTTGTCATCATCAAAAAGGGGGAGATTGTTGAATCTCGTATTTTGATGATGAAACTACTTGATATATGTTTATGATTTAATCTGTGTTTTGAGTGATGCAGGATGCCTTGATCAGGATGAGACAATTAAAGCAGGAAAATCATGTTGTGCCGGAGGAACATGTCAGAAGATTGGACGTCGGGCCGGTGGATCGGTCGACGTATCGACAGAAGGCTTCGGGCCGTGGACTCAGGCATCAGGCCAAGAAGAGCGGGTATTGTGCCAAGGATATTGGAGTTGCGGAGCCAACTGGCCGATTGGGCAATAGGCCGCAGGAAAGGACGATGCGCCGAAGAATCGGACGAAGCGTCGAGGGACCAATGACATGCCGGACAACTTGGTTAATCGCTTAGGATTAATTGTCTCGATCGAAGTTTTGTTTACATGTGCAGGATTAACTACGATGAAAGTAAGACATGCAGCAGGAGTTGCGCCGGAGTCATGACAATGATCACGTTGGGAGTTCGAGAGCTCGACGGAAGTTCGGACAGTCGTCGGAGGTTCTGCGGGAACAAATCCGAGAAGTCCAGAAGCTTGCCAAAGGAGCTTGTCGGAACTTGCCAAGTGGATCGTCGCAAGACCAGGAGTTTGCCGGAAGTCCGTAGGAGGATCACCGAGGGTTCGTCGGATGATCGACGGAAGTTCATCGGAAACTCGCCGAAAGAAGCGATTGACGCACTGGAGCAAGCTGCAGAATATGTCTTAGGAAATAATCGTAGTTAGCACATTGATTAAGTAAGAAATGGGAGGTGATCCCATTAGCTTAATCTTGGGGCAATTGGGCCCCTGAAAAAATCAAATTGGGCCGAATGGATTAACCCATTCGGACCCTGATTGCTGTGGGAGGTGCAACCGCCCAAGCCAAGATGTAGCACCGCCCAGGCTATGTCTCCCAGTGAGACTGGGCGGTGCAATCGCCCCAGCCAAGAGGTGGCACCGCCCCGGGCTCAGTCTCCGAGCGAGACTGGGCGGTGCAACCTCTTCTGTCAAGAGGTAGCACCGCTAGAGCTCAAGTTTCGAGCTCTGCCAGGCGGTGCAACCTCCCCAGTCAGGCGGTGCAACTGCTTGAGCTCGGTCTTCGAGCTCTGGCAGAGAGGTGCAACCGCCCCTGATAGAGGTGGCACCGCCCAGAGGCTTAGTCTTCGAGCTCTGCTAGGCGGTGCAACCGCCCCAGTCAGGAGGTGCAACCGCCTGATCCCGGAATTCTGGGAATTGACAGATTTGAGCTCCAAATTTGAACTGGGTTGGGGCCTATAAATACCCACCCATTCAGCACTGAAAGCATAGAACACACACTCGAAATCTTGCTGTCTTTCTGTGGTTCTTAGAGCTCAAAACTGCTAGTTCTCCTCTTTCTGTTCTTCAAAGTTTGAGTTGTAAAGAGAGGAGAGAAAACTTCTATAAGGGTTGTCTCCTAAGCCCGTCAAAAGGAGTGAATCTGTAAGAGGGTGGTTGGCCTTCGCCTATTGAAGGAAGGCCTCTAGTTGACATCGGTGACCTCGTCGGTGGAGGAAGCCAAAAGTGGAGTAGGTCAAGATTGACCGAACCACTCTAAATCTCGGTTTGCATTTCCTTTGAGCATTTTACCTTCACTGCAAATTTCTCAATAGCTTACTGCCCTCTGCGATTTTACGAACGAGTTTCAAGGTTCAGATGTAAATCTGCGTTTAGACGTAAATCTACTTTTTCGTATTATCATCATATTGCAGATTGCATTTACGTTTTGAGCTTTACCATAACTGCACACTGCCTTTATACTCCTGCTTAAACTGCGTCTTATCTAATCAAGTGATTTACGAATCAGCATTTAGACGTAAATCAGTTTCATCGTACGAACGTCGGATTTCAGTTTGCGTCGATATTCTGGTTTTCATCATAGCTGCAAACTGCCTGCATAGTTTGACTTTAACCTTGCTTAGTATCAACTTTCATATAGAAGTTGTTTTTATCGTTCGAACGCAGCTTTCGATTTTAATCGCAGAAAGTTTTCCGCTGCACTAATTCACCCCCCCCTCTTAGTGCTCTCGATCCTAACAGTATATCGGTTAGGCAACCTAGAAAGACTGATCCAGTTCCCCTACCAGTAAAACATCCCAAAACACCAATTTTTAGGGGAAATGAATCTCCTCCTCCTAGTCCCTTTGGTGCAGCACCTTTAGAATTGGCTCCTGCTTCATCTTCTGAAGATCTCATTATGGCATAATTACATCAGATCAAATCACAACAAGAGCAACTCAAATCATAGCAAGAGCAAATTTAATTATAGCAAGTTGAAATTTTGAGAGAACTACGACAAATGAATCAAAATATAGATATCATGGATTTCCTCCTAAGGATTAATCGATATGTCTTCTTATTCTGCTACCTTGACATGCGATCCTTATATGATTAATCTTAATGCCAAGTTAAAGCTTTGTCAATTTTTTTGCAATCTCCTTTTTATGAATGTTGAATTTTTCTAATGAGATGAATTTTGTATAATCAATCTTAATGCTGAATTCCTTTTCTAATGATTTTATAATCATAAATTGTGCGCTTAAAGTCTCATCTCCTTTTTGTTGATGACAAAGGAGGAGAAGAATGAGCAAAAGATTGATAACTTGTGCAAATGTGATAGCATGACTTATATGAATTGCAAAAGCTAATATGTTGTGTAATGCAAATGTCTTATATGCATCGCAAATGTGATAGCATGACTTATATGAATTGCAAAAGCTAATGTCTTATATGTATCGCAAATGTGATAGCATGACTTATATGAATTGCAAAAGCTAATATGTTGTGTAATGCAAATGTCAATGTTGTGTAATGCAAATGTCTTATATGCATCGCAAAAAATGTCTTATATGCATCGCAAAACTTTTTGAGAATATCGCAATATGAAAGTTTTTAGATTGGTTGTCGCTTTATCTTATGATCATATGAAATCATGACTTACATTTATGCCATGAGATTCATGTTGAAAGTTCATATCTCTTGTCGAAATGTTAGTTGTCTTTCATCATTCGACTTGAAAATAATTTTCATAGCTTGAAATTATGAGAAATACGAAGTTTCATATTTGCTTATGCTTATAAAGAATAACGATAAGTTCAACGGATAGAACTTATCGGTTTAGGCTTGAAGTCAAAGAGATTGAATTCAAATATTTTTATCTTCTCATTATATGGCATATAGATAGGAGTCATATTTAACTCTGTTATCAATTGATTGTCATCGTCAAAAAGGGGGAGATTGTTAAATCTCATATTTTGATGATGAAATCAATTGATGAGTTAATTGATCTAATCCATATTATTGAGTAAAGTTTGCAGGATTCAATACTATAGCTTGAAGACATAAAGCAAGTCTACCGAAGTTAAGTTCAATAGGTGTTCGAGAGTCTGCCGAGAATCCGAAGATTCGTCGAAAGTGCTGCCGGAACTAACCGAGAAGAAATCGGGGACTTGTCGAAGTTTTCGAAAGTCCACCGAAGAGATCGTCGGAGGTTCGCAAAGATCACCGAGAAGGTTCGGCTACTTACCAAAGATTCGCTGAACTCACCACAAGATCGAGAACCTGCTGGGAGTCTGCCGGAAGAAATCCGAGGGTGTATCGAAAGTCTGTCGGAAGATCGCCGGAAAGCTCGCTGGAAGGAAACTCGACGTTGCCAGTTAAAAACCTGCTTAGGACTATGTCTTAATTTCGTAGTTTACATATAATTAGGGTTAGAATTAAGAGTTAATCTTATAACCTGGTTAGGGGCCAATTGGGCCCTAATATGAACTGGTTTGGGCCAAATTTGGAGCCTAACCAGTGACCCGTAAGGATGGGCGGTGGCACCGCCGGACTAGGCGGTAGCATCGCCTAGCACCCGAAAGGTCGGACGGTGGCACCGCCACCGATAGGCGGTGGCGCCGCCAGTAAACGGTCAATGTGACATTGACAGGAGGTGGCATCGCCAGCTCCGAGAACCCAAAGGAATTCAAAATTTGGAGCCCAAATTTGAATCCTCTTAGGGTCTATAAATACCTCTCAATTCTCAATAGAGAAGACACCTTTTGAGAAGTTAGAAATTGAGAAAAAGCCTTAGCAAAGTCTTTAGCAAAGTCTTGTTTTTTCAATAGCTTAAGTGTTCACCTCTCTCTTTCTCTTTGAAAAATCTGTAAGAGTGTGAACCACTTGTAAAAAGGTTGTAAGAGGGGTATTTGGTCCTTCCCCTTCAAAGTGATTTGCTAGTGGAAGTTGGGAGCCTCATCGAAGAAGACTTCGCAAGTGGATGTAGGTCATTTGACCTAACCACTTTAAATTATTGTGTTCCTTGAATGTGTGAGTATTTAACTTTCTGAAACCTTTATTTACTTAGCAGCAATCTTTTGGTTTTCATCGCCTTACTTTACTCGAGCTACTTTTACTAAGTTATTCTTTGTCGAATTGAAATCTCTACATATTTACGAAATTGTTTTCAAACTTACGAGTTTTAATCTGCTGCACTAATTCACCCCCCCTCTTAGTGCCGCTCCGATCCTAACAATACTTACATTATTTCATATAAGCATACCTTTTTCTTTTATGCCATATCAAAAAATATATTATTTTTAAAACCAAAAAAGCAACTTTCATTATGGTACAAATCGATAAGCCATAAATCATAAAAATCATCATGCATAATTTTGAAATATAAACTTATTTACCATGGTCATTATGCATCATTACTTTGGGCATGATATTATTATACATAGAGCATCTTTAATCAAAATCAAAAAATAACATGAAAATCAATATGATACACATTAATGCTTCTTAAAAACATACATAGGATTATCATTAGATTTAAATCTAGCATTTTATATTTTTATCATAAAACATGTAATTTTCATTATCACTTTCAAAATTACTAGCATGATCCTAATTTTTTAGCATTTTCATTATATTATTAAATATGTAATTTTTAAAAAATAATTAAACTAAATTAAAAATAACTCATGAAAAGCATCATGTAATTTTGAAATAAACTAAGGCGATTTTGATTACCTCGTCGTCAAAAGACATTAAGACATAGTTTACCACCTCGCCTTTGTTGATTTTCTCCTCGTCTTCCGATGAGCTCGATTCGTCCCAAAGTGATTCCCTCTTCTTGCATTCATAGCAAGTAGTTACATTCTTTTTATTATTTAATTTTTATTTCATGAACTTTTTAAATTTCATAGTGAGGAGTTCAAAGTTACCAACACTTGAGCTTATGCTCACGTGGCCTTCGATTATTCTTAGTCCGAAATCCTTCCTGTTCTTTGGAAGGTTGTTCTCAAGTTCGTTTTGTGCCACATGTGTCATAAAACTTATTTCATAGGTCATTAAAGACCCAATTAGTTCTTCAATTGGAAAATGATTCAAATCTTTTGATTCTTGTATTGTCATTCTTTCGAATCCTAATTTTTAAAAAGTGATCATAAAACTTTATTAACAATTTCAAAATTCAAAAAACATATGCCAAGTACTTTTAAACCATTGATGACATCCGTCAAATGGGTGTATATATTCACAATGGTTTCGCTTAGCTTCATTTGAAATAGTTCAAAATCGTGCATTAAAAGATTAACTTTAGAATCTTTAACTCTACTAGTGCCTTGATGTGTGATTTCAAGAGTATGCCAACTGTCAAAAGCCATTTCACAAGTAGAAACCTAATTAAATTCGGTTTTATCTAAGGCATAAAATAGAGCATTCATAGCTCTAGCATTTAAAGAAAAAGTCCTCTTCTCCAAATCATTCCGAGAAGACCTTCAAAAACCATTTTCCACAATACTCCATAAATTTAAATCCAACGAAAGTAAGAAAACTCTCATTCGAGTTTTCCAATATGTGTAGTCCGTCCAATTGAATAAGGGAGGATAAATGAGAGAGTGACCCTCTTGAAAGCCAAAAAGAGTCATTTCTCTTGGGGGTTAAACCAAATGAGAAATACGAGGCTCTGATACCAACTGTTAGGAAAAGAGTCGGTACTAAGAGGGGAGGTGAATTAATACAACGGTAAAAATTACATCGGTTCAAAACTTCGTTGCGATTAAATCTGTTTCTGATGAAAAATTATTTCAGAAAGATATTAACTTTGAAAGCATATGGAAGAGCATAGTGGATGTAAAGCAAGTAAAATGGTTTGCAGTAAAGTAAATTGCATAAAAGAAACGTAAACTAAATTTTTATAGTGGTTCGGTCATCGTGACCTACATCCACTTTGTCGATTCCTCTTCCGTCGAGGCCACTAACATCCACTATCGGTCTTCTTTTAATGGGCAAAGACCAACTACCCTTTTATACCCCTCTTCTCCTTTTCACATGTTTAGTAGATAACCTTTTACAACCCTCTTTTACAAGGTATCCCTCTCACACCTTCCTTAGAACTCTCTCTAAGCTTTGGGAGGAGGGAACTCAACTTTCTAAGGTTTATAACTTTAGAATCACAGGATTTTGCTCAATATTTCTTGCTTATCCATTCAGGAATAGCTAGGGTATTTATAGGCCCCAAATGGATTCAAATTTGGAGCCGAAAATTCAAACCCTCGAAATTTCAGGGTATGGGCGGTACCACAGCCTGCACTGGGCGGTACCACCGCCTGCAGCCTGACACTAGCCGGTACCACCATCCAATCTGGTGGTACCATCATCTAGAAGACTATGTCTAGGTGGTACCACTGCCCAGACTAGCAGTACCACCACCTGACACAATCTCGAAGAATGTGTCACGACGGTTTCACCTATTTGATCATTGTTTGTGCCTTTCTCTTGGCCTAACACATCCCAAACTTGGGCCTGACTATCCACTAATTGGGTTGGCCCAATTCTAATCCCAATTATATGCTAACTATGAATTTTAAGACATTTACTAAGCTAAATAAAGTCTGTAAATCTAAGTTTCTTCCGACGATCTTCCGGCGAACTTCCAACAATCTCTCGGTAATGTTCTAGCGGACTCCTGGCAAGCTCCTGGACTTCACGATGATCTTCTTAGAGAGTTCTGATGAGCTTCTTTGGCAAGCTTCTGGACTTCTTGATCAATTCCAGTAGAACTTCCGACGAATGTCTGGACTTTCGATGAACTCTCGAACTCCAAACGAAATCGCATTCTTGACTCCGGGACTTCATTTTGCTTCATGCCTTGCTAATGTAGTTAATCCCGCATACATAAAACATACTTCAATCTAGACAATTATTACTAAGCATGAATCATGTTGTCCGGCATGTCATTTGTCTATCGATGCTTTATCTGATTCTTCAGTGTATCATTCTCTCTTGCGGCCTATTGCCTAATTGGCCAATTGACCTCCATAACTCCAATATCCTTAGTGCAATATCAGCTCTTCTTGGCATGACGACCGAAACCATAGCTCGAAGCCTTCTATCGATACGTCGATCGATCCTCCGACGCGACGTCCAATCTTTTGACGTGTTTTTCTCTAGCCCAACATGATTCTTTCTGCTTTAATTATCTCTCCCTAATCGAAGCTTCCTATGTCACTCAAAACGTAGATTAAATCATAAATACTATCAATTGGTTTCATTATCAAAATCCAAAATTCAACAAGGACGATGCACCGAAGAATTGAATGAAGCGTCGACAGACCAATGACATGCCGGACAACATGATTCATGCTTATTAATAATTCTCAAGATCGAAGTATGTTTTTATGTGTCCAGGATTAACTACGATAGCAAGGCATAAAGCAAAATGAAGTCTTAGAGTCAAAAATACAATTTTGTTGGGAGTTCGAGGGTTCGTCGGAAGTCCGGACGTTCGTCGGACATTCTGTCGGAATTGACTGAGAAGTCCTGGAGCTTGCTAAAGAAGCTCATCGAAACTCGCCAAGAAGATCGTCGTGAAGTCCAAGAGCTTGCCAGGAGTCCACTGGAACATTGCCTAGAGATCGTCGGAAGTTCGCTGGAAGATCGCTGAAAGAAACCAGACTTATTTTGCTTAGAATATGTCTTAGGAATCGTAGTTAGCATATAATTAGAGTTAGGATTAGGAGGTAATCCTATCAATTCTGTTAGGGGCCAACTAGGCCCGAAGTTGGGCCGATTTGAATCGGATTCAAGGCCCAACCAAGATGTTGGAACCCTAACTGGCGATGGCACCGCTTGGGAGACCCGGTCTCCCAAGTGGTCTGGGTGGTGGTACCACCTAGACTGGGCAATGGTACTGTTGGCAGTAAATGCTACCAGCGGTGGTACCGCCCCTGTCAGGCAGTGGTACTACCAGAGTTCGGTCTCTGAGCTCTGTCAAGCGATGGTACCGCCCAGTGTCAAGATGCTAAGCGGTGGTACCGCCCGTTCTCGGAAAACCCGGGATGAGATATTTTTAGGCTCTAAGTTTGAATCAACTTGAAGCCTATAAATATCCCTCTCATCCCTAGTTAAGACACACACAACTGAGAGCAAAAAAAAGAAAGAAAACTCTGTTGCAATTGTGTGTGAAACTCCTCTCAAAGTTCAAGTGTTAGAATAGTTTGAAAGAGGAGTAAGTGAGGGTGTAAGGGTTATCTCCTAAACCCGGTAATAGGAGAAATGAGTTATAAAAGGTGGCTAGTCTTCGCCTATTGAAGAAAGACCAATAGTGGATGTCGGTGGCCTCGGCGAAAGAGGAATCGAAGGAGTGGATGTAGGTCACGACGACCGAACTACTATAAAAATCTAGTTTGCATTTCTTTTGAGCATTTTACTTTTATAGCAAACTGCCTCTCCTCTTTACTGTGCTTTTACTACGCCTACACTCACATACGCTTTGAAGTTTCCAAAATCGATTTTCAACATACGAAAGAATTTTTAGAACTGATATTTTTACCGCTGCACTAATTCACCCCCTCTCGCACCCCCCCCCCCCTTAGTGTCGACTCATTCCTAATAATCCTAAATCAACAATCCAGTCATTTTAAAAATTAATAGATATCATAGCCTCTGTAGTTTTAGCCATAAAGCATTTGCCCCAATCCTCATCAGTAGAATAATCTTCTTTAGTTACAATATTTCCTTCTTTAATCTTCACATGATAGTTTTTATTAATATGGCCTAACTTGTCACACCTATAAAACTCGATCTTCTTTCGATTTACATCATTGTTCAAAGAAAACTCTTGTTTACTGTTAGCATCATCCTTCTTCTCTTTATCATTATCATTACTCTTTTTCTTATTTGTAAAAAGGGTATCTCCATCTCCCCGTGAAATAGAAGCTCCTACCATTTGATGAGCTAGGGATTCTTAAGAAGTAAGAAGATTTTCTAACTCTACTAAAAATGGTTATTGAACACGTCCTTGTAACATAAGGAATATATACTTTCCAAAGATTACGAATAATATAATGTTTCATTCGTACATCAAAAATAGGCTCATTTGAGTCTAAGAGAGATATATCTAAATATAAATTTTTAATCTTCAAAAAATACTGAGAAATTGAAATATCACCTTCGATAGTGTTTGTCAAATCATTCTCTAAATACTAAAGCCGAGCCATATTCTTTTTGGTAAGTAATACATTAAAAGTGATCCAAATCACTTAAGTTGATTTGCAATGAATAATGTGTTCAAAGATATCATGAGAAATAGAACTCTTTAAAACAAATTCAGCCTTTGAATTTAGAGTCTTCCATTTTTTATGACGTCTTCATTTACAAAATATGGTGTTATTGTTGTATTACCATCAATCACGTCCCATAGATCTTCTCCTATGAGATAAGCCTCCAAACAAGTCTTCCAGATTTTGTAGTTAGCTTGATTGAGAAGTTCAATGCCAAATCTATTAGGAAAAGAGTCGACACTTAGAGGGGGGGTGAATTAGTATAGCGGTAAAAATTACGTCTGTTCAAAACTTCGTTGCGATTAAATCCATTTCCGATGAAAAATTGTTTCATAGAGGTATTAACTTTGAAATCATACAGACAAGCATAGTGGATGTAAAGCAAGTAAAGTGGCTTGCAGTAAAGTAAATTACACAAGAGAAACGCAAACCAGATTTTTATAATGGTTCGATCGTCGTGACCTACATCCACTTCGCCGATTCCTCTTCCGTCGAGGCCACCGGCATCCACTATCGATCTTCTTTCAATGGACGAAGATCAACTACCCTTTTACACCCCTCTTCTCCTTTTTATAGGTTTAGGAGATAACCTTTTATAACCCTCTTTTACAAGGTATCCCTCTCACACCTCCCTTAGAACTCTCTCTAAGCTTTAGGAGGAGGGAACTCAACTTTCTAAGGTTTACAACTTTAGAATCATAGGATTTTGCTCAATATTTATTGCTTATCCATGCAAGAATAGCTAGGGTATCTATAGGCCCCAAATGGATTCAAATTTGGAGTCCAAAATTCAAACCCCCGAAATTTCAAGGTACGGGTGGCACCACTTCCCAGACTGGCGGTACCACTGCCTGACACAGTCCCAGAGACTATGCTACGATGGTTTCACCTATTTGGTCACTATTTGGGCCTTTCTCTTAGCCCAACTATCCCCTAATTGGATTGGCCCAATTATAATCCCTATTATATGTTAACTGCAAATTTTAAGACATTTACTAAGCTAAACAAACTCTGTAAGTCTAGGTTTCTTCCAGCGATCTTCCGGCGAACTTCCGACGATCTCTTGGTAATGTTTCAGCAGACTCCCGGTAAGCTCCTGGACTTCATTATGATCTTCTTGGTGAGTTCTGACGAGCTTCTTTAGCAAGCTTTGGGACTTCTCGGTCAATTCCGACAGAACTTCCAATGAACGTCCGGACTTTCGATGAACTCTCGAACTCCCAACGAAATCACGTTCTTGACTCCAGACTTCATGTTGCTTTATGCCTTGCTATCATAGTTAATCCTGTGTATGTAAAAATACACTTCGATCTAGACAATTATTACTAAGCATGAATCATGTTGTCCAGCATGTCACTGGTCCATCGACGCTTCGTACGATTCTTCGACGCATCGTCCTCTCTTACCGCCTATTGCCCAATCGGCCAGTTGACCTCCGCAATTCAAATATCCTTAGCATAATTTCTGCTCTTCTTAGCCCGATGCCCGAATCCATGGCCTAAAGCCTTCTGTCAATACGTCATCTGATCCTCCAACTAGACGTCCAATCTTCTGACATATTCCATTGGCCCAACATGATTCTTCCTACTTTAATTGTCTCATCATGATCGAAGCATCCTGCGTCACTCAAAACGTAGGTCAATTCATAAATACTTATCAATTAGTTTCATCATCGAAATCTGAGATTCAACAATCTCTCCCTTTTTTATGATGACAACCAATTGATGACGGAGTTAACCTTAACTCCCCCTATCAATATGTCATATTGATAGAACTTTGAATTCAAACTAAATTCAAGTCATTATAAATTTTATCATAAATATTTGCACACATCATCATGGGTAATATGATCATACTTCTCCCCCTTTGTTATTAACAAAAAGGAGAAGTTACAACTATCAAGTATTTGGACATAGTAGTTCAAATCATTGCAATATAATCATGATCTTCATTTTTATCATCATGCAAGCTAGCAAATTTAGCATCACTTTATAACATGCATAATCACTAAATCATCATTAATTTTAAAGATGTGCAAGATTACAAATTATGTAAGTTTGCATTTTTATTTCTTAAGATAGGCAATCTATCAATTTTTTGGTGATGTTCAAGATAGCAAGCTCTTTCTTTTCTTTTGAGAAGTGTCATTTTTGCTTCCTTTACAAAGTGCAAGCTAGCAAAATTTTATATTATTTTATAACATGCAAGCTAGCAATTTAGTAAGTGTAACTTCTCTTTGAAGTATGAAAGCTAGCAAGTTTTTTGAAAAATAATACAAGATAACAAGCTAGCAAGATATAATATTTTACATGAAGCAAGCTAACAAGTTTTGCATCTTTTTGTGATATGTACGTTTGCAATTTTTGCTTCTCTTTAGATGTGATAGCAAGCAAGCAAGTTTTTCTCCTTACAATTTGTGAGCTAGCGAATTTTACACGTATGAAAGTTGGCAAGATTTTTACATCTTTTTGAGATGAGCAAGCTTTTGTTTCTTCTTGAAGCATGCAAACTAGCTAGCAAGCTAGCAAAATTTGCTCCCCCTATGTCATTGTCAAATAGAAGGGAAGAATACAATGTTGTTATTATTTTCCCTTTTTATTAATCTTCACATCATGACAAAGGTAAAGTATCAATCTTATTTCAATATGTTTGTGCATCATTATAGTTTCAATTTACAACATGCACAATTTTAAAACATTACACATCATCCTTACTCTATGCATGATACTAAAAATAAATCAATCATCATATCATACATAATACTCATAAGCTAGTAAATTTATTTCATTTTAGAGCATCAAAACAATATCATGAGTATTTCATGCATTTATATCATCACATGAAGAATATCAAGAAGAATTAGATGATGAGATATACTTCAAGAATGTAAGGAATTATACAAAGCCAAAAAATCATATCATGAAAGATGAGATCATGTGAATACCAAAAGACATGATTCATTTTCACAAATCTCCTCTTAAATATTTAAAGAGAAATCTTAGGAGATCAAATAATAAAAGATATTCAAATGAAATTTTAAGTCATGAATTTCGAAAAAGATATTCAAATGAAATTTTAAGTCATAAATTTTGAAAAATATATTCTCTTTAGTAAATCGCAAAAGGAAACATAGGAGAAAAAGATTTCAATTCATGCAAAAGAAATCTTTTGATTCACATAGAAAAATCTCCTCTTTAGAAAAATACCAAGAAAAATCGTAGGAGTACAAAGAAGAGATCTTGATTAAAAAATCTCAAGTAATTCCAATAAACCAAGATCATAATTTTGTTAAAACTTATTCAAATTCAGATCATCAAAATCATTAAAATCTCAACATTTCTTTCAAGATATTCAAAATGGCATAAATAATTTTATTGATCTCTTAGTGAAAAATCAATAAGATAGAGAAAAAGAAAATTTTCAAAAAATGCTTTCCCCCTTTTGTTTCAATTTATTGATTGATTTCATACATGCGTGTTCTTTTCTTTCAAATCCATGCATTATTCATGAACACCAAAAAAGAACTTTCAAAAGATCGTAAAAATTATCATGCATAAGTTCAAAATATAAACTCGTTAAGCATGCTTTCAAGTCATCATTATATTTTCATTAAGATGTATTTTTTCTTTTTATGTGTTTCATTTTAAGTGATTGATTTCATATAAGCATGATCAAGTTTTTTTTTTTTGTATGAAAACATACATCATAGTTTAAAATCGAAAAGGCCACGTTCATTATCGTAAAAATCGATAATCCATAAATTTCAAGAATCATCATGCATAAATTCGAAACATAAACTTATTAAGCATGATATCAAATCATTACTTCAAATCAAACATGATTTTATTAATCATAGAGCATCTTCAATCAAAATCGAAAAACAATATGATTCATCTTGTTAGGTGTACAAGTATTAGATTTATATCTAACATTCTATTGCATTAATAAAACATCAAGCATGATTTCATAAGGCATTTTTAATCAAAATCATTTTATTTATTTATCATAAAACATGTAATTTTTATGATTACTTTTTAAAATCACTAGAAAGGTAAGCATGATCCAATTTTATTTTTGTATTTTTATTAAACATACAATTCAAAAAATATAATTTTTCTAAACTAATTTAAGAACAACTCATGAAAAGAATTATGTAATTTCGAAATAAATTAAAAAAAATTCGTTTGAGTTGTTTACCTCATTATCGAATATCGTTAAGGCATAGTTTGCCACCTTGCCTTTGTTGGTTTTCTTCTTGTCTTCGGATGAGCTCAATTCGTGCAAAGTCACATTCTTTTTCTTTTTAAGTTTATTTTTAATTTTTTATTCTTATTTTAAAAATTTTATGAGGAGTTTAAGTTCACCATCACTTGAGTTTATGCTCGAGTGGTCTTCAATTGTTCTAAGTTTGAAATCCTTCCTGTTCTTTGGAAGGTGGTTCTCAAGTTCTTTATATACATTGTATGTTATTTCATAGGTCATCAAAGACCCTATAAGTTCTTCAATTGGAAAATGGTTCAAGTTCTTTGATTCTTATATTGCCATTATTTTCGAATCCCAATTTTTAAAAAGTGATCATAAAATTTTGTTAATGAGTTCAAAATCCAAAAAACTTCTACCAAGTGCTTTTAAACCATTGACGATATCCGTAAAACAGGTGTACATGTCTCCAATGGTTTCGTTTGGTTTTATATGAAATAGTTCAAAATCATGCATTAAAAGATTGACTTTAGAATCTTTTACTCTACTCGTGCCTTCATGTGTGATTTCGAGAGTGTGCCATATTGAAACCCGATTAAACTCAGTTTTATCCAAAGTACAAAATATCATAGCTCTAGCATTTAAGGAAAAAGTCTTCTTCTCCAAATCATTCCAATGGTTCATTAGAAGAGAAGACATTCGAAAACTACTTTTAATAATATTCCATAAATTCAAATCCAATGAAAGCAAGAAAACTCTCATTCAAATTTTCCAATATATGTAGTTCATCCCATTGAACAAGGGAGGGCAAATGAGAGAGTGAACCTCTTGAAAGCTGAAAAGAGTCATTTGTTGAATCTCGGATTTTGATGATGAAATCAATTGTTGGGTTAATTGATCTAATCCATATTATTAAGTTAAGTATGCAGGATTAACTATGATAGCTTGAAGACATAAAGCAAGTCTACTGGAGTCAAGTTTGATTGGTGTTCGAGAGTCCACCGAGAGTCCGAAGATCCGTCGGAAGTGCTGTCGAAACCAACCGAGAAGAAATCAGGGACTTACCGAAGTTTTCGGAAGTCTGCTGGAGAGATCATTGGAGGTTCGCGGAGATCACCGAGAAGGTTCGGCTACTTGCCAAAGACTCGTTGAACTCGCCACAAGACCGGGAGCCTATTGAGAGTCCGCCGGAAGTTCACCGAAAAGCTCGCCGGAAGGAAACTAGACGTTGCCGGTTAAAAACTTGCTTAAGACTATGTCTTAATTTATAGTTTACATGTAATTATGGTTAGGACTAAAGGTTAATCCTATATCCTGGTTAGGGGTCAATTGGGCCCTAATATAGACTGGTTTGGGCCAAATTAGGAGCCTAACCAGTGACCCGTAAGGTCGGGCGGTGGTACCGCCAGACTGGGCGGTGGTACCACCCAGCACCCGAGAGTTCCGGTGTTGGCACCGCTAATACACTGTCAGTGTTAGACACTGACAGGCAGTGGCACCATCACTGACAGGCAGTGGCACCGCCAGCACTAGGAAACCCAAAAGCAATTCAAATTTGGAGCCCAAATTTAAATCCTCTTGGGGCCTATAAATACCCCTCAATTTTCAGGAGAGAATACAACCTTTGAGAAGTTAGAGATTGAGATAAAGCCTTAGCAAAGTCTTTCAAGTCTTGTTTTCAATAGCTTAAGTGTTCACCTCCCTCTTTCTCTTTGAAAATCTGTAAGAGTGTGAACCACTTGTAAAAGGTTTTAAGAGAGGTATTTGTCCTTCCCCTTCAAAGTGATTTGCTAGTGGAAGTTGGGAGTCTCATCGAAGAAGGCTTCGCAAGTGGATGTAGGTCATTTGGCCGAACCATCTTAAATTGGTGTGTTCCTTGAATGTGTGAGTGTTTACCTTTCTGAAACCGTTATTTACATAGCAGCAAGCTTTTGGTTTTCATCTCCTTACTTTACTCGAGAAAATTTTACCAAGTCATTCTTTGTCGAATCAAAATCTCTATGCATTTACGAAATCATTTTCAAACTTACTAGTTTTAATCCGCTACACTAATTCACCCCCACCCCCCACCACCCACCACACCCCCCCCCCCCTCTTAATGCCGCTCCTATCCTAATAATTGGTATCAAAACTAGGCTCACTCTCATTTTTGGTTTAATACCCAAGAGAGATGGCTTACTCTGGTATGCATGAGGGTCATTCCATTACACGTCCGCCTATGTTTAATGGGTCGGATTACATGTATTGGAAAAGTTGAATGAGGATTTTCCTCATTTCTATGGATTTCGAGTTTGGACTATTATTGAAAATGGATTTCAAAAATCTTCTCTTCCGATGAGCGAATGGGATGAATCGGAGAAGAAGGTTTTTGCTTTAAACGCAAAGGCTATGAATGCCTTGTTTTGTGCATTGGACAAGAATGAATTTAATCGTGTTTCAATTTGTGATTCGGCTTTTGATATTTGAAGAACTCTTGAGGTCACTCATGAAGGCACTAGCTGAGTAAAAAAATCCAAAATCAATATTTTTGTGCACTCTTACAAACTTTTCCGAATGAAACCAAGTGAGTCCATCGGAGACATGTACACCCGTTTCACGGATATCATCAATGGACTCAAAGCTCTTGATAAAGGTTTTTCTAACTTTGAACTAGTAACTAAAATCTTAAGATCTCATCCAAAAGTTTGGGATCCAAAAGTTACGGCCATTCAAGAGGCCAAGGACCTTAAAACATTTCCTCTCGAAAAATTTATTAGGTCTCTAATGACCTACGAAATGACGTGTCATGCTCATGAAAAGCTCGAGAACCCCCTTCCAAAGAACAAGAAGGATATGGCACTTATAACACAAGAAGACCACTTGAAAGGAACATCAAGTGATGAGGACAGTGACGATGACATTGCACTTTTAACTCAAAAATTTTAAAAATTTATAAGAAAGAACAAATTTAAAAATAACACCAAAAACAAACTTAAACATAAAAAGGACCAAGTAATATGCTATGAATGTAAGAAGCTGGGGCACATCAAAAATGAATGCCCCCAAGCCAAGAATAGGCAACCGAAGAAGATGAAAGCTTTAAAAGCAACTTGGGACGATTCAAGTGATTCCGAAAGTGAAGAAGTTAGCAACAAAGAGGAGGCAAACTTCGTGCTAATGACTTTAGGAGAAGAGGTATGTGATTTAATTAATGAAGATTTATCTTTCGATGAACTTTCTATCACTTTTTATGAATTATTTGATGAGTGTAGAACTATTAGTAAGAAGTTTAATCTATTAAAGAAAGAGTATGTCTCACTACAAAATAAGCTTGATAGTCTTCAAACTCCTCCATGCTCGAAGTGTGAACACTTAGAAGCAATAAAAAATAAAAATTTGCTACTTAAAGGGACCTTAAATAAGTTTAAGGTCGGTAGCAAGGGATTGGACATGATCCTTGCAAACAAGGGTCACGTCACAAATAGAAATGGAATTGGTTTTGTGAGAGGATCTCACCAAAATCCTACTACTTTCATTAAAGGACCCACATTACATGTTTCACCTCGTTTGAAATGTAACTTTTGTTGTAAATCCAGACATGTTGCTTATAAATGTCCAGTTAGGAAAATTAGTCCACATAAGTTGATATGGTTCCTAAAGGAACTATAAATAGTTCAATGATGAATAACAAAATTGGTAGATCAATTTTTGAGGCACCCAAAATCAAATGAGTACCTAAAAACCATCCTCTTTTGTAGACAAACCCACAAGCTAGGAGTAAGAGATGGTATCTTGATAGTGGATGCTCAAGACACATGATTGGAGATCCATCTTATTTCTCTATGCTCACTAGCAAAGAAGGAGGGTACGTCATCTTCAGAGACAACAACAAAAGCAAAATCATTGGCAAGGGAATCATCGGTAACAAATTAAAATTTTTAATTTTTGATGTATTGCTAGTTGATAGATTAAAACACAATCTCTTAAGTATTAGTCAATTATGCGATAAAGGTTACATCGTTAGATTTGAATCTAATGTGTGCATTATTGAAAAACCAAACAATAACATGTCAATGATTACTTTAAAATAAAATAATGTCTACACCATCGACCTTGACGAACTGAGTAATGAAATGTGCTTCTCCGCTTTAAATGATGATGCTTGGCTTTGGCATAGGAGATTAGGCCATGCAAGTATGAAACTAACAGCTAAGATCTCATCTAGAGAGTTAGTATAAGGGATTCCCGATATGAAGTTTGTTAAGAACAAAGTATATGTTGCATGTCAACTAGGTAAACAAATAAAAACTAGTTTCAAACCAAAAAAATCAAATTAGCACCACTAGACCATTACAATTGATCCATTTGGACTTATTTGGACCAATTGACACAACGAGTCTAGGATGAAGCAAATATGCCTTCGTAATTGTCGATGACTATAGTAGATACACTTAGACCTATTTCTTGGCTCACAAAAGTGATTGTCTCAAATGTTTCTCTAAATTTTGTAAACTTACTCAAAACGAAAAAGGCTTCATGATTTTATCAAATCGGAGTGATCACGGTGGCGAATTTCAAAACCGTGACTTCTAAACAAAATGGGATAGTTAAAAGAAAAAATAGAAATTTACAAGAAATGGCAAGAACTATGTTAAATGAACATAGCCTACCTAAGTATTTTTGGGTCGAAGCCATTAATACAGCTTGTTATATCATGAATAGGGTTCTAATAAGACCATCTCTATCAAAAACTCCCTATGAATTATGGAATAATAAAAAACCAAATATTTCTTATTTTAAAGTTTTCAGTTGCAAATGCTTTATTTTGAATAAAAAGAATACCTTAGGAAAATTTAATGCTAAATCCGATGAAGGCATCTTTCTTGGTTACTCTTCTGTTTCTAAGGCTTTTCGTGTTTTTAACAAAAGAACCTTAGTTATATAGGAGTCTATTTATGTAGTTTTTAATGAAATTTCTGAGTTAAAGAAAAATGATTTTGATGATGATCTTGGTTTTGATAATTTAAATTTAAATGAACCCCCTCCTCAAAATAGCAACTTGGATGTATCTTCTTCTGAAATTTTCTTACCTAAGGAATGGAAGTATGTAGATGCTCATCCAAAGGAGCTAATTATAGGAGATACATCAAAAGGTGTTCAAACTCGTTCTTCTTTCAAGAATTTTTGTGCTAACGCCGCCTTCCTTTCTCAAATTGAACCTAAATGCATTGATGAAGCATTGAAAGATGATTCATGGGTTATTGCAATGCAAGAAGAATTGGACCAATTTGAGAGGAATGAGGTATGAAAACTTATTCCTAAACCTAGTGACCATTTAGTCATTAGTACTAAATGGGTCCTTAGAAACAAGCAATATGAATGTGGTATCATGGTTAGAAACAAGACTAGACTAGTGACTAAAGGTTTCAACTAAGAAGAATATATCGACTACGAAGAGACCTTCGCTCCTGTGACAAGATTAGAAGTCATTAGGTGTTGAATCTCGGATTTTGATGATGAAATCAATTGATGGGTTAATTGATCTAATCCATATTATTGAGTTAAGTGTGCAGGATTAACTACGATAACCAGAAAACACAAAGCAAGAATACCGGAGTCAAGATTGATGGACGTTTAAGAGTCCGAAGAATCGTCGGAGATGCTGCCGGAACCAACCGAGAAGAAATCGGGAACCTATCGGAATTTTCGGAAGTTCGCCGAAGAGATCGTCGGAGGTTCACGGAGATCACCGAGAAGGCTTGGCTACTCGTTAAAGTCATCACAAGATCGGGAGCTTGATGGGAGTCCGTCGGAAGAAGTTCGTCGGAAAGCTCGCCGAAACAAGACTCGACGTTCGCGGTTGAAAGCTTGCTTAGGATGTGTTTTTGTTATGTAGTTCACTTGTAATTAGGATTAGGATTAAGAGATAATCCTATATCCTAGTTAGAGGCCAACTAGGCCCAAAGTCGGATATGGTTTGGGCTAAAATTAAGCCAAACCAATGAAATCGGAGAGCCAGGCGGTGGCACCGCCCAGCACTCGAGAGCTGGGCGGTGACACCTCCTGGGCTGGGCGGTTGCACCTCCCAGCACCCGAACGCTGGACGGTGGCACCGCTTGGCTGGGCGGTGGCACCGCTAGCATCGGGAACCCAAAGAGAATTCAAATTTTGGAGCCCAAAATTTGAATCCTCTTGAGGCCTATAAATACCCCTCAAATCTCAGCTGAGATTACAACTTTTGAGAAGCATTTGATTGAGAGAAAAGTCTTAGAAAGTCTTAGCAAGTCTTAGCAAGTCTTGTTTTCAATTTGCTAGAGAGTTCTCCTCCTTCTTTCTTATTGAAATCTTGTAAGAGGTTGAACTGCTTGTAAAAGGTTGTAAGAGGGGTACTTACCCTTCCATTTCAAGAGATTTGCTAGTGGAAGGTGGGAGCCTCATCGAAGAGGGGCCTCGCAAGTGGATGTAGGTCATTTGACCGAACCACTCTAAAATCAGGCGTAATCTCTGGTTTGCATTTCATTATCGTTATTTACATTACTACAAACCTTCTTACATGCATTAGTTCCTTATTACCTTTGCTGCGCAACTCTAAGAATACGTTTTCAAGTTAAGCTTTTCAAGTTCCATTCTTATCGTACGAAAGATTTTTCTAAAACCGAAGATTTAATCCGCTGCACTAATTCACCCCCCCCCCCCCTCTTAGTGCCGCTCCGATCCTAACAAGTGGTATCAGAGCGAGGTTATCTCTCATATTTGATTTAATATCCAAGAGAGATGGCTTACTCCGGCATGCAAGAGGGCCATTCTATTGCACGACCACCTTTGTTTAATGGGTCGGATTACACATATTGGAAGACTCGCATGAGGATCTTCCTCATTTCTATGGACTTTGAGCTTTGGTCTATTGTCGAGAATGGATTTCAAAAATCTTCTCTTCCGATGAGCGAATGGAATGAATCGGAGAAGAAGGTTTTTGCTTTAAATGGAAAGGCTATGAATGCCTTGTTTTGTGCACTAGACAAAAACGAATTTAATCGTGTTTCAATTTGTGATTCGGCTTTTGATATTTGGAGAACTCTTGAGGTCACTCATGAAGGCACTAGCCGAGTGAAAGAGTCCAAAATCAACATCCTTGTGCACTCTTACGAACTTTTCCGAATGAAACCAAGTGAGTCCATCGGAGACATGTACACCCGGTTTACGGATGTCATCAATGGACTCAAAGCTCTTGGTAAAGATTTTACTAACTTTGAACTAGTAACTAAAATCTTAGGATCCCTCCCTAAAAGTTGGGATCCAAAAGTTACGGTCATTCAAGAGGCCAAAGACCTTAAAGCATTCCCTCTTGAAGAACTCATTGGGTCTCTAATGACCTACGAAATGACATGTCAAGCTCATGACGAGATCGAGAACCCCCTTCCAAAGAATAGGAAGGATATGGCACTCAAATCATAAGAAGACCACTTGAAAGGAACATCAAGTGATGAGGACAGTGACAATGACATTGCACTTTTGACTCAAAAATTTAAAAAATATTTAAGAAAGAACAAATTTAAAAATAATATAAAAAATAAATTTGAACAAAAGAAGGACCAAGTGATTTGCTATGAATGCAAAAAACCGGGACACTACAAGAACGATTGTCCTCAAGCCAAAAAGAGGACATCAAAAAAGAAGGCGCTCAAGGCAACGTGGGATGATTCAAGCGCATCCGAAGAAGAGGAGTCCAACACCGAGCAAGTTGCTCATTACGCGCTAATGGCTTTAGGAGAAGAGGTATGTGATTTATTTAATGAAGATTTATCTTTTGAAGAACTCTCTATCGCTTTTCATGAATTATTTGATGAATGTAGAACTGTTAGCAAGAAGTTAAGTATCTAAAAGAAAAAGCATGCTTTGCTACAAGAAAAGTTTGATAATCTTCAAACTCCTTCATGCTCTAAGTGTGAGCATTTAGAAGCAATAAAAAATAAAAATTTGCTTCTTAAAGAAACCTTAAACAAGTTTAAGGTTGGTAGCAAAGGATTAGATATGATCCTTGGACACAAGGGTCACATCGCAAATAGAAATGGAATTGGATTTGTAAAAGAATTACATCAAAATCCTACCACTTTCATAAAAGGACCTACATTACATGTTTCCTCTTATATGAAATGCAACTTCTATTGCAAATCCGGACATATTGCCTACAAATGTCCATTTAGGAAAATGAGCTCACAAAAATTAATATGGGTTCCTAAAGGAACTATAAAGGATTCAATAATAAATAACAAAGTTAGTGGGTCAATTTTTTAGGCACCCAAAATCAAATGGGTACCTAAAAATCATCCTCTTTTGTAGACAAACCCACAAGCTAGGAGCAAGAGATGGTATCTCGATAGTGGATGCTCAAGACATATGACTGGAGATCCATCTCATTTCTCTATGCTCACTAGCAAAGAAGAAGGGTACGTCACCTTCGGAGACAACAACAAAGGCAAAATCATTGGCAAGGGAACTATTGGTAACAAATTTAGTTTTTCCATTGATGATGTTTTACTAGTTGATGGATTGAAACACAATCTCTTAAGTATTAGTCAACTATGCGATAAAGGTTATATCGTTAGATTTGAATCAAATATGTGCATTATTGAAAAATAATGTCTATACCATCAATCTTGATGAACTAAGTAATGAAATGTGTTTCTCCGCCATAAATGATGATGCTTGGCTTTGGCATAGGAGATTAGGTCATGCAAGCATGAAAACAATATCTAAAATCTCATCTCAAGAATTAGTACGAGGGATTCCGAATATGAAGTTTATTAAGGATAAGGTATGCGATGCATGTCAACTAGGCAAACAAATAAAAACAAGCTTCAAACCAAAAAATCAAATTAGCACCACTAGACCATTACAATTGATCCATTTGGACTTATTTGGACCAATTGATACAACAAGTCTAGGTGGAAGCAAATATGCTTTTGTGATTGTGGATGACTACTCTAGATACACTTGGACCTATTTCTTAGCTCACAAAAGTGATTGCTTCAAGTGTTTCTCTAAATTTTGTAAACTCACTCAAAACGAAAAAGGCTTCATGATTTCATCAATTCGTAGTGATCACGGTGGTGAATTCCAAAACCGTGACTTTCAAAATTTTTGCAAAGTTAATGGGTACAATCACAACTTCTCAACTCCAAGAAATCCTCAACAAAATGGAGTAGTTGAAAGGAAAAATAGAAACCTACAAGAAATGGCAAGAACTATGTTAAATGAACATAGTTTACCCAAATATTTTTGGGTCGAAGCCGTAAATACGGCTTGTTACATCATAAATAGGGTCCTAATAAGACCATCTCTATCAAAAACTCCCTATGAATTATGGAATAACAAAAAACCAAATATTTCTTATTTTAAAGTTTTTGGTTGTAAATGCTTCATTTTAAATGAAAAGGATGCCCTAGGTAAATTTGATGCTAAATCCGATGAAGGCATTTTTCTTGGTTACTCCTCCGTTTCTAAGGCCTTTCGTGTCTTTAACAAAAGGACCTTAGTAATAGAAGAGTCTATTCATGTAGTTTTTAATGAAATTTCTGATTTAAAGAAAAATGATTTTGATGATGATCTTGGTTTTGATAATTTGAATTTAAACGAACCCCCTCCTCAAAATAGCCATTTGAATGCATCTTCTTCCGAAATTTCTTTACCCAAAGAATGGAAGTATGTAGATGCTCATCCAAAGGAGCTAATTATAGGAGATACAACAAAAGGGGTTCAAACTCGTTCTTCTTTCAAGAATTTTTGTGCTAACGCCGCTTTCCTTTCTCAAATTGAACCTAAATGCATTGACGAAGCCTTAAAAGATGATTTTTGGGTCATTGCAATGCAAGAAGAATTGAACCAATTTGAGAGGAATGAGGTATGGAAGCTTGTTCCTAGACCAAGTGACCACTTAGTCATAGGTACTAAGTGGGTCTTTAGAAACAAGCAAGACGAAAATGGTATCGTGGTTAGAAACAAGGCTAGATTAGTGGCCAAAGGTTTCAACCAAGAAGAATGTATCGATTACGAAGAAACCTTCGCTCCCGTGGCTCGATTAGAAGCCATAAGGATGCTCCTTGCCTATGCTAGTAGTAATAATTTTAAACTATTTCAAATAGATGTCAAAAGTGCTTTCTTGAATGGTTTTATTTCCGAAGAAGTATATGTCGAACAACCTCCCGGATTTGAAAATTCTCTACTTCCTAATCATGTATTCAAATTGACTAAAGCTCTCTATGGCTTGAAACAAGCTCCTAGAGCTTGGTATGAAAGGCTTAGTTCCTTTCTTATTTTAAATAATTTTACCAAAGGCAAAGGTGATACTACATTGTTTATTAAACATTTTGAAAATAATTTTCTTATTGTGCAAATTTATGTTGACGATATTATTTTTGGCTCTTCGGATGAATCACTATGTGAATCATTTGCCAAATGTATGAGTCATGAATTTGAAATGAGTTTAATGGGTGAATTAACTTTCTTTTTAGGATTACAAATCAAACAACTTAGTGATGGTATATTTCTTAACCAATCCAAATATACATTAGAATTATTAAAACGATTTAACATGGATAATTCAAAAGCAATAAACACCCCTATGAGCACTGCGACTAAGTTAGATATGGATGAAAATAGTGAAAATTTCGATCAAAAAACATATAAGAGAATGATAGGTAGTCTACTCTACCTCACCACGACTAGACCAGATATTATGTTTAGTGTAGGACTTTGCGCTAGGTTTCAATCTAATCCTAAATTATCTCATCTTAAGAGTGTTAAAAGAATATTTAGGTATCTTAAAGGAACTCCAAATTTAAGATTGTGGTATCCAAAATCTGAAAAATTTGATCTAATAGCTTATACAGACGCCGATTTTGGCGGATGCAGGATCGATAGAAAAAGTACATCCGGAACATGCCAATTTTTAGGACATGCACTTGTTTCTTGGACTTCCAAGAAACAAAATTCAGTTGCACTATCTACGGCGGAAGCCGAATACATTGCTGCAAGTGCATGTTGTGCACAAGTCATTTGGATGAAAAATACATTAGAAGACTATGGAATTCACTTTAAAAACATTCCCATAAAATGTGATAATACTAGTGCCATATGTCTTACTAAAAATCCAATTCTGCACTCTAGAACTAAGCACATCGACGTTAGGCATCATTTCATACGCGATCATGTCCTTAACAATGATGTTGTTCTAGAATTCATTGACACAAAGCATCAATTAGCAGATATATTTATAAAAGCTTTGAACGAAGATCAATTTGAATTCATTAGAAGGGAATTAGGCATGTTAAACTGTCCCTAAAATGAGCTTCACGAAAAATGACTCGTCCTTTTCCTTTCTTTTATGGATTTGATTTCTTCCTTCTTCTTCAATTCAAAATGATCCATTGAAGTATAACTTATGATCTTGAGGGAAGAAGCTAAATAAAAGGGAGGATTTTTTTTTTTTCTTCTTTCTCCGCGGGATGCCAGCGGTGGCACCGCCAGATCCGGCGGTTGCACCGCTTGGCGCTCGGGCACCAGGCGGTGACACCGACCGGTTAGACGCAAACTGCGCTTAGACGTAAACTGCGCTTAGACGCAAAAGACGCAAACTGTGTTTAGACGCAAACTGCGCTTAGACGCAATCTGCGCTTAGACGCAAACTGCACTTAGATACAAACTGTGAATCAGCTTTTGCATCATAATAGTTTCTATCGAACGAACGTAGCTTTCGGTTTTAATCGCTGTTAAAGATTTCCGCTGCACTAATTCACCCCCCCCCCCCTCTTAGTGCTCTCGATCCTAACAACTAGTTGATGGATTGAAACATAATCTCTTGAGTATTAGTCAACTATGCGATAAAGGTTACATCGTTAGATTTGAATCAAATATGTGCATTATTGAAAAACCAAATCATAACATGACTATGATTGCTTTAAAACAAAATAATGTCTATACCATCAATCTTGATGAACTAAGTAATGAAATGTGTTTCTCCGCCGTAAATGATGATGCTTGGCTTTGGCATAGGAGATTAGGCCATGCAAGCATGAAAACAATATCTAAGATCTCATCTCAAGAATTAGTACGAGGAATTCCAAATATAAAGTTTATTAAGGACAAAGTATGTGATGCATGTCAACTAGGCAAACAAATAAAAACAAGCTTCAAACCAAAAAACCAAATTAGCACCACTAGACCATTACAATTGATCCATTTGGACTTATTTGGACCAATTGATACAACAAGTCTAGGTGGAAGCAAATATGCTTTTGTGATTGTGGATGACTACTCTAGATACACTTGGACCTATTTCTTAGCTCACAAAAGTGATTGCTTCAAGTGTTTCTCTAAATTTTGTAAACTCACTCAAAACGAAAAAGGCTTCATGATTTCATAAATTTGGAGTGATCACGGTGGTGAATTTCAAAACCATGACTTTCAAAATTTTTGCGAAGTTAATGGATACAATCACAACTTCTCAACTCCAAGAAATCCTCAACAAAATGGTGTAGTTGAAAGAAAAAATAGAAACCTACAAGAAATGGCAAGAACTATGTTAAATGAACATAGTTTACCCAAATATTTTTGGGCCGAAGCCGTAAATACGGCTTGCTACATCATGAATAGGGTTCTAATAAGATGATCTCTATCAAAAACTCCCTATGAATTATGGAATAACAAAAAACCAAATATTTCTTATTTTAAAGTTTTCGGTTGTAAATGCTTTATTTTAAATGAAAAGGATGCCTTAGGTAAATTTGATGCTAAATCCGATGAAGGCATCTTTCTTGGCTACTCTTCCGTTTCTAAGGCTTTTCGGATTTTTAATAAAAGAACCTTAGTAATAGAAGAGTCTATTCATGTAGTTTTTAATGAAATTTCCGATTTAAAGAAAAATGATTTTGATGATGATCTTGGTTTTGATAATTTGAATTTAAATGAACCCTCTCCTCAAAATAGCCATTTGAATGCATCTTCTTCCGAAATTTCTTTACCAAAAGAATGGAAGTATGTAGATGCTCATCCAAAAGAGCAAATTATAGGAGATACATCAAAAGGGGTTCAAACTCATTCTTCTTTCAAAAATTTCTGTGCTAACGCCGCTTTCCTTTCTCAAATTGAACCTAAATGCATTGACGAAGCCTTAAAAGATGATTTTTGGGTCATTGCAATGCAAGAAGAATTGAACCAATTTGAGAGGAATGAGGTATGGAAGCTTGTTCCTAGACCAAGTGACCACTTAGTCATAGGTACTAAGTGGGTCTTTAGAAACAAGCAAGACGAAAATGGTATCGTGGTTAGAAACAAGGCTAGATTAGTGGCCAAAGGTTTCAACCAAGAAGAAGGTATCGATTACGAAGAAACCTTCGCTCCCGTGGCTCGATTAGAAGCCATAAGGATGCTCCTTGCCTATGCTAGTAGTAATAATTTTAAACTATTTCAAATGGATGTTAAAAGTGCTTTCTTGAATGGTTTTATTTCCGAAGAAGTATATGTCGAACAACCTTCCGAATTTAAAAATTCTCTTCTTCCTAATCATGTACTCAAATTGACTAAGGCCTTCTATGGCTTGAAACAAGCTCCTAGAGCTTGGTATGAAAGGCTTAGTTCCTTTCTTATTTTAAATAATTTTACTAAAGGCAAGGTTGATACTACATTGTTTATTAAACATTTTGAAAATAATTTTCTTATTGTGCAAATTTATGTTGACGATATTATTTTTGGCTCTTCGGATTAATCACTATGTGAATCATTTGCCAAATGTATGAGTCATGAATTTGAAATGAGTTTAATGGGTGAATTAACTTTCTTTTTAGGATTACAAATCAAACAACTTAGTGATGGTATATTTCTTAACCAATCCAAATATACATTAGAATTGTTAAAACGATTTAACATGGATAATTCAAAAGCAATAAACACCCCTATGAGTACTGCGACTAAGTTAGATATGGATGAAAATAGCGAAAATTTCGATCAAAAAACATATAGGGGAATGATAGGTAGTCTACTCTACCTCACCGCGACTAGACCAGATATTATGTTTAGTGTAGGACTTTGCGCTAGGTTTCAATCTAATCCTAAATTATCTCATCTGAAGAGTGTTAAAAGAATATTTAGGTATCTTAAAGGAACTCCAAATTTAGGATTGTGGTATCCAAAATCTGAAAAATTCGATCTAATAGCTTATGCAGATGCCGATTTTGGCGGATGCAGGATAGATAGAAAAAGCACATCCGGAACATGCCAATTTTTAGGACATGCACTTGTTTCTTGGACTTCCAAGAAACAAAATTCAGTTGCACTATCTACAGCGGAAGCCAAATACATTGCTGCAAGTGCATGTTGTGCACAAGTCATTTGGATGAAAAATACATTAGAAGACTATGGAATTCACTTTAAAAATATTCCCATAAAATGTGATAATACTAGTGCCATATGTCTTACTAAAAATCCAATTCTGCACTCTAGAACTAAGCACATCGACGTTAGGCATCATTTCATACGCGATCATGTCCTTAACAATGATGTTGTTCTAGAATTTATTGACACAAAGCATCAATTAGCAGATATATTTACAAAAGCTTTGAACGAAGATCAATTTGAATTCATTAGAAGGGAATTAGGCATGTTAAATTGTCCCTAAAATGAACTTCACGAAAAATGACTCGTCCTTTTCCTTTCTTTTGTGGATTTGATTTCTTTCTTCTTCTTCAATTCAAAATGATCCATTAAAGTATAACTTATGATCTTGAGGGAAGAAGCTAAACAAAAGGGAGGAAGAAAAATTTTTTTTCTTTCCTCCGCGGGATGCCAGCGGTGGCACCGCCAGATCCGGCGGTTGCACCGCCTGGCGCTCGGGCGCCAGGCGGTGACACCGCTCGGTTTGGCGGTGGCACCGACCGAGCGACCCTTGTTAACCCGAGGGGTTAGGGCCGGCGGTGACACCGCCCCCAACCCGAAAAAAAGCTCTCAAAACCCTCTCCCATTCCCTTTAAACCTCATTCTAACTCTTAGAAGCATTGGAGAAGGATTCTTGGTGGTCCAAGCTTTCCATCTCTCAACATAATCTCCATAAGGTAACACTTGAAATCCCTCTTTTTGGTATCCCATTCCCTCTTTTCTTTCCTCTTTCCCTTGCTTATTTTTCACAATTTCATCATCATCTTGTCTAGATAATGGCTCCTAAGAGATCAAAAGGAAAAAGGATTGAAGGAGATTCATTTGACCATGATCTTTTTAGATCAAAAGAGGTAGCCCTTAGCTTTCCAAAATTTGAAACACGATGTATCCATAAGGGAAAATACGTTGATCTGGATGAACTAGAGGACTTAGAACCCATTAAGTGGTTTGCACACCTAGAAGCTCTACCTCTACTACAAATAGATGAACCAATCTATCCGCGATTAGTTAGATTGTTCTATGCCAACCTATATGAGGACAACGATAGCCTAAGCACTTACCTTCTAGGAACACCCATTAGAATATTTGACAGCACTATTTGTGAGCTAATTGGCATAACTGAAAACGATAGGGGATGCTATTTTAAAGGTAAATGGGATGTCAACACAATAGGAGCAACCTATACCGAAGCCGTAGAAACAATTTTTGCAAATCCAAACCTTAACTTCCTACCCAAGAGCTGTGAACACCTACTGCCTTTCAACTCTAAAATTCTTCATCACATGATCACAAGTATCATATTCCCCAAACAATTTCATCTTGACGAAATAAGTCAAATAGAGATAGGAACCATGTATTGGATTATGACCGGTCAGCATAATTGTTTTGGGTACTTAATTCGCCAACACATGCAGGATATTATGGCTAAAGATACTATATTGCCATATGGGAGGTTAATCACTAGATTTCTTCATGCCTATAACATTTGCATTCCACCCGATGAAGAATCTATTCAAAATGATCGATATAACATAATAAATAAAAACCTACTGAAAAGACTTAGGTGCACTTTTAGCAATGACATATGGGTTAGGCAGCCTAGAAGGACGGATCCAATTCCTCAACCAATAGAACACCCCGAAACACCAATTCTTATGGGAAATGAATCTCCTCCTCCTAGTCCCTTTGGCACAGCACCTTCAGCTCCTGTTCCCTCCTCTGAAGATCTCATTATGGCGGAACTGTCTCAGATCAAATCTCAGCAAGTACAAATTCAGAATCAACAAGTTGAAATTTTGAAGACACTACAACAAATGAATGAAAAAATAGATATCCTGTATCAGCACTGTGGATTACCTCCTAAGGATTAAACTGATGTATCTTTTTATTCTGTTCTATTTGCTTTTAACAACAAGTTCAAAGTTTGTCATCGGTTGAACGATAACTGATCCTTCCTTTTAGATAACTACTGTTTTGATCTGCATAAATGATGATGTCTTTTGGATAAACTATTTCTGGCAAATTTGAATGATGAACTTTGGTTCCTATTAAATGCTAAACCTTTTTTCTATGATCATAAATTAGCTGGCTTGTCTCTTTTTGTTGATGACAAAGGGGGAGAAATGATGACTAAGTGATGACTTACACCATAACAATAGCATGACTTATATGAATTACAAAAACTTGTGTGATATGAATGTCTTATATGCCTTGCAAAATCCTTGAAAATATCGCAAGATTGATTGATCATATTGAAGGCATGCCTTACATTTACATCATGAAATTCATGTTGAAAATCTTTATCTTCTATCGTAGTAAAAATTGTCTCTTATCATGATTTTCATCGAAGTTTTGTATTTACTATTGCTTAATGAGAATGACGATAAGTTCTACGGTTAGAACTTATCGGGTTATGCTTGAATTCTATGGATGGAATTCAAGTGTTTTCATCTTCTCATAATATGGCATATAGATAGGGAGAGTTCTGCTTAACTCCGTCATCAATTCATTGTCATCATCAAAAATGGGGAGATTGTTGAATCTCGGATTTTGATGATGAAATCAATTGATGGGTTAATTGATCTAATCCATATTATTGAGTTAAGTGTGCAGGATTAACTACGATAACCAGAAAACACAAAGCAAGAATACCGGAGTCAAGATTGATGGACGTTTAAGAGTCCGAAGAATCATCGGAGATGCTGCCGGAACCAACCGAGAAGAAATCGGGAACCTATCGGAATTTTCGGAAGTTCGCCGAAGAGATCGTCGGAGGTTCACGGAGATCACCGAGAAGGCTCGGCTACTCGTTAAAGTCATCACAAGATCGGGAGCTTGATGGGAGTCCGTCGGAAGAAGTTCGTCGGAAAGCTCGCCGAAACAAGACTCGACGTTCGCGGTTGAAAGCTTGCTTAGGATGTGTTTTTGTTATGTAGTTCACTTGTAATTAGGATTAGGATTAAGAGATAATCCTATATCCTGGTTAGGAGCCAACTGGGCCCAAAGTCGGATATGGTTTGGGCTAAAATTAAGCCAAACCAGTGAAATCGGAGAGACAGGCGGTGGTAGCACCGCCCAGCACCCGAGAGCTGGGCGGTGACACCTCCTGGGCTGGGCGGTTGCACCTCCCAGCACCCGAACGCTGGACGGTGGCACCACTTGGCTGGGCGGTGGCACCGCCAGCATCGGGAACCCAAAGAGAATTCAAATTTTGGAGCCCAAAATTTGAATCCTCTTGAGGCCTATAAATAGCCCTCAAATCTCAACTGAGATTACAACTTTTGAGAAGCATTTGATTGAGAGAAAAGTCTTAGAAAGTCTTAGCAAGTCTTGTTTTCAATTTGCTAGAGAGTTATCCTCCTTCTTTCTTATTGAAATCTTGTAAGAGGTTGAACTGCTTGTAAAAGGTTGTAAGAGGGGTACTTACCCTTCCATTTCAAGAGATTTGCTAGTGGAAGGTGGGAGCCTCATCGAAGAGGGGCCTCGCAAGTGGATGTAGGTCATTTGACCGAACCACTCTAAAATCAGGCGTAATCTCTGGTTTGCATTTCATTATCGCTATTTACATTACTACAAACCTTCTTACATGCATTAGTTCCTTATTACCTTTGCAGCGCAACTCTAAGAATATGTTTTCAAGTTAAGCTTTCCAAGTTCCATTCTTATCGTACGAAAGATTTTTCTAAAACCGAAGTTTTAATCCGCTGCACTAATTCACCCCCCCCCCCCCCCCCCCCCTCTTAGTGCCGCTCCGATCCTAACATTAGGATGCTCCTTGCCTATGCTAGTAGTAATGATTTTAAACTATTTCAAATGGATGTCAAAAGTACTTTCTTGAATGGTTTTATTTCCGAAAAAATGTATGTTGAACAACCTACCGGATTTGAAAATTCTCTTCTTCCTAATCATGTATTTAAATTGACTAAGGCTCTTTATGGCTTAAAACAAGCTCCTAGAGCTTGGTATGAAAGGCTTAGTTCCTTTTTTATTTTAAATAATTTTACAAAAGGCAAGGTTGATACTACATTATTTATCAAATATTTTAAAAATAATTTTTTTATTATTTAAATTTATGTTGATGATATTATTTTTGGTTCTTCGGATAAATCACTATGTGAATCATTTGCCAAATGTATGAGTCATGAATTTGAAATGAGCCTAATGGGTGAATTAACCTTCTTTTTAGGATTATAAATTAAACAACTTAGTGATGGTATATTTCTTAGTCAATCTAAATATACATTAGAATTGTTAAAACGATTTAATATGGATGGTTCAAAAGCGATAAACACTCCTATGAGTACTTCCACTAAGTTAGATATGGATGAAAATGGTGAAAACTTTGATAAAAAAACGTATAGGGGAATAATAGGTAGTCTACTTTACCTCACCGCGACTAGACCAGATATCATGTTTAGTGTAGGACTTTGCGCTAGGTTTCAATCTAATCCTAAATTATCTCATCTTAAAAGTGTTAAAAGAATTTTTAGATATCTTAAAGGAACTCCCAATTTAGGATTGTGGTATCCGAAATCCGATAAATTCGATTTAATAGCTTATGTAGATGCCGATTTTGGCGGATGCAGGATAAATAGAAAAAGCACATCCAGAACATGTCAATTTTTAGGACATGTACTTGTTTCTTGGACTTCCAAGAAACAAAATTTGGTTGCACTATCTACGGCGGAAGCCGAATACATAGTTGCAAGTGCATGTTGCGCACAAGTTGTTTCGATGAAGAATACATTGGAAGACTGGAATTTACTTGAAGAGTCATTTGTCTTACCAAAAATCTATAAAATGTGATAATACAAGTGTCATTTGTGTTACCAAAAATCTAATTTAACACTCTAGAACTAAGCATATTGATATTAGGCATCATTCTATACGTGATCATGTCCTTAACAATAATGTCATTCTAGAGTTTATTGATACAAAGCTTCAATTAGCAGACATTTTTACAAAAGCCTTAAATGAAGATCAATTTGACTTTATTAGAAGGGAACTAGGCATGTTAAATTATCCTTATGAATGAGCTTGAGTGTATGTATTTTCTGAAATTTTTCATCCTCTTTCCGGTTTTCATGGATTTGACTTCTTCTTTATTTTTTGATTCCAAATGACATCTTAAAGAGCAATCCAAGACCCTATTCTATCTTGAATCAAACACCTCTGAAAACAAAAAAAAAAAGGGAGGGAAAGAAAAATAAAATTTTGGCATCCCAGCGGTGGCACCACTAGAACTGGTGGTAGCATCGCTTGGGCGCTCGATCCCCAGGCCATGGCACTGCTTGGATTGGCGGTGGCACCACCCAAGAATCCTCATATAAGTACATGAGTTAGGATCGGCGATGGAACCGCCCCCAACCCATGAGAACCCCCCCCTAGAACCCTCTAAACCTCTCATACCCTCATTCTAACCTCTAGGAGCCTAAGAGAGAGATTCTTGTTGGATCAAACTCTCTACCTCCAAGGAAATCTCTATAAGGTAAAATCTGAAATCTTCATTTCTTCCTCTCATTATTTGTCCTACTCTTTATAGTTTTTTCTTAATCTATCATCTTGATTAGATATGGCTCCTAAGAGATCATCAAGAACAAAAGGGAAGAGGGTGGAAGGAGATTCCTATGACCAAAACCTTTTTAAATCTAATGAAGTAGCTCTTAGGTTTCCTAATTTTGAAACAAGAACAATTGATAAGGGTAAACATGTTGATTTAGATGAACTTGGAAACCTAGAACCCATTAGATGGTTTACATATTTAGATGCTTTACCTATCCTACAAATCAATGAACCAATTTATCCTAGGTTAGTTAGGTTATTTTACTCAATTGATAAGGGTAAACATGTTGATCTAGATGAACTTGGAAACCTAGAACCCATTAGATGGTTTGCACATTTAGATGTCTTACCTATCCTACAAATCAATGAACCAATTTATCCTAGGTTAGTTAGGTTATTTTACTCAAACTTATGTGTGGATAATGATAGCTTAACTAGCTACCTCTTAGGAATACAAATTCAAATCTTTGATAGCACTATATGTGAATTAATTGGAATTACCGAAAAGGACAAGGGCTGTTATTTTAGAAATAAATGAGATATCAATACAATAGGAGCAACCTACTCCGAAGCCTTAGAAACTATTTTTGCAAATCCAAACCTAGGCATGATTCCCAAAAATTACGAGCACTTATTGTCCTTTAACTCTAAATTTCTTCATCACATCATGACTAGCATACTACTTCCCAAACAATTTCATCATGATGAAATTAGTCAAATAGAGCTAAGCACTATGTATTGGATAATGACCGGCCAACATAATTGTTTTGGATACTTAATCCGACAACATATGCAGGACATAATAGCTAAAGACATAATTTACTATATGGGGGGTCAGTCACTCGATTAATACTTGCCCATAATATTTATGTCTCACCCGATGAAGAAATAATTCAAGTTGATCGATTTACCACTATCAATAGAAACCTGCTCAAAAGACTTAGGTGCACTTTTAGCAATGGTATTTGGGATAGGCAACCTAGAAGGACTAATCCAGTTCTCCCACTAGTAGAACACCCCGAAACATCAATTTTTAGGAGAAATGAATCTTCTCCTCCAAGTCTCATTGGTGCAGCACCTTCAGAATCAGCTCCTGCTTTATCTTCTGAAGATTTCATTATGGTAGAATTACATCAGATCAAATCACAACAAGAGCAACTCAAATCACAGCAAAAGCAAATTCAATTACAGCAAGCTAAAATTTTGAGGGAACTACGACAAATGAATCAAAAGATAGATGTCATGTATAAGAACTATAGATTTCCTCCGAAGGATTAATCGATATGCCATCTTATTCTGCTACCTTGACATGCGATCCTTATATGGTTAATCTTAATATAAAGTTAAAGCTTTGTCATTTTGTCATCTCCTTTTTATATGAATGCTGAATTTTTCTAATGAGATAAATTTTGTATGATCGATCTTTATGCTGAACTCTTTTTCTAATGATTTTATGATCACAAATTGTACGCTTAAAGTCTCATCTCTTTTTTGTTGATGATAAAGGGGAGAAGAATGAGCAAAAAATTGATGACTTGTGCCAATGTGATAGCATGACTTATATGAATTGCAAAAGCTAATATGTTGTGATAGCATGACTTATATGAATTGCAAAAGCTAATATGTTGTACAAATGTCTTATATGCATCGATAGCATGACTTATATGAATTGTAAAAGCTTGTGTAATGCAAATGTCTTATATGCATCGATAGCATGACTTATATGAATTGCAAAAGCTTGTGTAATGCAAATGTCTTATATGCATCGCAAATGTGATAGCATGACTTATATGAATTGCAAAAGCTAATATGTTGTGATAGCATGACTTATATGAATTACAAAAGCTAATATGTTGTACAAATGTCTTATATGCATCGATAGCATGACTTATATGAATTGCAAAAGCTTGTATAATGCAAATGTCTTATATGCATCGATAGCATGACTTATATGAATTGCAAAAACTAATATGTTGTGTAATGCAAATGTCTTATATGCATCGTAAAAATGTCTGATATGCATCGCAAGACTTTTTGAGAATATTGCAATATGAAAGTTTTCAGATTGGTTGTCGTTTCATCTCATGATCATATGAAATCATGCCTTACATTTATATCATGATATTTATGTTGAAAGTTCATATCTCTTGTCGAAATGATAATTGGCTTTTATCATTCGACTTGAAAATAATTTTCATAGCTTGAAATTATGAGAAATATGAAGTTTCGTATTTACTCATGCTTATAGAAAATAACGATAAGTTCAACGGATAGAACTTATCGGTTTAGGCTTGAATTCAAAGAGATTGAATTCAAGAGTTTTTATCTTCTCATTATATGGTATGTAGATAAGGGGAGTTATGTTTAACTCCATCATCAATTGATTGTCATCATCAAAAATGGGGAGATTATTGAATCTCAGATTTTGACGATAAAATCAATTGATAGGTTAATTGATCTAATCCATATTATTGAGTTAAGTATGCAGGATTAACTACGATAGCTTAAAGATATAAAGCAAGTCTACTGGAGTCAAGTTTGATGGGTGTTCGAGAGTCCGCCAAGAGTCCGAAGATTCATCGTAAGTACTGCCGGAATCAACCGAGAAGAAATCAGGGACTTACCGAAGTTTTCGGAAGTCCACCGAAGAGATCGTCGGAGGTTCGCAGAGATCACCGAGAAGGTTCACCTACTTCCCAAAGACTTGCTGAACTCGCCACAGGACCGGGAGCCTGCTAGGAGTCCGCCAGAAAAAATCCGAGGGTGTATCGGAAGTTCGCCGAAAAGCTCGCTAGAAGGAAACTCGACGTTGCCGATTAAAAACTTGCTTAGGACTATGTCTTAATTTCATAGTTTATATATAATTAGGGTTAGGGTTAAGGATTAATCCTATAACCTGGTTAGGGGCCAATTGGGCCCTAATATAGACTAGTTTGGGCCAAATTAGGAGCCCAACCAGTGACCCATAAGGTCGGGCGGTGGTACCGCCCAGAACCCGAAAGGTCAGGCGATGGTACCATCGGACTAGGCGGTGGCACCGCCCAGAACCCGAGAGTTCCGGCGATGGCACCGCCAGTACACTGTCAATGTCAGACACTGATAGGCAGTGGCACCGCCAGCACCGGGAAACCCAAAAGCAATTCAAATTTAGAGCCCAAATTTAAATCCTCATGGAGCCTATAAATACCCTTCAATTCTCAGCAGAGAACACAACCTTTGAGAAGTTAGAGATTAAGATAAAGCCTTAGCAAAGTCTTTAGCAAGTCTTGTTTTCAATAGCTTAAGTGTTCACCTCCCTCTTTCTCTTTGAAAATCTGTAAGAGTGTGAACCACTTGTAAAATGTTGTAAGAGGGGTATTTGTCATTCCCCTTTAAATTGATTTGCTAGTGGAAGTTGGGAGCTTCATCGAAGAAGGCTTCACAAGTGGATATAGGTCATTTGACCGAACCACTTTAAATTGGTGTGTTCCTTGAATGTGTGAGTGTTTACCTTTCTGAAACCGTTATTTAGCAAGCTTTTGGTTTTCATCTCCTTACTTTACTCAAGCTACTTTTACCAAGTCATTCTTTATCAATCGAAATCTCTTTGCATTTACGAAATCATTTTCAAACTTACAAGTTTTAATCCGCTGTACTAATTCACCCCCCCCCCCCTCCCCTCTTAGTGTCGCTCCGATCCTAACACCATTTCTCTTGGGTGTTAAACCAAATGAGAAATATGAGGCTCTGATACCAATTGTTAAGATCAAGAGCGGCACTAAGGGGGGGGTGAATTAGTGCAGCGGTAAAAATTACATCGGTTCAAAACTTCATTGCGATTAAACCTATTTTCGATGAAAAATCATTTCATATAGGTATTAACTTTAAAAGTGTTGAATCTCGGATTTTGATGATGAAGTCAATTGTCATTTGTTGTCTAACCTATATGTTGAGATAAGTGTGCAGGATTAACTACGATGAAAGTAAGATATGCAGCAGGAGTTACGCCAGAGTCATGACAATGATCACGTTGGGAGTTCGAGAGCTCGACGGAAGTTCGGACAGTCGTCGGAGGTTCTGCGGGAACAAATCCGGGAAGTCCATAAGCTTGCCAAAGAAGCTCGTCGGAACTCGCCAAGTGTATCGTCACAAGTCCAGTAGTTTGCCGGAAGTCCGCAGGAGAATCACCGAGGGTTCATCGAATGATCGACGGAAGTTCGCCGGAAGAAGCGATTGACGCACCGGAGCAAGCTACAGAAATTGTCTTAGGATTTATCGTAGTTAGCACAATGATTAAGTTGGAAATGGGAGGTGATCCCATTAGCTTAATCTTGGGGCAATTGGGCCCCTGAAAAACCCAAATTGGGCCGAATGGATCTACCCATTCGGACCCTGATTGCTGTGGGAGGTGCAACCGCCCAAGCCAGGAGGTAGCACCGCCTGGGCTAAGTCTCCCAAGGAGACTGGGCGGTGCAACCGCCCCAGCCAGGAGGTAGCACCGCCTGGGCTCAGTCTCCGAGCGAGACTGGGCGGTGCAACCTCCCCTGACAGGAGGTAGCACTGCCTGAGCTTAGTCTTCGAGCTCTGGCAGGCGGTGCAACCGCCCTAGTCAGGAGGTGCAACCGCCTGAGCTCGATCTTCGAGCTCTGGCAGAGAGGTGCAACCGCCCCTAACAGAGGTCGCACCGCCCAGAGGTTCAGTCTTTGAGCTCTGCCAGGCGGTGCAACCGCCCCAGTCAGGAGGTGCAACCGCCTGATCCCCGAATTTCGGGAATTGACAGTTTTGAGCTCCAAATTTGAACTAGGTTGGGGCCTATAAATACCCCACCCATTTAGCACTGAAAGGTAGCAACTAACACTCGAAATCTTGACATCTTTCTGTGATTCTTAGAGCTCAAAATTATTGTAAAGGCCAAAAGTTCTCCTCCCTCTGTTCTTCAAAGTTTTGAGTTGTAAAGAGAGGAGAGAAAATTTATGTAAGGGTTGTCTCCTAAGCCCGTCAAAAGGAGTGAAACTGTAAAAGGGTGGTTGGCCTTCGCCTATTGAAGGAAGGCCTCTAGTTGACGTCGGTGACCTCGTCGGTGGAGGAAGCCAAAAGTGGAGTAAGTCAAGATTGACCGAACCACTCTAAATCTCGGTTTGCATTTACTTTGAGCATTTTATCTTTACTGCAAACCTCCTAAATAGCTATTGCCTTCTGCGCTTTTACGAACGAGTTTCTAAGTTCAGAACTTTTCGAATCTGCGTTTAGACGTAAATCAACTTTTTCGTACGATCATTACATTTCAGTTTACGTTTACGTTTTGATTTCAATCATAACTGCAAACTGCCTTCTGCGCATTTATAAAACATATCTCAAAGTTCAGTATCTTCAAAATTAACATTTAGACGTAAACCGGTTTTATCGTACGAACATTGCATTTCAGTTTGTGTTTGTATTCTGATTTTCATCATAAACTGCAAACTGCCTTTGTAGATTTACTTTAACGTCATCTCGCTTAAATTAAAGTAATCTTAGAATCGGCTTTTACATCGAAATCGTTTTTATCAAACGAACGCAGCTTTCGGTTTTAATCGCTGAAATATTTCCGCTGCACTAATTCACCCCCCCCCCCCCCCCCCCCCCCCCCCCCCCCTCTTAGTGCTCTTGATCCTAACAATTGGTATCAGAGCAGGGTTAACTCTCAAACGGATTAAAACCCAAGAGAGATGGCTTACGCCGGAAACCAAGAGGGCCATTCTATTACACGTCCACCCATGTTCAATGGGACGGACTACACCTATTGGAAGACCCGAATGAGGATCTTTCTTATTTCTATGGATTTTGAACTTTGGAATCTTGTCGAAAACGGTTTTTCGAACTCTTCTCTTCCAATGATCGATTGGAATGATTTGGAGAAGAAGGCTTTCGCTCTTAATGCAAAGGCTATGAATGCCTTATTTTGTGCACTTGATAAAAACGAGTTTAATCGTGTTTCGATTTGTGAAACCGCATTTGATATTTGGCACACACTCGAAGTGACTCATGAAGGCACAAGTAGAGTGAAAGAGTCAAAAATCAATCTTTTGTTAAACTCTTTTGAACTTTTCCGGATGAAACCGAGTGAGACTGTCGGTGACATGTTTACCCGTTTCACGGATGTCGTCAACGGTCTAAAAGGACTCAGAAAAAGTTTTTCGGATTTTGAGCTCGTAAATAAGATTCTAAGATCCCTTCCTAAAAGTTGGGATCCTAAAGTCACTGCTATTCAAGAGGCGAAAGATCTAAATGTTGGGAAATCATTGGGGGCGACATCATATGCGCAGCGGAAGAACAAGAAAACAAAAATCCCCGATTCCCAAAAAGATGTTCGTCGTCGTGCGAAGATTGGTGCGCAAAATCCGCAAAAACACAAAACTGCATATAGAGATTGTGTTACCTAGGGAGATCGTATATCCCTGTTTCCTTGCAGATCCTTAGGAGAGGGTGAAGGAGGTCAAGCATCCTCCTCTCTAGCGGTGATCCACACAGCAGGGTTGCGACGACGCTCCTCAAAACTCCAGGCCTACTCTGAGGTGGAGAGGGAGAAAAGAATAGGAAAGGCAAGCAAAGACTCTAGCCTATGAGGCTGTGAATCCCTCCTATTTATAGAGATCCCGAGTCAAACTCTAATGGGTCCTTCCCTAGTGGGTATTGGATATGCATCCAATAAGACAAGGGCTCCGTCGGATATCTCATATCCGAACCTCTACTCATCGCAATGCCTACCATATGTGTGTGACCCTCTAGGCCCAATATCGAGCTGGCCGTGAGTCATACCTGTTAGAACTCCTTCTAACTGAGTGAATTATTATCTCTGTAATAATTCACTCGACTCATCGACTACGGACGTACTAGGCCACTACGCCGTAGTCCCCAGACGATACAGGGGAATCCAATCCATTGGACCTGTCTGTCCTCAGTTACCATGTACCTATAGTCCCTCATCCATCTAATATCCCAGAGACCGTATATCGAGCATGGTGTTGTCAGACCCATACGGTTTCTACTCGAGTCTCGCTCTAATCGGATTCTCCCGGAGAACTCTTTCTCTCTCAACCCGAATGACCCTGGCCAGGGATTTGTCTGAGCAAGAACACATAGGATATTCCTCTCATGACGCCTAGAGGATCCTCTATTGACACTCAATAGCCCTCGTAAGGTCGACTACCACTCCCAATGACCAGCTGTACTAGATCTGGGGACAGCCAAACCTATAAGTCTGGTATCAAAGAGTGAAGCACTCATACAGGACATCCTTGGTGTCTCAAGTCTAAGGACCAGATACACCACTAGGACTACGGAATCGCTGTCTGACAATAAGGCATCATCAACCATCCAGCATTCCGTAAGCGGATCAATCAGTGAACTCATTCTCCAATAAGCACCTGTACTGTATCCCTAGTGTCGCTACACGAGCAGCTATGAGACCAGCTGCATCCATCATATGGACGGGTATACAGCACACCAGTCTATCCGGTTATCACGATGTCCCTCTCGAGTAACCTATGATCGGGATTATTTAGGATATGTGTTTAAAGGTGAATCGATCTCATTATCGTGATCTCATCACGATCCGATTCCCATTGCATAAATTCAAGGACATCACAATATATATATGCATTTATGCAATAGTTATAAAGTGATATACGCCAAAATATAATAAGCAAAAAGATTCTGTATCAAGTCACACGTGCCATCACTCACGTGATTGGCTTGCTGGGCACCTATGACTAGCAATCTCCCACTTGACCTAAAGCCAATCACCTATGTGTCTGATCCCTATCAGACCCCTGTGACGCTCAAAGACAATCTGAGACAACGGCTTTGTCAGTGGATCTGCAATGTTATCTTCGGATGGAACTCTTTCCACTACTACATCTCCTCGGGTTACGATCTCTCTTATAAGTTGGAACCTCCTCAGAACACTTCTGATGAGACCCGGGTTCCCTTATTTGAGTAATCACCCCATAGTTGTCGCAATATAAGGAAGTCGACTTGTCGCTATCTGTATCGACTCCCAAATCTGTGATGAACTTCTTCACCCAGACTCCCTCCTTTGCTGCATCTGATGCAGCAATGTACTCCGCCTCTGTGGTCGAGTCAGCAGTGGTATCTTGCTTGGAACTCTTCCAGCACACTGCTCCTCCATTCAAGGTGTACACATACCCTGAATTCGACTTGCTATCATCAACATCAGACTGAAAACTTGAGTCAGTGAAGCCTTCAACCTTAAGGCTATTACCTCCATATACTAGTAAAAGATCCTTAGTCCTTCTCAAGTACTTAAGGATACACTTTACTGCTTTCCAGTGCTCCAAGCCTAGATCCGCCTGATACCTGCTCGTGACACTCAGAGCATGCGCTATATCAGGCCTAGTACATAGCATGGCATACATGATAGACCCTATTGCTGAGGCATAAGGTATCATATTCTTGTTTGCCATTTGGAATTTTCCATGCCAAACCTTTTGACAATGGTTTCTATGTACCTGGACTAGGACAAGCCAAGCATCCTCTTGGATCTATCTCTATAGATTCTAATCCCCAAGATATAGGATGCTTCCCCTAAGTCCTTTATGGAGAAGTGTCTAGATAACCAAGTCTTTACTGTGGATAGCATTCCTACGTCATTCCCAATGATGAGGATGTCATCCACATATAACACCAAAAAAGTGATAGCGCTCCCACTTACCTTCCTGTACACACAAGGCTCATCTTCGTTCTTAACGAAGTCATAAGATCTGATTGACTCATCAAATCTTATGTTCCAACTTCGGGAAGCTTGCTTTAGTCCATAAATGGATTTAAGCAACCTACACACTTTATCTGGGCAGTTCTTAGACACGAATCCCTCAGGTTGCATCATATACACCTCCTCCTCGAGGTTCCCATTGAGGAATGCGGTTTTCACATCTATCTGCCAGATCTCATAATCATAGTGTGCTGCAATAGCCAATAGAATTCTGATGGATTTTAGCATTGCTACGGGTGAGAAGGTTTCGTCGTAGTCAACACCTTGCCTTTGACGATACCCTTTAGCCACTAGCCTTGCTTTATAGGTCTCTACCTTTCCATCTACTATGATCTTTTTCTTAAAGATCCATTTGCAACCGATGGGTACAATACCTTCGGGCACATCAACTAGGTTCCAAACCTTATTGGAGTACATAGAATCCATCTCAGAATTCATGGCTTCTTGCCACTTCCCGGAGTCTATACTCATAATAGCCTCCTCGTAGGTCTGAGGATCAATATCCTCAGCATTCTCTCCTCTAATATGTCCCACATATCTCTCAGGAGGATGAGATACTCTATCAGACCTGCGTAAAGTTGAAACTTGTGTATTAGGTACCTGAACAGACTCGGGCTGTAGAGTGGTGCTTGAGCTTGGTTCTCTAACTTCGCTCAACTCTATCATTCTCCCACTGTCTCCGCCAAGAATGTGTTCCTTCTCAAGGAACACTGCTCTCTTAGCTACAAAGACCTTTTTGTCCTCGGGATGATAGAAGTAATACCCACAAGTTTCCTTGGGGTACCCCATAATTATGCATCGCTCTGTCCATGATTCTAACTTATCGGGGTTGTGTCTTTTAACGTGGGCTGGGCAGCCCCAAATCTTAACAACCTTAAGATCAGACTTCTTCCCTTTCCATATCTCATATGGTGTAGACACTACCGACTTAGTTGGAATTCTGTTCAGAAGGTAAGCTGTGGTTTCTAGGGCATATCCCCAGAATGAGATGGGTAGGTCAGCGAAACTCATCATGGACCGTACCATATCTAATAAAGTATGATTTCTCCTTTCAGAGACACCATTGAGCTGAGGTGTGTAAGGAGGTGTCCATTGGGATAATATCCCATGGTCCTTGAGGAACTGAGTAAACTCTGTACTTAAGTACTCACCTCCTCGATCTGATCGAAGAGTTTTGATACTCTTTTCAGTCTGGTTCTCCACCTCATTCTTATACTCTCCGAATTTCTCAAAGGCTTCGGACTTGTACTTCATTAAGTACACATATCCATACCTTGAGAAATCATCAGTAAATGTAATGAAGTATGAGTAACCTCCAATGGCATGAGTTGGCATGGGTCCACATACATCACTATATATGAGTTCCAACAACTCAGTGGCTGTCTCTCCAGTTCCACTAAATGGAAAGTTGGTTAGTTTTTCACGAAGGCAAGGCTCGCAAGTTGCATATGACACATAGTCGAATGGATCTAGATATCCATTATTTAGCAACTTTTGAATCATTCTTTCATGGATGTGACCTAGCCTACAATGTCATAGGTATGCACTGTTCACCTCATCTCGTTTCCTCTTAGACACTTACATTCATGATATGTGGAGTAGTGTCTTGCATAAACAAACCTTTATGCAATGTTCCTTTCGTGATGATCTTATCATCTAATAATATTGAACAACCATTGTTCTCAAAAACAAATTTATATCCACTAACTGTTAAACATGAAATGGAGATAATGTTTTTTGATAATAGAAGGAACAAAATAACATGCATCTAATGCATTAAAAGCTCCACTAGGCAGATGTAAGGCGACCTCGCCAACAGCTACTACAGCAACTTTTGCTCCATTACCCATCTTGAGGTCCATCTCGCCTCTCTCAAGTCTCCTAGGCCTTGCCAGAACCTGCAACGAATTGCATATATGATAAGCACTATCGGTATCCAATACCCATGTGTTATCATAAGATTCTGACAAATAGAGACTGATCATGAATGTACCTGAAGCTTCATCAAGCTTTTGTTTCGCCCTTTCTGCAAGGTACTCTTTGCAGTTTCTCTTCCAGTGCCCATCTTTACCACAGTGGAAGCACTGGCCTTTGTCCTTTGTTGGGTCTTTCTTAGCAACCTTTGCTTTACCTTGTTTGCCCTTGCCCTTTCCCTTCTTAAGGGACCTTTCTGCTTTCCTTTTCTTTCTGGTCTCACCAGTGTAGAGAACTGGCTTCTCTTTCTTAATAGTACTCTCTGCCTCCCTCAACATATTGAGGAGCTCTGGGAGAGTCACCTCAAGCTTGTTCATATTAAAATTCATTATGAACTGTGAAAAGGAATCTGGTAGGGACTGAAGCACAATGTCCACACACAAGTTATCCTCTAGGACCATTCCTAGACCTGTGAGTTTCTCTATCCACTCAATCATCTTTAGGACATGATTCTGAACCGGTGTCCCCTCAGTCATCCTAGCGCGGAAAAGGCTCTTGGATATCTCATATCGTTGAGTCCTTCCCTGTTCCTCAAACAATTTGTGGACATGTAGGAGAATGGATCTGGCATCCATCTTTTCATGTTGTCTCTGTAACTCTGGAGTCATAGAGCCCAACATATAGCACTGAGCAAGAGTGGAGTCATCAATGTACTTCACGTAGCGAGTGATCTCATCCTCGTTTGCCCCTTCTTCGGGCGTAGGCATCACTGTATCAAGGACGTATATGATTTTCTCCGCTGTGAGAACAATTCTCAAGTTACGGAGCCAATCCGTATAATTTGGACCAGTGAGGCGGTTGACATCAAGTATGCCACGTAAGGGATTTGAAAGCGACATTTTCTGAAAATAAAGATGTAGCAGAAATGAATAACATGCAGATTTTGCAAGAAATAAACTATCAAGATATGGACTTCTATCTTAATATGCTCCCACTATTTTCCTAACGAGTCACGCGACACCCTCAGCACGTGAAACGGAAGTCTCCGGCAGACTTCTAGTGGGGATCAGGATCCAATCAGCATCTTAGTGTAACCTCGAGGGACTCGACCAATCACACTAAGCCTAAAAGGTAGGCAACTCTTGCCGATCACAACTCCTTGTGATTCCCGTCCTATTCGGCCTCCGAATCACCATGGCCTCGAGGGACTCGGCCAACCATGATGCTCGGTTAAGTCAACACCTTCGTTACAAGATGAGTCTGATTTGATGATATACCCTCGAGGGACTCGACCAAGCATACCATGCCCTCAGGTCACCGGTGACATCTCTATGTCGTAACCTACACCGGGAATCGGTTCCTACTCATAACGATGGAAATCGTCTTAGGATTTATCGTACCGGAGCAAGCTGCAGAAATTGTCTTAGGATTTATCGTAGTTAGCACAATGATTAAGTTGGAAATGGGAGGTGATCCCATTAGCTTAATCTTGGGGCAATTGGGCCCTTGAAAAACCCAAATTGGGCCGAATGGATCTACCCATTCGGACCCTGATTGCTGTGGGAGGTGCAACCGCCCAAGCCAGGAGGTAGCACCGCCTGGGCTAAGTCTCCCAGGGAGACTGGGCGGTGCAACCACCCGAGCCAGGAGGTAGCACCGCCTGGGCTCAGTCTCCGAGCGAGACTGGGCGGTGCAACCTCCCTTGACAGGAGGTAGCACCGCCTGAGCTCAGTCTTCGAGCTCTGGTAGGCGGTGCAACCGCCCCAGTCAAGAGGTGCAACCGCCTGAGCTCGGTCTTCGAGCTCTGGCAGAGAGGTGCAACCGCCCCTGACAGAGGTGGCACCGCCCAGAGGCTCAGTCTTCGAGCTTTGCCAGGCGGTGCAACCGCCCCAGTCAGGAGGTGCAACCGCCTGATCTCGGAATTCCGGGAATTGACAGTTTTGAGCTCCAAATTTGAACTGGGTTGGGGCCTATAAATACCCCACTCATTCAGCACTGAAAGGTAGCATCTAACACTCAAAATCTTGACATCTTTCTGTGATTCTTAGAGCTCAAAATTATAGTAAAGGCCAAAAGTTCTCCTCCCTCTATTCTTCAAAGTTTTGAGTTGTAAAGAGATGAGAGAAAATTTCTGTAAGGGTTGTCTCCTAAGCCCGTCAAAAGGAGTGAAACTGTAAAAGGGTGGTTGGCCTTCGCCTATTGAAGGAAGGCCTCTAGTTGACGTCGGTGACCTCGTCGGTGGAGGAAGCCAAAAGTGGAGTAGGTCAAGATTGACCGAACCACTCTAAATCTCGGTTTGCATTTACTTTGAGCATTTTAACTTTACTGCAAACCTCCTAAATAGCTACTGCCTTCTGCGCTTTTACGAACGAGTTTCTAAGTTCAGAACTTTCCGAATCTGCGTTTAGACGTAAATCAACTTTTTCGTACGATCATTACATTTCAGTTTACGTTTACTTTTTTATTTCAATCATAACTGCAAATTGCCTTCTGCGCATTTATAAAACATATCTCAAAGTTCAGTATCTTCAAAATTGACATTTAGACGTAAACCGGTTTTATCGTACGAACGTTGCATTTCAGTTTGTGCTTGCATTCTGATTTTCATCATAAACTGCAAACTGCCTTTGTAGATTTACTTTAACGTCATCTCGCTTAAATTAAAGTAGTCTTAGAATCGGCTTTTACATCGAAATCGTTTTTATCAAAATGATTGCTCTTGATCATTTTGATCTTAGTGCTCTTGATCTTAACAAAAAGCATACGGAAGAATATAGTAGATGTAAAGCAATTAAAGTGGTTTGAAGTAAAGTAAATTGTATAAGAGAAATGCAAACCAGAATTTTATAATGGTTTGGTCATCGTGACCTACATCCACTTCGATGATTCCTCTTCCGTCGAGACCACCGACATCTACTATCAGTCTTCTTTTAATAGGCAAAAACCAACTACCCTTTTACACCCCTCTTCTCCTTTTCACAAGTTTAGGAGATAATCTTTTACAACCCTCTTTTACAAGGTATCCCTCTCACACCTCCCTTAGAACTCTCTCTAAGCTTTGGGATGAGAGAACTCAACTTTCTAAGGTTTACAACTTTAGAATTATAGGGTTTTGCTCAATATTTCTTACTTACCCATGCAGGAATAGCTAAGATATTTATAGGCCCCAAATGGATTCAAATTTGGAGCCTAAAATTCAAACCCCCGAAATTTTAAGGTACGGGCGGTACCATCGCCTACAGCCTGACACTGGATGGTATCACCACCCAAACTGGTGGTACCACCGCCCAGACAATCTCAGAGACTGAGTCTAGGTGGTACCACCGCCTGACACAGTCTCAGAGACTATGCCACGATGGTTTCACTTGTTTGGTTACTGTTTGGGCTTTTCTCTTGGCCTAACACTACCTAAACTTGGCCCAATTGTCCCTAATTGGGTTAGCCCAATTCTACTTCCTATTATATGCTAACTATGAATTTTAAGATGTTTACTAAGCTAAACAAAATTCGTAAGTCTAGGTTTCTTCCGACGAACTTCCGACGATCTCTAGGCAATGTTCCAGTAGACTCCCAGCAAGCTCCTGGACTTCATGATGATCTTCTTGGCGAGTTCTGACTAGCTTCTTTGGCAAGCTCTAGGACTTCTCGGTCAATTCTAATAGAACTTCTGATGAACATCCGGACTTCCGATGAACTCTCGAACTCCCAATGAAATCACGTTCTTGACTCCATGACTTCATTTTGCTTTATGTCTTGCTATCATAGTTAATCTTGCACATGTAAAAACATACTTTGATCTAGATAATTATTACTAAGCATGAATCATGTTGTCCGACATATTATTGGTCCATCGATGCTTCGTCCGATTCTTCGACTTATTGTCCTCTCTTATGGCCTATTGCCCAATCGGCCAGTTGACCTCTGCAACTCCAATATCTTTGGCGTAATTTTCGCTCTTCTTAGCCCGATGCCCAAATTCATAGCCCGAAGCCTTCTGTTGATATATCATCTGATCCTCCGGCTAGACATCTAATATTCTGACATGTTCCATCGGCCCAACATGATTCTTCTTGCTTTAATTGTCTCATCCTGATCGAAGCATTCTACATCACTCAAAACATAGATCAATTTATAAATACTTATTAATTGGTTTCATCATCAAAATTCGAGATTCAACAAAATCTACTAACTCGATTATAATATTCCATGGTTCAAAAAGATTATCTTCTTCACTAAGGAGATCTTATAAATACATATTACCATCCTTGAGGTTATGATAAGAAAGGGAGAATCACATAGTATAACCCTTTCTTAAATAGTAGTAACAAGGTACTATTAATCCAAGATCAATCCAAATAGAAGAAGAATAAAACAAAACGGAAAAAAAAGTTTTATTGAACTTCTCAAAAAGAAAATACTTATAGACTTAGACTTAGAGTTAAATATTTGAGGCTTCAATTGATCTACATATAGATACAACCGATTTATATAGATATCACCTAACCTTTATAATTCTAACTAATTTTATTTGAAATCTTTTAAAATCTATTTTAAACTAAAAATTTCTTATCCTTAAAAGTATATCTAATCTCATTTAAAATATAAAATATTAATTTATAATCTTTCAAAATATATTTTAATTTCTTAACTAAAGTCTCATCTTCAATCCTTCTTTACTATCCCAAGAGTAGAAGGCAATGAGCGGTGATCAGTTTCACAGAGTAGCTGTAGTTGTGTCTGCAGTGTAGTGCAGACTTTGTTGCCACGGATATATGTGTGCGGCAACATGGCAGGCTACTGCGTTATCTGTGACATACTTCGCTGGACACCTATCATGATGGTAGCTGAAGCACCAATCCACGTTTTATGGCTGGACCACCATCTGGATATCTCCATGGATGTATGCATGATTACCTTGTCATTTTTTCTTGACAATGTCAGCCAAATGTTGTGAGTTTTCCTCTTCCTTTCATCCTTTCATGCGAGCATATATCTGCCTCAATGCAGATGGATCATGAAACCATCGAAGGAAAGATGAGCGAAAGAAAGACAAGATTGCTTGTGCTGGTTTACATCAGATGTTTACCGTCTAAAATATAGTAATATGATACCATGCCAAGAACAGAGTAGCTCACGATGACGGTAGAAGTTCACTGGTCCGCATCGATCAATGTAGCAAGGACAAAGACGTGCCACCAAAATCACAATCTGTAATGGGGATCGAAAGCGATTGTCGCCCTGAAGTATTATTTTCATGAAGAAGATTTTTTCCGTATTAGGAATTTAAATAAGATTTTCCAGCATTGTTAAACACCTCGGCCAACAGTACCAGAGTTGTCTTGCCCCAAAATGCAATATGGATTGGGTGGAACAACGCAAGAAAGGAAAGCAAAACAATGCTCACAGTTCTTAGCATTTTGCTGTTAATCCTCTGCCATGGTGCATGTTTGGAGTTTCTTACAATTTCCCACAAGACAACAAAAGCAAACAGAGTCCAACTAGGAATTATTCGTAAGATCCTCAAGAAGGATCTCTCCAAACTTTTGAAACAAGGATTTGATCATCCCCCAGAACTAAGAAGCTCATCCAAGCTTTGAGGAAACACTGGTTGGGAACTGAGGATGCAGTTGTTTACATTGTCGAACTCCTCAGAGAAAAGGTCTACAAAGGGAAGATCGGGATTGAACGGAAAAGTCAACTTGCCAAAGCAATCCTCAGAAAGGAAAAGAAGAAGAAGAAAACAGAACCAAGCGTATCTATCACTCTTCCCCTTCTGAAAACATGATCAAGTAGTTCAACCATGCAAAAAAGTTTGCGATGAGAGGAGCAAAAGAACCTGAAGATAAACACTCGTGCAACGAAAAACATGATGCAAATGGTGATCTTTGGAGTGCTGGGGGATAACAGGCCTGGTGTTTTAGAACAAGATCCAGTAGTTGGGAACTGAAGTCTAGCTAATCTTTTATTATTTTCCACAGAGAATTTGATGCGGTTCGTCACATGAATTCTCTGAAAGCAGAGTTGAGCTTCTTCACTATGTCTTTGGCGGTCATCGAGAACTCCTCTTCGGTCTGCAAAAGAAGACAACACAACACAGGAAGGTCATCAAGTGCTCAAACTGGACCGACGGATAAACTTCATGCTGAGTCTTGCCTGAGTCATCACAGTGATGTCGAGAGAAGAGCCAGCGAAGGGCATGACGCTCGTGTTCATTACAGAAAGATGGAGCTTCTCGATCTCGCACAGTGCTTTCACCAGTACTCCTTTCCGGTTCTCGCAATGAATCCTGATGAGGATGGTCTTCTCGCACACTCTGGCCTCGATCTCTGGGAGGGACTCGCCGCTTTGGCGTTCGTTGAAGTTCTCAGTACAGGAGGAGCTATCATCATCAGCACACAGCTGATATTTCTTGACGAGTACCGCTGACTCAACATTCCTCTTTGCAACTTGATCTTCAAGGGCCTTGACATTCTCTTGAAGCTGCTTCAGGTACTTGATAGCATCGCTAAGAACAGACGCCTTGTCCATCTTCCCAGGAGCAGGAGACATGAAGAGAGATTTTGTCAGCTTTGTTGCGGCACATTAAAAGTAAAGGATTCATCGATCGAGAATGTACCTTCTTTAGGCCGGGAACTACGGCGGATAGCTCTATGAATCGTTGGCTTAGCTTCTCTCTACGCTTCCTCTCAGCCATTATGTGTTCCTGGTTATGAGAGGCTGACCTGACCCCCGTGTTCCCGCTCTTCGTTCCATCGCCGAACATGGTGTCGTAGTTCCTCTTTGAGCCTTTAGGAATCGACCCATCCGCCTCTTCTTTCGTCTTCCCCGTCGCAGCATGACTGCCATACTGACAGATGGGCGACTCCGGGTTGCCAAATGACAGAATTCTCGGACAGGACGCTTCAGGAGCCGAGTTCTGCTCGGTCGCGCAGGATTTCCAGCTGCTAGTCTTGATGAGTTTATTGGGTCGAACAGTGCTCGCTTGCGGGTGGGAGGAAGGGTATGAGGTGTAGCTCTCGGAGGAAGGAGACTGATCTAGATCTCGCCCAAGGGCCACTGGTGTACTGTAGTGATCCAAAGCAGTCAAGTCCCACTGATTGAAGAAACTGTGATCCATTCCCTGTCGATTGTACAAGAAAGGAGCTTAAGCGCATTCTTTTGGTACTCTGGTACTCTAGCTAAAGGACTTCACCTGGGGCTCCTTACCATGTCAGAGTAGCCTGGAGATGGTAATGCTTCCATGTTGCCAGATTCTTGCTCTGAGAGAGGAACCGATGGAACCTGAATCAAGGTAGACCTCTACAGGATCAAATTAACACCATCAAGTTACTCTACAGAACATGATCTTTTCAAGAGCCAAGAGAAGGAACTCTATCTTGATAAGCTACTAGACATCAAAGAAAACAAAGAACCAGCAGAAAGGAGGAAGCTAAAGACTGCTCCGACAGTGTTGAGATGGAGGAGGAAAGCCAACCTGCAGCAGCAAGTTTGAACCCTTCAGTTCTCTAGATATGAAAGAGCAATCTTCTTCTCCTTGTATCTATATTTGTGCTAAGCTTCTTGGGTACCCTGAGCGTTCATACTTCGTCTACCACTGTTCTTATGGAGGCTTTTGGGCCCTTTTATAAGACTTGGAGACCTCCATCTTTCCTTCTAAATCTATAATATTTATATGTTTTTAGCAGGCAGCTACAGTGTCAACAAAATTATTTCTTCTTTAGGGGGAAGAATAGATACGTGTTATAACATTTACCAATCGAATCAACTTTGCGACCAATGAGTCGGAAGATGATATGACAGGCAGCCCCATCGCTGCAAAGTTACAGAAGTCTCTGGCTCCCAAGCTATCGTCTTCTCCATGACCACTCATCGATGGATGCGATTTGCATCTATCTGGTAAGTCATCCGCTACAGCTAATAAAGACACAAAGCAGGAGCCCTCCCTGCCATCCACCACCTCCGGTTGCCTGCTGTATCACCAACATGATGATATATTGCCATAAATAGCTCCTGGTTGTAGCTGAACTCATGGCAAACAAATGATTGGTGCTTGTGTAGATTTACTAAGGAAAAGAAAAAAGAGAAGAGAACACATAAATCAAGTTGACTCGTCAACTTCACTGCGATTTCGTTTCCCTTACACAGGAAGGCGTTTAGATCAGGAAAGGAGAGGAAGAGGCATAAGAAGAAAATGAGTGCGACAAAGACGACCAGTTTCACGTGGACCTATGCATTAAACAATACCTTTAGTCCACGAGGGTTAATGGGCTACCATCAGAGGGATTGCATACGTGTATGTGTCCCATAGTTCACACTCTGATCCAAAATAAGTCACCATCACAAATAAATGACAAGAAAGATCAGCACAAGTGCAGTGAATTGGAGCTGCAGAGCAGAACAGTGAAGAGAAGGAGATCCATTTGTTTTCCTAGTTCCTGTTCAGGATTACATATGGTCAAATCCATCAGAATCCCAAAGTTTTTATGTCCCAACTCAGCCTGCAACAAAGCTGGAGCTGCCATCTTTATGCATCTCGGCGTTTTGGGATGCCTCGCAGTCACGTATTATATAGCCAATTATTGCTGCTCACTTAGGCATCACAAACCCTATCTAATAAACTACTTCATGAAGCAATAGACTGCTGAGGTGAAGATATAAATATATACTGCAACTTGCTGCGATCTTTGTTATGTATAACTATCTCCTGCTGATCCTTTTTGAAGTTTTATCAATGCATCTCTGGCGTTCGATCCTTGCATCGGAGACAAGCCCAGCTCAACCATTCCCTGCATCTCACCATATCTGATATTATAATATGAGGAACCAACGTTGCCAACACTTGGAATCCGACTCAAGACAGTGACTTATCCTCACGTGACAAGAAGCTTTAGCATCATCTGCTTCGGAATCCAAAGAGATGGGAGGTTGCTCATTCAACATAGGGAAGCCCATACGAAGCTGACAGCAGCAATGATGTTAGACAGGGATCCAGTGGGATTCTCTCGAGGCCGGAGTTACTATTTAAAGATACCCGAGATCTTTCCAACAGTAGTCCTGTGCCTCAAGAACAGAGCATCTTTTCTTCTCTGATGTTAATCCTTTTGAGTAAACAAGGCTGAGTTCAGAGCTTGCCGGGACTGTGAAGCGAAGCAGCGATCGTAACGAATCTATCGGTCGTCCGTCGGATCGTCGGGAGACCAAAGTTGGCAGCAGTGCTGCAACTCATGGCAATCGGGTGGGTGAACTCGAAGATGCTTCGTGACGACTCCGGCACTCGGTTAAGATTAAAGCCAAGCATGTGAGATCTCGAGATCGATGAGGCAATATCTGCACAGGATTCCATAAGTTCACGTGGGTGGCTTCTGTGGACATTACACCAACGACTAATTGTCGACCAAATCTCGTCTCGCCACAGGGAGAGCTAATTGCATACGTGATGAAAACGTTGATCGATTCTGCCTCGTAAGAAAAGGTCATGGGATCAAAGGTTCAGAAGGCCACAGCCCAAACGCCAAGCGGGAAAGAAAAGTCAGACGTGGCGTTGACCGTGTCACAGCAAACACAAGAGAAGGAACTGCAGTATCTTAATGGTTCCATCGAGCAGGGCATTTCCAGTATTGGTTTGCAAGAGCTGGATGTTATCGTGTATAGGTTTGGTTGTTTGGCGATGGGGATGGGGATAGGTTTGGTTGTTTTCTCAGAAGTGGGCCACTGGATTACAGTTTGTGAGGGTGCCAATTCGCCGGCCTTTGCTGTAGGAAGCACTTGCAGGTTGGCAATGGTTGGGGGACGAGGTGGTCAAATAGGGTGTTGAGTTCATAAAAATATAGATTTTGTTCCTTTTCGATGACTGCAGTATTTTTTTGAGTTGGTCATTGAAGTTAGATCCTTTATTAAATGCTTCACAGTGTTACAGGAATAAACTCCTACGTGTTTTTGTCTTTATTGTTATCTTTTTTTTGGGGGGGGGGGGGGGGGGGGGGGGGATGGAGGATGTACAAGTCAGCATATGAAGATAAGAATCTCTCTCTCTCTCTCGATCTCTCGAGTTTAAAATCTCCTACAAGCAAAAAGAATCTTAATATAAAACATATATATAGAAAAAATAAGACATTAGAAAATATTTTGAGATGCTTTTAGATTTCTCTCTAAGGTTTTTATCTATGTAAATTATTCGAGATTTATACAAAGAGGATATACCAAAAGAGTTATGCTTGAGTGGAGATAATTTTTATAATTGATCTCATAATATTAATAATAAATTTTTTTTTAAGATGTAAGCAAAGAGTGTCGAACTACACAAATAAACCAGTAAATTTTATTTTGATTTGCAAGTTTGCTCTTTCTCCCAAACTTTGATATAATCACAGGTCGAGGACAAGTAAATAACAAAAGGATTTAATAAATAAAAACATATTTTATTAGTAGAATTTCTTTAGGTGACTCTATTACGTTAAGTTTGTTCTTCGATCCTCCTCAACCATGTCACTTGATGCTTATAGGTGTGAGTAGATCTGATTTGATTCAAACTAGAATTGAACTAAAATTGAACCAATCAACGGCTCGAAATTGAATTAAACCACAATAGGGTGGTTTAGTTCCAGTTCCTACTATCTACAGCTGAAATCGATCGTTCAAAGGTTTCGATTTGATTTCGGTTCAATTCCAAATCAATCAAAAATAAAAAGATTTTTTTTAAAAAAATAAAATAGATAATTTCGATTCAAAACCCTCTGAAACCAATTCGGCTGATTCCAAATTCAAATGGTCGGAGCCACTGGTTCTGTTCTACAGGGGTCAGGGCTGGCTACGAGAGAATTGTAGCAAGCTTTATGATGGAGACATGCCTTGGGTTATAGGCCCTCAAAGCGATCTCCAAAGCAGTCGCTACTTCTCTTGCAAATAGGTTCCTGTTCCTCCTGAAAACCTATGCTGGCTTTCAATCTACTGCCTTCCATGCCTACTATGGCATGCGAGTCTGAAATCTCCCTCCCCTGTAAAAACCACTACTACTTTTACCCGGCATGCAAACACCTAATAGTAGCTTCCCTTGAATTCCAGTCACAGCAAAATGAGGTGTGGTTCCCAGAGAGGTAGAGCGAGCAGTGAGTGCCGTGCCAAGTCAAGTCGTAGGTTGGTCCTTCGACTGAAGCGAGCTGCATACCGGTCACCAGATTCTTCTGTGCTCACTGTGCGGATCAACCCAGGGTTCTCCAGTACTTGTCGAGATCACCGGAGTTCTGCGAAGGGTCCTTCCAACCTAAACCCCTTCGTGCAAGATAGGCCTAAGATTTGACAAGCTAAAGCCAGATGCATCGAGTCCTAACTAGCGGACCAAAGGACAACTGTGCTTCATCTCTTTCGCCGCTGATATGCGTCCCTTCACCTCCGTCGCCGTGTAGCGCAACGAGGACAAACAAAGTGCTTGCGTGCGAGCGAGAGAATGAGATCGATCATGTGTCAACCTGTGCTCGCCATCGCGTTGTTGTTGTGGGGACTCGGGAGGCCTTGCTGCTCTGCTCAGGCCCTTGAGCTGACGCCTCATGATGTTGCGGCCATGGATACAAACGAACCGGCGAGCAGTGCATGTCCTTTTGTGTTTCCTACCTTCCAACTGCTTCCTCGGCACTATGCACCATTTACCACCACCATTATGTTACGGGTGCCCAGCGTTTGTGCTCTCTAACTTTTACCCTCCCCCATTCTTCTGATCGTTTCTCACTGTTCATTTGGTGTGGTGGTACTTCAGACTCATCTTCCTGTTTCACACCTCTTTGACATTTTTGGTGGCACTCGAGAACATGTCAGTGATTGCTAGTTAAGATTATTTTGCATACTTCTCCTTTTAATCTTCCCTGTGTCTGATCATGAAAAGTACAAATGTGTCACTTTAGCCTGATGAATTGAAAAGGACATGGTGGTGTACCGTAGCGCAACACTAATGGAAGAACATGGAGGGTTATCGAGACAAAACATAGCGAGCGCTTGGCGTTTGCGATGCGTGAGTCATAGGACCCTTGGAGAGCTGAAGCGACTTCGAGAGAAATGGAACACGCAGACAAAGCTGGAGAGGGAACACAGGCAGGCAGGATCGGGAGAGGCCCCGCCGCAGCAGCAGCGGCGGGCGAGGCCCACCTTTCATTCTAGGAGGACCGGGGGAGGCCCCGCAGCCGCAGCTGCGAGCGAGGCCCACCTATCATTCTAGCAAAATCCAAGAGACAGAGATGGATGGCAGGGTGCTCGAGATTCCAACAAAACTCGGATAACAGAGCACCAACCGAAGCGTTCTTTGCACTCTTTTGAGGAAGGAAACAGAGTAAAACTTCGGAGGCAACACAGTGCCTACAGGAAATGAGGAGGTGGCCATGCTAAACACCGAGAAAATTCCAGCGAGAGGGACAGATCATGAAGGCTAGAGTTGCTTGCAACTGTACGATGAGTCTCAGCTCGACCGAGTTCAACTACGGTTGCAGAGGATTTGCGACGCCCGCCCGGGCGTAAGCATGATGAAGGAAGAAGCGAGTCAAAGCAGTAGACCCTGAGCGGCCTGCCACTCCGGCCCGGGCGTAAGCATGATGAAGGAAGAAGCGAGTCAAAGCAGTAGACCCTGAGCGGACTGCCATTCTCGGTAGGGAGGGACGTACGTGAACTGGTGCCGGAACCAACCACATCACGGTCCTTTCTGCTGATACGAGCCAAATGGAGAGTGGGAAGGGAAGTATGCCCCGAACCCACCTCGGGAATAAACAATTGACACGTGTGGTGTATCTGTGTACTCTCCCACTATATAAGGGGATGTGTATCTCCCAAGGAGGTGTGGACTCCCCCGTGCTCCCTCCCAATTAGCAGGCGGCAGCAGCGGCAGCAGCGGCAGAGCACGCGAAGGAACCAAAGAGCCACTGCGCGCTGCAGCACTCACGAACTGGAGAAGTATCTTTGTGCCGTGCGAAGCTTAGTGGAGAGACAACCAGAAGCCAAAACAAGGAAGCAGCAGAACCATGTGCAACACCACACCCTCCTCTCCTACCTCTTTCCCCTTCGATACGAACTCTCATCTCTTAAGTACCCACAAGCTCCGTATGGAGGATCTCCCTCTCGAACCCCTTGACCAAGACCTCCACAGATGCCCCGGTCTTGCAGAGGTAAACACACTGCTACTCCCTCTGCCACACCAATGCATGCACACACTTGGTGCTTTCGCTAGCCGATATATAGAGATGCTGACGGTTGATATGCTTTGCTCGCATGAATTGGATTCAGGCGGCAGAAGAAATGAGGGCCATAGGGAAGATCTCTATCCCCACGGCTCTAACTGGCCTCGTCCTCTACTCGCGCGCCATGATATCGATGCTTTTCCTTGGCGGCCTCGGCCAGCTCGAGCTGGCGGGCGGCTCCCTGTCGATCGGGTTTGCGAACATCACTGGCTACTCCGTCCTCTCCGGCCTCGCCATGGGCATGGAGCCCATTTGTGGCCAGGCCTTCGGCGCCAAGCAACGCAAGCTCCTCGGTCTCACTCTGCAACGGACCATTCTGCTCCTGCTTTCGGCGTCCATCCCAATCGCCTTCCTTTGGCTCAATATGAAGAGAATCCTCCTGTGGTGCGGGCAGGATGAGCGGATCTCCTCCACCGCCCACATCTTCATTACATTCGCGATTCCTGACCTCTTCTTCTTGTCAGTTCTCCACCCTCTTCGCATCTACCTGAGATCTCAAAACATCACCTTTCCGGTCACGTACTGCTCGCTCGTCTCCGTCGTCCTCCACGTGCCGTTGAACTATCTCCTCGTCGTGCATCTCAAAATGGGTATCGCGGGCGTGGCCCTGGCGATGGTCTGGACCAATTTGAACCTGTTCATATGCTTGCTTCTCTTCGTCCTGTGCTCTGGCGTGTGCAAGGACTCGTGGGTGAGGCCGAGCATGGACTGCCTCAGGGGTTGGTCGACGTTGCTCAAGCTCGCCGCACCGTCGTGCGTGTCCGTGTGCCTCGAGTGGTGGTGGTACGAGTTCATGGTACTGTTCAGCGGCCTGCTGGCCAACCCCAAGGCAGCAGTTGCTTCCATGGGGATACTTATCCAGACTACGTCCTTGGTGTACGTCTTCCCGTCGGCGTTGAGCCTGGGGGTGTCCACCCGGGTCGGCAACGAGTTGGGAGCTAACCGTCCGGCCAAGGCCCGGACCGCGGCCGTGGTATCCTTGGCGTGCGCCGTCCTGCTCGGGCTCGCAGCGATGGTCTTCACGACTTCGATGAGGCATCAATGGGGGAGGCTGTTCACAAACGACGCAGAGACTCTGAAGCTCACAGCATTGGCGCTGCCAATCGCCGGGCTGTGTGAGCTCGGGAATTGCCCACAGACCACTGGGTGCGGCGTGCTAAGGGGGAGCGCGAGGCCGACCACCGGGGCCAACATCAATCTGGGCTCCTTCTACTTGATCGGACTGCCTGTTGCCATACTGCTGAGCTTCGTCGGGAAAATGGGGCTCCCGGGGCTGTGGCTGGGGCTGCTGGCGGCGCAGGCGTCGTGCGCGGCCATCATGGCATACGTGCTCGCCGGCACAGATTGGAGGATGGAGGTGGAGAGAGCCAGAGAACTGACAAGAGCTTCTAATTCTTCTCCTCCTCCTCCTCCTATCGCTCCCATCACTGCTGATACTAGTGGCATCAACAGTGTTCTATCACCTTCCACCAGTGAAGACAAAAAGAGGGCAGCTGCACTGGAAGGGATTTTGTGCATGAATGGCGATGTGAAGAGGGTGAGTAGTTCTGAAACAGATCATCTCATTTCCTATGTGTAATGAGTGCACAAATTCTTGTGTCTTTGCCCTTAAAGCCTTCTCTATTTCCTTCTTTTCCTATTCTAATCTGATGTATGGTTTGAGAATATACATGAATCTAATATGTCCATCTTGGTAACCCTGAGAGGGTCATTTCTTCCCAAGGATACGCAGTTCCCATCGGAGAGCAGATGGGACTTCTCGAGTAGAGGTACATGCAGAATCCAGCACGCAAATGTCACCATCTTCAAGTGAAGTTGCGCAAGTACTGCATGTGATTGCAGAAGTACTCTTCCTACTCGTGTTCTTTGATAACTCCCATGGCAGCTGACTCTTTAAGCATTCCCAAAGCTGTCCTCCTAATGATACACCGATAGTTCAACAAAATGGTAAAAGCTTAGAGCACCATCATGAGATGCCTGTGAAGTAAACAACCTTATCGTCCCTGTACCTCCTCCACCAACTGGAACTCACCATTAAATCTTGGAACTTGTGGTGCTCTTCTAAGTACTCAATTTGCTGGAATGGTCGAAAGAACTCCCACATGCAAAAATATAGAGGGAAAACCAAGTATCGTCATCATCATCACGAAGCACCATGTCACTGCAGCTTTCCTGTTCTTTTGGCACTAGAAATCTATTAATTACAGTGAGGGTGGATCATTGGTGGAGATGCTGAGTTCGGTGGGGCATGGGCTGCTGCAAAAGAAGAAACAGGGGAGGGGGAGGCGACTAAAAAAGATCACATCGCCACTATTGTTTATATAGGCTTCTGGTTGGACTTTCGAGTGTCATGTCAATACCGGAGCTGAAGCAGAGTGGGTGAGTGCTGTGCTGCGCTGCTGCTCCTCCAAGCGTTCAAAAGAGGGGATGATGGGGAGCTTGGAGGGCAGCGCCACCTGTGTTCTTGCCTTAGGGCTGACGAGGCTACCACGCTAGGAGGATTCATCACTGCCAACCCCATGTCACCATGTTCTCCTTCTCATATTCTATTACTCCGGCATGGTTCTTTTGGAAGACTTGAGCTGGAGCCCGGAGGTGGCGTTGGCTGTTGCATCGGTGAAAAAGAAGACCACTATCTCTCCACCGCCACCTCAAGATGGGGCAAGAAACATGCGAATTCAAACCCATTGAACAAGGTGGCGTGCTACACTGCAAAGCAACGGTGATCTGATCTCATGGCGACTGGAGAGAAGGGTGCCACGCAAGGTGGGAGACCATTAATAGTGATCAAAACAGGGTGCCCAACTCGGTCTCCGCTTGCCCATTTGTAAAGCAAAAGGGCTACGACTGAGCCACACGAAGCTCGATCGAGCATCTCCGGCGTGGAAGCAAGAGCGAGTGGTGGAGAAGATAGGTAAACTGAATGAATGACTACTACTGGCTGGCGTGGGTTGGCCTTTGACCTGCTCCGCTCCGTCTTCCCTTAAAACGCAGGGCAAGGTTGGAATCCAAGTAACGTAAGCTGGAAGATGGAGAGAAGCAAGGGAAAAGGAGATCCCTTCGTATTCCTCCATGGCAACGCAAGAACAGTCCTGTTCAAACTCTGGCACCATGGATAGGATCCGACCGATCCACGACCACCTTTCTGTACGAAAACATTCGATTAGTGACGAGATCATCAATCTGGTCAAAGAGTGGTCAGCATCAGTGCATATACCCTAAGGGAGAAAGAGAGAACGCTGCAATCAACACTTCAGATGCAATGAACACACTGCCCGTGGTGTGGTTGTATACTCCAACCGTGAAGCATTTGCACAAGGCATATTATCACTTGATGTGCACACCTAATCACAATCATACTAATTAAATCCATGCAATCCAGAGAAGATTTGAGTTTGCCAAATTGACCAGCTCATCTCTTTTACTAAGCAATGGTTGGAAGGATGTGCAGACAAATTAGCCAATTCCAACCTGTGGTGCAAAGCTTATTCAGGCTGGCCTGATTAAATGAACTTATACTACTAATCATGATTCCTTGAAACCTCTTTTTTCTGACAGTAGTATCCCAACCAGACATGCAAATAAATACTGCTAATACAACTCACCAGGAGCCAATGATGAGTGATGATATATGTTTTACAGTTACTTTATAACAATAATGTCAATTAGAACTGACGGCTGTAGAGAGGTATATGCTCAAACAATTATCATAATGAAAGCTAAATTTATAAAAGGAAAAATGAATACAGAGTAAAGACCATATGGGGTGAGATAAGGCTTCCAATAATGACATAAAATTATGATGAACTATGTAGGAACTGATAATGACAGAAATCACTTTCTGGTAACTTGAAATAAACACAAAGCAATGAAATAAATGGAAAAGCAAACTGATAGCATGACTCAGACAGCATACATTTATCAGGGAATTAAATCTAAAAGTATACTTGCCTAATGAAAATTGGCCTGACTTACAAGTTCTGGAAAATCCATCAGTATCGAAGTTGCTAAAAACTGAATCAGTCCAGACGAACCCAGTAAACATATAAAAGGGGGCAGCCCAGCCTCCATACCAGGTGCTTACCTAGCAATGTAAGCAAATATACCTAGCAATGTAAGCAAATATACCAGGTGCGGTCTGGCCTCGGTGAAATGTCTCCATACCAGGTGCAAATGTAAGCAAATATACCAGGTGCGGTCTGGCCTCGGTGAAATGTCTCCATACCAGGTGCTTACCTAGCCTCCATACCAAGTTGCTTACCTAGCAATGTAAGCAAATATACCAGGTGCGGTCTGGCCTCGGTGAAATGTCTCCTGTTTCCCTGAGCAAATTAGGGTTAATATTTTACTTGCATGTTTCCATGATAATACAAAGGTAGATCAGAATAACTTGATCCAATAGAGTATTAACCCATAAGAAGCACACCTTCACCATGGCTCAAACTAGCTCCCAATCTGTTGATGTTATCAACTCAAATGCAGAAGATTGAAGAAACCTACACAGTGATGCACTGGTCCTGGAACCACATCCTGAAATTTGCAGCAGACTAGCGGCCAAACCTTCTGGTTACAGACTTTGGCACCCAGCTGATTGAATTGGAAGATTTCTCTAGCCTGTTAAAATGAAACTAATCTCAGTTAACGTAGAGAAACAAATAATTTCTCATGTGGTCGAGTTTGGAAGAGAGCTCGAAAGAGATAGCACCTTGAGATTTCCTCGACTGCTTTAATCACTTGCTAGGAACTAGTTTCCAGCACCTGGCCTCCAAATATGATTTCATCTAGGACAGTATGCATCCGGGAATAAGAAATCCACGTTCACATAGTTTACATGAAATCTTGTAGAGCCCGTCTCGGCCTTCTAGGTAAACAAGTTACTTTAGTTTTCATATAAGATGGGACGTGATGACAAGGAATGAAGCAAATTATTGTCTTCTACAACAGTAACACATCTCAACAACTCATATGGCTTGTCTGTATTATCAGCAAAAGAAAATATACAAAAACACAATTTTACACAACATACTTTAGTAGTTGCATTGTAAACACATCTACAACCATTAGCATACAATTTTTTTTTTCAAATTCTAAATTATGGTTTTTCTTGAAATTCTAAATTATACAAATTTCATGATGCCACAATTAACTTTCTAAGATCTTAAATTTGTCTTTTTGTTTTGGAAGATCCAAATTAAATTTCTCATCAATGAAAAATAATTGATGTTATTAGAAGAATGGATTGTATAAAGAGATAAAACTTGAACATGTAATATGCAAAAATAAATGAATTTGACAAAACCATATTGTGTATGCTGCAGTAGGGTAAGAGAAAGAAGCCAAATGTTGAAAGTATACCCTCTGACTAAAAAAGACAAGTGAAATCTCTGCCCAAGTAACCATTGCTGTGTCACCAAGAATATATCTTATCCATTGGGCGAACCCAGCAAATGAGGCTCCTACTAATGCAGAATCTGAGGGTTACCTTACAAATAAAGAAGTTGTTCCAGTATCTTGAACTGTGGTCATCCAGGTCACAAAAAAGCAATTTATCTGATGTACTAAGGCTTGTCCTCAATATATCTTATCTATTGGTGGCACATATATGCATACTAAATAATTTATTCTTTTAGTGTGAATTTCGCCCTGTTCGTACCTATTTACAACCTACTCATCACAAGGCTATATGTCCAATGCCTAAAAGATGCAGTTGAGAAGCATTTATGGAACATGGAGGTCTCCAACTAATTGGCATGATCTGATGTAAACTATAAATATGATGATACCCTCTTGGATCAATTTTCATAGTAAATATAGCCAGTAAGGGTATAGTAATAGATTCTTTTGTTGATTATAGATAGGAAACGTTGCTATTCCAAAGCATTCATTTCTACTTGAAAAAAACATAGCATAAATACATTCTATTTTATACATAAAAACAAACGCTAGAAGTTTAAAGAAAGAAAATATGAAGATAAGAGACAAGTAGAGGGAAATGAGCCAATATTTAAACATTGAGTTCAAGATCCAGTCATGCCAAGTTTAATATGAGTAGCTCATGAGTGTTCTGAGCAAATACTCATTCTGTTATCGCTAATACTTCTAGCAAACAGGATAGAGTTAATTGATTCTCTGTAACATTGGTTTGTCTAACTAAAAGTGAACTTGCTTCAAGTTGTTTTGCAACCCATTCCATTGAGAACAAAATAACATTCTCCTAAGCTCACTTTCCCTAGCTTTTGTGCATTCTTCTTTTAGTTAAGATGAAAGAGCAGATGCATTTTACTCGGTTACAATAGAAGTTTTCTGGAAAGCTTCAGCGGTGAGCTCTGGCGACAGGAGTCACTCCTCTTCCCCCCTATGAACCCCAAAGTTTCCCCGCCCCCAAAGCCTCCAGACAAGCCTCCCAACTCACCCGACGATTCTTGCAAAGCCCCTCTCTCTTCTTCTCGACCATCATGCAACCCTACACTGCTGCCACAATCTATCCGATCAACCTAGGCTAGCCTCTTCAAGGGAACACAAAATGGCAACAAAGCTCCTTGTGAAGCCACCCTCCATCGCATTCAGGAGAGCTCCAATCTAGTGATAGAGCTCGACCTCTCAGAAGTGAAGACCTCCAAGGAGGCTTGGCAACACTGTCTCTATGAAAAATTCTTCGAGCGTGCACCCCCATCTGGAATTCTTAAGATCGATCCTGTTCAAGATTTGGAAACTCCCAAATGGAATTTAGATTGTGGATATAGCATCAGGATTCTTTGGCTTCCATTTCAATTCCAAGGAGGAACTATCGGACATCCTCACTGGAGGGTCGTGGTTTGTTGGTAGCTAGGCTCTTACCCTCCTGCCTTGGAAGGACAACTTCCAATCGTTGTGGGAGAAAGTGGAAGTTGCACCAATCTAGATTTAATTGCCAGGCTTGCCATTTGAGCTTCACTATTCGAGCGTTCTTAGTAAAATTGCCTTTAGAATTGGTAGATTGGTGAAGATAGATGATATCACACTATCTCGTTCAAGAGGGAAGTTTGCCCGTGTGTGTCCTAATCAACTTCTCCAAACCTTTGCCACAAGGTTTCTGGATCAAGGAGGGCTCTTACCAGTTTTTCCAAACAATATCATATGAAAATATACCCAATATCTATTTCAGCTATGGCGTGGTCGAGCATTGTTCTGATCTTTGCCCTTGTTTACAATGTAAGGCCGAACTCGAACAACCCTCCCCTCCTCTCCTTCTTCCTCTAACATTAACTCCTCGTTTGAGGCTTTGGTTTGCAGGGTGACGGAGGTCTTCCATAAGGCAACTGAGAAAGGGTTGAAACAGGGTGATGACTAACTTGCAGACAAAGTAGATCTAGAGTGGGTCAGGATAGTGAAGGATGGGCCTAAAGCTCAAGAGGAGATCATGAAGTCGACTCCCTCCCCTTCGTTCTTCTTCTCCTCTTCTCAATCAAAGAAAAAGAAAACTCTACATCCTAGTGCCGATTCTGCAGATGCAGAGGCTCTCAATCCCTCGCCACACCCCCCTCTTCTCCTAATCTAATTATTATACTCTCTTGGTATTACAGGAGTGCCTCGAAACAAGAAGGAAAGGAGCAATTCATGGCCCTTATAAAAACACATCAACTAGATATCATCACTCTTCTTGAGACTCACCTGGACGAGGAGTGCAACTGCAGTTTCCTCCATAGGCTAGGAAAGGCTTGGAGTGGGAACTTCGTCTCGGTTGTTGGACGTTCTGGCGGCATATTAGTAGCCTAGAAATCCTCCTCGATCAAGGCTACCACTATTAGCAAAAATACCCAAAGTCTTAATCTCGTTATGGAAACCCCTTGTATGTCCCCATAGATCTTTTCCGCAATATATGCAAGCACTTCGGTTCATACTCGTCGGTCTCTTTGGACTTTGCTCTCTGCTCTCGGTTCTGTTTCGCTTTCATAGTTTCTTTACAACGATTTTAGCACTATCCTTTTTATCGATGAAAAGCTTGGAGATAGGCCGTTCCTTCTTTCTAGTTCTGTCTTGGATTTCCAGAACTTTGTTTTTAACTCTGGTCTTCTTGATTTTGGCTTTTATGGTAGTCGTTTCACCTGGAGCAACAAGGCACTTCAGGATCTTTGCTAGGTTGGACTGTGCCCTTGGTAACCAGTATTGAATTTCTTTGTTTGATAAGATTTTCGTCCAGCACTTGGCTCAGGCTGCGTCCGACCATGCCCCTCTTCTTATTCAAGCAAACAAGATTAAACAGGGCTGTAAATGCTAAAATATTTTTACCAAGAGGTCAATAATATTGTTGCCTCTTCATGGAGAGGAGACATCAACACCCTTTACCCTCTCTCTGACATCCACCACAGATGAAAAACTTGAAAAGGTCGTTCTAGACACTGAGAAAGAAATAGTTGGCCTTGAAACTAAAGACTCCAATGGCATGCTTACCCCTGATGATCACTCTAATCTCCTCTGCCTGCACAATAAACTCACTGCTTTAAATAGATAGCTCCTCATTAAGTGGAAGACAAGAGCTAAAATTAAATGGGACTTGGAAGAGTGGAAGGGGCTAAAAACACCATTTTTTTCACAAAGTGGCTACCCTCAGAAACCATAAAAACAGCATTAACCTTTTAAAACTTGATAATGGTGATCTTTGTCACAACGATCGTTTTGTTCTCACTTCTCTAATTGGTATCCAAATTTGTGGGCTCATTCTAGCTCCAAACCCTCTGAAAACTGGAATCTCATTCCCACCCTTCCCCCTCTCACTCATTCTGACAATTCCATCTTGAGTGAGCTGTTTTCTGGAAATTAGTAATTCTCTTAAGCCTACCGGCTTTATTGTCAAATTTTTCTTTAAATATTGAACGTCTCTTAAGGACCACATCTTGGAAGCTTTCAACTTCTTTCCAAAATCCAAACATCTCCCACAAAGTTCGGGCAGAACTTTCGTGGTCCTTGTTCCCAAACATGATAACCCTGAGAAAATCAAAGACTACAGGTCGATCGCTCTTTGCAACGTGATTTGCAAATTGCTTTATGAGATCCTGGTTAACCGAATTCACATTCATCTTAACAAACTTGTTCAACAAGAACAATCTATGTTCATTTCTGGTTGATCCATCCATGATAATATTCTGATCGTCAATGAGCTTCCCCACTTCATGGTCACCTCTAAGGGCAACTCTCCTATGGTAATGCTCAAAATTGACCTAGCCAAAGCATTTGATAGCATATCCTGGAATGCCATCTTATAGGTCATGGAGCCCATGAAATTTCCTCCTATTTTTATATCTTGGATTTTTGCTTGCCTGTCCTCCCCAACCTTTGCTTGTCTGATCAATGGGATTCCTTTTGATTGGTTCTCTAGGCATAGAGGTATACGCCAAGGGGACCAAATCTCACCATATCTTTACATTCTGATCCAGCAGATCCTCTCTTTGGTTCTCACTGACCTTGTTAGCTTTAACAAGTTCACCCCTTTTAACATCAAGGGAATCAAGGTCTCATATCTCATGTTTGCTAACGATTTGATATTTTCCTTTAGGGCGAACCTAAAAACATGCAACAGTGTCCTTTCTACCCTCAACCTATTCGCCAATCTAACCAATCTCACGGTTAGCTTGGATAAATCTAATGTTTACTTCCCCAAGCATTGCAGTCTTACCACGAAATATGCAATTTGCAATCTGTTCGACATTAAGGAGGGATCCTGGCCCATCCCTTATCTTGAAACTTTTCTCTCCAATGGCAAAATCCAAGAGCACTACCAAGGTCGGATGGTTGACAAGGCCCTTGGTAAGATTAAAGACTGGTACAAAGGGTTGCTCTCTCAAATGAGCAAAACTGTCCTTATTAATTCGGTTATTAACTCTATCCCTACCCACACCCTCATGAGTTCTTGGACTAATAAAAAAATCATTAGTAACATGAGCAAGGTCACTAGGAACTTTTTTTGGAATGATAATGCTGATCATAACAAATGTAAACTCATCAATTGGGATCAGATCGCTAACTCTAAGAGTTGCAGTGGGCTTGGCATACACAACCTAAAAATTATCAAAACTACCATTAATGCCAAGTGTGTCCTCCCTCTTCTAAACTGTGATAGCAAGCTTTGGGTCAATATCCAGAGTGCCAAATACGGGGACCTTAACCCTTGGGAGAACAACAAAACCACTAGGGTATCCCATGCCGAACAATGTCTCTCCCACTTATTGAATCATCTTATGGGATTCTACATAAAATTATTGGGGAAGGTTGTAAAGTCTGGACGGACCCTTGGATCTATAACTGCCCCATTAATTGATGGCCTACTTTCTTTAAAATTAATGCTGTTGAGAAAATTGATACTGTTGCTGATCTTATTGCTGAAGGGCTTGGGACTTGATAAAACTAAGGGAGGTGTTCCACCCCTTGCTCGTCTCCTGCATCCTTTGTATTCATCTCCTACAGGTTCCCAGTAATGATGCTTGGGTTTGGACTCTTTCCCCGAAGGGTTCTTTAACTACAAGCAGTACTTATAGGTATGTGAAAGCTAACAAAAGCTAGAGGAAGAAGCATGGAATGGCTGGGAGGCGATGTGGCAGGTAGAGGTGGCCCCAAAAATCAATACCTTTATGTGGAAACTTTTATGAAATCTACTCTCCATAGCTGATCTTTTCACCAACTTCCTTCACTTCTAGCTTGAGCCATGACAAGTTTGCCACCTCTTCAATGACTCTCACATTCTTTTTGAGTGTCGCTTTACTTCCTCCTATTGGAGATTGGTTAGGGATCATATCCTAGTTTCCTTCTATTGTTTCGATGAGTGGAATGAAGGATCTTAGCTTAATGAGGGATACAACCTTGGACATCTTGAGGGTCTTTGGACTCGAAGTTCCATCGCAAACTGCCTTTGGCAGCTTTGGTTAAACCGCAATAATTGCCGCTTTTGCAACCATTGTTTCAGTGCTTTTCTCTACTGTAGGGCTATAGCTGACACAAATGCCATTTGCACAACCCAAGCTCTTGAGGGAACGGGCATGACACAACCCCCTTACACATCACAGGGAGTATCTTCTTGCCTTCGACTCAAATGTGATGGATCCTTTGACCCTGTTACTGGTCTTACAGGTGGCGGGGATGCTGTTAAGGATATTGAAGGAACAATCCTGATAGAGGGAAGATTTCCCTGTGTGGCCACTTCAACGCTAATGGCAGTAGCGCTCGCATTGCTTGAAGGACTCAGGCAAGCCCTCCAACACAGCTTACACACATTGGACACATGGACGGACTGTCTCCAACTTGTCAATTGTATCAACTCCAACCCAAAGGTCTTCTGGGACCTCAAAACCATAATTTTGGATATACTTTCCTCTGCTAGCAGGTTGAATATTATGGGTTTCAACCATTTTGATAGGACACTAAACCCTGTAGCCTATGACCATACCCTTTTTTGTAGGGTACAGGGCACTTCCCATTTTAGTTCTTGTCTAGAGGCCTCTAATGCCTTAGTTTTTGCAACTCCTTCTAAATATAGCATTTTCATTTTTTTTTAAAAAATGAAAGAGAAGTTTACTATTTCAGTTGCATAGCGGAGGAACATGCACAAGTAATCTGAAATTTTGGTGTATATGTTGACGAACTGACTTGTCAAAAACATCCAAGAAATTGCTTACAAAACAAATGCATACCTTGTTGAAGTTAAACACTATGTCAAGCTCACCGACATTCTTGAAGCATCTGTCCAGTGTCTCAACAGGGACTGCAGTTGACAGAATCTAAATTAGGAACGAAGTTTCATACAAGGCTATGGGCACAATTAACTCACGATCGTCAAAAAAGTTCCATGCAAGAACAAACGATAAAATTTTTATAAGGAAATAATCTCTAGGTTGAAAGCTTGATTTGCACCTTGACTGAGGTTGAGCATAGGTAGTTCGTTTTCACAACCATCAAACACAAAAACAAAATACAGCGTCGCGAGGTGCTTGTATACCAGCCGGGTACCCTGCAAGAAAGATGAACCATGGCAGTGGCAGTCACCAGATTGATAAGATAGATGGCAGGAAAGATGGGAATTTTCTTGGAGAGCAAACATCAAAGCCACAATCTATCTACAAAATTTCTAAGCAATGGCCAACATTGTCTGTGGAATTTTACGGGCCCTTAGCTCTATAAATCATCAACAATTTTTCTCTGATAAAAAATCCAACTTTAAAAGGAGGAATTATATTCAGCAATTAGAGGTACAATTGTAACAAAAAATCAAACATATAGACGTTTATGGTCTCCTCTTGGTGGCTTCCTCCTTTCTGCAACGAGAGATAAAGTAAGAGAGGACAAGATTACTGAGCCGAAGATTGCATCTGCTTCGACGAAATTGCTAACATTGTCCGGTCTTCCCGATAAAACTACGGCATAATGACGTAAAAATATTAATGGAAATTTTGTAGCGAAGATATAAAACGAACGAAGTAAGAGGGGTGAATTGAGGGTTCTTTTCCATATTATTGGGATTACAGGCTTCCGACCTGTGAAGACGCTGCGTATGAGCCCCTGCTGTTTCTCCGGGGGCTGGACTTCAAGAGAAGAGCATGCAAGAGCAGTCAATCTAAAGAGACGATTCCAATTGGAATGCAAACATCAAGGCAGAAGAGAGAAAAAGGAGGAGATTTCGGGGACCCGGAAGTCATAAAACTTGAGGGGGCGGGGCTTGCCCTCGGTGTTCATCACGATCACCACGCGTATCATGGTTGCCGCTGGGCACCCAAATCCAAAGAGGCACTCGGAACGGAGAGAGGTGGCCGAAGCGCCGCTCCAGCCAATGACGTTGTTTCCGTTTTTGAAGACAAAAAACAGAGGCGGAAATGTTTTTGGAAACGGCCTCTTCCATGTTGGAATTCATCGAGTCGAATGAATATATATATATATATATATATATATATATATATATATAAAAGAGTTAAGTTCGGTCATGAATCTTTTAAATCTTTATGGGTTGCTCGTATCTAAAATAATCTATATATTTTAAAAATATAACATATAAACCCATCCCATTAAATCTAAGTTAATGGATGTTAAAATTTACTTATATAACATGTTAACTCATAATAAATTATTAATATAATAATATATATAATTTAGGATTAAGATTCATTTTAGCTCTTGTAATTTTGGTCATTGATCTTTTAGGCCCTTATGGTTTACTCATGTATAAGATAACTCATATATTTTTCAAAAACATAGCATATCAGCCTCTCCCATTAAGTTTGAGTTAATAGACGTTAGAGTCTGCTTACGTAGCATGCTGACTCATAAAAAAATATTTAATATAATGACATATATAATTTAAGTTTTAAGAAAAAACAAAGACCTCCATCAATAACGGGAGGAGGCATCGTCGTTGAATTGACCAACAGTAATTGTGCTGAGTTATTGTTGTCTAGCAAGGCATCATACACACATAGTCTCCCGTACTAACAACGAGCTCACGAGCTTTTGGTCTTGTCTCAAGTGGATATGTGTCAACCAGTCCGACGCTAGGTATACAGTGGTCTCTTGGTCCCTCTTTCTCCTCAGCGTTTTTGTCTCTATCGCCTCCCACTTCATTCTCTTCTATGTTTGAGTTCAGCTCTTCTTCACTTTTACCTCCAACCTCCCTTACATTTGCCTCTCCACTTTCATTCACCATTATTACCACTATCATTTCCTCTTTCTCAACAAGCTAATCAGAGAGAATAAACGGGTGTGGGAGGGCTCCATAGACCAGCTAAACCGCTCCTACCACCTACTCTTCGTTTTTGTGATATAGTACTTTTCCAAATGAGGTAGTTTACAAGGTATGATAGTACTTATTGAGATCGGAGCGAGTGTGATTCGTGGTGGCGGACAGTGCCATCATGGCATACACCCTAGAGCTAGCAAGTGACATCCGGAAGCTCCTATGCCATCGTTAGCATGAGAGAGGTTATATGAGTATGACACCCTACTAGTTAGTAACGGTTCAATGTTGCTGGTGGTGATCGCTTTCATGACGATACCTCTTTTGATGGATATTTCATTTTTTCAAAAGAATTTAAAATACACGTATCATTATATTAATAGTTTATTGTGAGTCAACATAAAACGTAAGTAGACTTTAACATTTGTTAACTTAAACTTGACGGAAAATGATTATATGCTACGTATTTAAAAATATAATAGTAATTTTAGAGACAAGTAAATCATAAGAGCTTAAGAGGCCTATGATCAAAATTATAAAAGTTAAAATGGATCTTAATCATAAATTATATATGTCATTATATTAATAATTTATTGTGAATCAATATGTTATATAAGTAAATTCTAAATAGAAAAAAATTATATATTATATTATTAAAAAATATAAAAATTGTTGAATCTCGGATTTTGATGATAAAATCAATTGATGGGTTAATTGATCTAATCCATATTATTGAGTTAAGTGTGCAGGATTAACTACGATAACCAGAAAACATAAAGCAAGAATACCGGAGTCAAGTTCGATGGACGTTTAAGAGTCCGAAGAATCGTCGGAGATGCTGCTGGAACCAACCGAGAAGAAATCGGGAACCTGTCGAAATTTTCGGAAGTTCACCGAAGAGATCGTCGGAGGTTCACGGAGATCACCGAGAAGGCTCGGCTACTCATTAAAGTCATCACAAGTTCGGGAGCTTGCTGGGAGCCCGTCGGAAGCAGTTCGTCGGAAAGCTCGTCGGAACAAGACTCGACGTTCGCGGTTGAAAACTTGCTTAGGATGTGTTTTGTTATGTAGTTCACTTGTAATTAGGATTAGGATTAAGAGATAATCCTATATCCTGGTTAGGGGCCAACTGGGTCCAAAATTAGACTTGGTTTGGGCTAAATTTGAAGCCCAACAAGTGAATCGAAGGGTCTGGCAATGGCACCGCCAGACTGGGCGGTTGCACCGCCCAGCACCCGAGAGCTGGGCGGTGGCACCGCCCAGCACTGTCAGTGTCTGACACTGACAGGCGGTGGCACCGCCACTGACAGGCGGTGGCACCGCCAGCATCGGGAACCCAAAGAGAATTCAAATTTTGGAGCCCAAATTTGAATCCTCTTGAGGCCTATAAATACCCCTCAAATCTCAGCTAAGATTATAACTTTTTGAGCAGCAATTGTTTGAGAGAAAGGTCTTAGAAAAGTCTTAGCTAGTCTTGTTTTCAATTTGGTAGTGTTCACCTCCTTCTTTCTTGCTGAAAATCTGTAAGAGAGTGAACCGCTTGTAAAAAGTTATAAGAGGGGTATTCACCCTTTCCTTTCAAGAGATTTGCTAGTGGAAGGTGGGAGCCTCATCGAAGAAGGGCCTCGCAAGTGGATATAGGTCACTTGACCGAACCACTTTAAAAACGACGTAATCTCTGGTTTGCATTTCATTACTGCTATTTGCATTACTGTAAACATTCTTACTTGCTTTATTTCATCATTACCTTTGCTGCACAACTTTACGAATACACTTTCAAGTTAAGCACTTCCGATTCCGATTTTTATCGTACGAAAGATTTATCGTAACCAACGTTTTAATCCGCTGCACTAATTCACCCCCCCCCCTCTTAGTGCCGCTCCGATCCTAACAATTGGTATCAGAGCAAGGCTCACTCTCATATTTGGTTTAATACCCAAGAGAGATGGCTTACTCCGGCATGCATGAGGGTTATTCTATCACTCGTCCACCCTTGTTTAATGGGTCGGATTATACTTATTGGAAGACTCGGATGAGGATCTTCCTCATTTCTATGGATTTCGAGCTTTGGACTATTGTTGAAAACGGATTTCAAAAATCTTCTCTTCCGATGAGCGAATGGAATGAATCGGAGAAGAAGGTTTTTGCTTTAAATGCAAAGGCTATGAATGCCTTGTTTTGTGCACTAGACAAAAATAAATTTAATCGTGTTTCAATTTGTGATTCGGCTTTTGATATTTGGAGAACTCTTGAGGTCACTCATGAAGGCACTAGCCGAGTGAAAGAGTCCAAAATCAACATCCTTATGCACTCTTACGAACTTTTCTGAATGAAACCAAGTGAGTCCATCGGAGACATGTACACCCGGTTTACGGATATCATCAATGGACTCAAAGCTCTTGGTAAAGATTTTACTAACTTTGAACTAGTAACTAAAATCTTAAGATCCCTCCCTAAAAGTTGGGATCCAAAAGTTACGGCCATTCAAGATGCCAAAGACCTTAAAACATTCCCTCTTGAAGAACTCATTGGGTCTCTAATGACCTACGAAATGATATGTCAAGCTCATGACGAGCTCGAGAACCCCCTTCCAAAGAACAGGAAGGATATGACACTCAAATCACAAGAAGACCACTTGAAAGGAACATCAAGTGATGAGGACAGTGACAATGACATTGTACTTTTGACTCAAAAATTTAAAAAATATTTAAGAAAGAACAAATTTAAAAATAATACAAAAAATAAATTCGAACAAAAGAAGGACCAAGTGATTTCCTATGAATGCAAAAAACCGGGACACTATAAGAACGATTGTCCTCAAGCCAAAAAGAGAACATCAAAGAAGAAGGTGCTCAAAGCAACGTGAGATGATTCAAGCGCGTCCGAAGAAGAGGAGTCCAACACCGAGCAAGTTGCTCATTACGCCCTAATGGCCATCGGAGAAGAGGTAACGTATTTAATTGATGCAGATTTACCTTATCATGAATTATTAAATGCTTTCTATGAGTTATTTGATGAATGTAAGACAATTAGTAGAAAATATAAATTGCTAAAAAAGGAGCATGATAGTCTCACTTGTGATATCGATAAATTAAAAACTGAATATCATGATAGTTTAGCTCCATGTATAAAATGTCATGATCTAGAATCTATCCAAAAAGGAGAACTTGCTACTTAAGGACACCTTGAAGAAATTCGAGGTTGGTAGCAAATCTTTGAACATGATCCTTATAAATAAGGGTCACGTTCCTAAAAGAAGTGGAATCGGATTTGTAAGAAGTCCTCACCAAAATCCAACCACCTTCATTAAAGGCTCCGTCTTACATGTTCGGCACCAAAGCAATTGCAACTTTTGTTGCAAATATGGACATAAAACTTATAAATGTCCATTCAAGAAAATTAGTCCGAACAAACTAATTTGGGTTCCTAAAGGAACCATGATCAATTCTATGCAATATGATAAACAAGTTTTCAAGGCACCCAAAAGAAAATGGGTACCTAAAAATAATCCATTCTTGTAGAAACATACACCATCACAAGCTAGGAGCAAGAGATGGTATCTAGATAGTGGATGCTCAAGACATATGACTGGAGATCCATCTCATTTCTCTATGCTCACTAGCAAAGAAGAAGGGTACGTCACCTTCGGAGACAACAACCAAGGCAAAATCATTGGCAAGGGAACCATAGGTAACAAATTAAAATTTTCTATTGATGATGTCTTACTAGTTGATGGATTGAAACATAATCTCTTGAGTGTTAGTCAATTATGCGATAAAGGTTATATCGTTAGATTTGAATCAAATGTGTGTATTATTGAAAAACCAAACCATAACATAACTATGATTGCATTAAAACAAAATAATGTCTACACCATCAACCTTGATGAACTAAGTAATGAAATGTGCTTCTTTACTTTAAATGATGATGCTTGGCTTTGGCATAGGAGACTAGGCCATGCAAGCATGAAACTAATATCTAAGATCTCATCTAGAGAATTAGTGCGAGGAATTCCAAATATAAAGTTTATTAAGGACAAAGTATGCGATGCATGTCAACTAGGTAAACAAATAAAAACTAGTTTCAAGCCAAAAACTCAAATTAGCACCACTAGATCATTACAATTGATTCATTTGGACTTATTTGGACCAATTGACACACCAAGTCTAGGGGGAAGCAAATATGCGTTTGTAATTGTGGATGACTATACTAGATACACTTAGGACCTATTTCTTAGCTCACAAAAGTGATTGCTTCAAATGTTTCTCTAAATTTTGTAAACTTACTCAAAACGAAAAAGGTTTCATGATTTCATCAATTCGGAGTGATCACGGTGGCGAATTTCAAAACCGTGACTTTCAAAATTTTTGTGAAGTTAATGGATACAATCACAACTTCTCCACTTCGAGGAATCTCCAATAAAATGGAGTAGTTGAAAGAAAAAATAGAAACCTATAAGAAATGGCAAGAACTATGTTAAATGAACATAGTTTACCTAAGTATTTTTGGGCCGAAGCCGTAAATACGGCTTGCTACATCATGAATAGAGTCTTAATAAGACCATCCTTATCAAAAACTCCCTATGAATTATGGAATAACAAAAAACCAAATATTTCCTATTTTAAAGTTTTCGGTTGTAAATGCTTTATTTTGAATGAAAGGGATGCCTTAGGAAAATTTGATGCTAAATCCGATGAAGGCATCTTTCTTGGTTACTCTTCCGTTTTTAAGGCTTTTCGGGTTTTTAACAAAAGAACCTTAGTAATAGAAGAGTCTATTCATGTAGTTTTTAATGAAGTTTCTAATTTAAAGAAAAATGATTTTGATGATGATCTTGGTTTTGATTATTTGAATTTAAATGAACCCCCTCCTCAAAATAGCAACTTGGATGCACCTTCTTCCGAAATTTCCTTACCTAAGGAATGGAAGTATATAGATGCTCATCCAAAGGAGCTAATTATAGGAGATACATCAAAAGGGGTTCAAACTCGTTCCTCTTTTAAGAATTTTTGTGCTAACGCCACCTTCCTTTCTTAAATCGAACCTAAATGCATTGACGAGGCCATAAAAGATGATTTTTGGGTTATTGCAATGCAAGAGAAATTGAATCAATTTGAGAGGAATAAGGTATGGAAGCTTGTTCCTAGACCTAGTGAACATTTAGTCATTGGTACTAAATGGGTCTTTAAAACAAGCAAGACGAAAATGGTATCGTGGTTAGAAACAAGGCTAGATTAGTGGCCAAAGGTTTCAACTAAGAAGAAGGTATTGATTACGAAGAAACCTTCGCTCTCGTGGCTCGATTAGAAGCCATAAGGATGCTCCTTACCTATGCTAGTAGTAATAATTTTAAACTATTTCAAATGGATGTCAAAAGTGCCTTCTTGAATGGTTTTATTTCTGAAGAAGTATATGTCGAACAACCTCCCGGATTTGAAAATTCTCTTCTTCCTAATCATGTATTCAAATTGACTAAGGCTCTCTATGGCTTGAAACAAGCTCCTAGAGCTTGGTATGAAAGGCTTAGTTCCTTTCTTATTTTAAATAATTTTACCAAAGGCAAGGTTGATACTACATTGTTTATTAAATATTTTGAAAATAATTTTCTTATTGTGCAAATTTATGTTGACAATATTATTTTTGGCTTTTCGAATGAATCATTATGTGAATAATTTGCCAAATGTATGAGTCATGAATTTGAAATGAGTTTAATGGGTGAATTAACTTTCTTTTTAGGATTACAAATCAAACAACTTAGTGATGGTATATTTCTTAACCAATCTAAATATACATTAGAATTGTTAAAACGATTTAACATGGATAATTCAAAAGCAATAAACACCCCTATGAGTACTTCGACTAAGTTAGATATGGATGAAAATAGTGAAAATTTCGATAAAAAACATATAGGGGAATGATAGGTAGTCTACTCTACCTCATCGTGACTAGACCGGATATTATGTTTAGTGTAGGACTTTGCGCTAGGTTTCAATCAAATCCTAAATTATCTCATCTTAAAAGTGTTAAAAGAATATTTAGGTATCTTAAAGGAACTCTAAATTTAGGATTGTGGTATCCAAAATCTGAAAATTTTGATTTAATAGCTTATGCAGATTCCGATTTTGGCGGATGCAGGATAGATAGAAAAAGTATATCCGGAATATGCCAATTTTTAGGATATGCACTTGTTTCTTGGACTTCCAAGAAACAAAATTCAGTTGCACTATCTACGGCGGAAGCCGAATACATTGTTGCAAGTGCATGCTATGCACAAGTTGTTTGGATAAAAAATACATTAGAAGATTATGAAATTCACTTTAAAAATATTCCCATAAGATGTGATAATACTAGTGTCATATGTCTTACTAAAAATCCAATTCAGCACTCTAGAACTAAGCACATCGACGTTAGGCATCATTTCATACGCGATCATATCCTTAACAATGATGTTGTTCTAGAATTCATTGATACAAAAGCATCAATTAACAGATATATTTACAAAAGCTTTGAATGAAGACCAATTTGAATTCATTATAAGGGAATTAGGTATGTTAAATTGTCCCTAAGAATAAACTTGTTTGAATGGATTTTCCGTAAAGTTTTTCATCCTCTCTCCGTTCCTCGGTGAACTGATCCTTCTCTTTCGATTCTAAATGACATGTTAAATTATCTTATCCTATCTTGAGTCAAACACCGCTCCCATCTGATCAAGATTAATGATTTTATGATATTTTGAATCTCGAAATTGATTTTGATGGCTTGATTATGAGTTTCAAGTTGACGAATTGAATTTGAATGGATTTGTATTCGAATTATGATCTTGACTTATTGGAGTTACTACTTGAAACTTTTTTTCTTATCCCAATCTCTTCCTTGTACATCTACAATTTTTGTTACTTATAGAAAGAAGAGATTTGATAATATGGATGAATGCTGAATTTTCATTTAAGATGAACTCTGCAGAAATATTTTAGCATACTTAATTTTGATTGATAAAATCTTTGTACGATCAATGATAATATGGATGAATGATGTATGATCAATGCTGAATGATAAAATTTTTGTATGACAAATTATGTGCTTCAAGTCTCATTCCCTTTTTGTTGATGACAAAAGGGGAGAAAAGTGATGACTTGTATCATTTTAATAGCATGACTTATATGAATTGCAAAAGCTTGTGTGATATGAATGTCTTATATGCCTTGCAAAATCTTTGAGAATATCACAAGATCGATTGATCATATTGAAAGCATGTCTAACATGTATATCATTAAATTCATGTTGAAAATCTTTATCTCCTGTCGTAGAAAAAATTATCTCTTATCATTCGACTTGAAAAGGATTTTCATCGAAGTTTCACATTTACTTATGCTTAATGAGAATAACGATAAGTTCTACGGTTAGAACTTATCGGTTTATGCTTGAATTCAATGGGATGGAATTCAAGTGTTTTTATCTTCTCATAATATGGCATATAGATAGGGAGAGTTATGTTTAACTCCGTCATCAATTGATTGTCATCATCAAAAAGGGGGAGATTGTTGAATCTCGGATTTTGATGATAGAATCAATTGATGGGTTAATTGATCTAATCCATATTATTGAGTTAAGTGTGCAGGATTAACTACGACAACCAGAAAACACAAAGCAAGAATACCGGAGTCAAGTTCGATGGACGTTTAGAGTCCGAAGAATCATCGGAGATGCTGCTGGAACCAACCAAGAAGAAATTGGGAACCTGTCGGAATTTTCGGAAGTTCACCGAAGAGATCGTCGGAGGTTCACGGAGATCACCGAGAAGGCTCGGCTACTCATTAAAGTCATCACAAGTTCGGGAGCTTGCTGGGAGCCCATCGGAAGCAGTTCGTCGGAAAGCTCGTCGGAACAAGACTCGACGTTCGCGGTTGAAAACTTACTTAGGATGTGTTTTGTTATGTAGTTCACTTGTAATTAGGATTAGGATTAAGAGATAATCCTATATCCTGGTTAGGGGCCAACTGGGCCCAAAATTAGACTTGGTTTGGGCAAAATTTGAAGCCCAACAAGTGAACCGAAGGGTCTGGCGGTGGCACCGCCAGACTGGGCGGTTGCACCGCCCAGCACCCGAGAGTTGGGCGGTGGCATCGCCTGGGCTGGGCGGTGACACCGCCCAGCACTGTCAGTGTCTGACACTGACAGGCGGTGGCACCACCAGCATCGGGAACCCAAAGAGAATTCAAATTTTGGAGCCCAAATTTGAATCCTCTTAAGGCCTATAAATACCCCTCAAATCTCAGCTGAGATTACAACTTTTTGAGCAGCAATTGTTTGAGAGAAAGGTCTTAGAAAAGTCTTAGCTAGTTTTGTTTTCAATTTGCTAGTGTTCACCTCCTTCTTTCTTGCTGAAAATCTGTAAGAAAGTGAACCGCTTGTAAAAAGTTATAAGAGGGGTATTCACCCTTCCCTTTCAAGAGATTTACTAGTGGAAGGTGGGAGTCTCATCGAAGAGGGGCCTCGCAAGTGGATGTAGGTCACTTGACCGAACCACTTTAAAAACGACGTAATATCTGGTTTGCATTTCATTACTGCTATTTAAATTACTGCAAACATTCTTACTTACTTTATTTCATCATTACATTTGCTGCACAACTTTGTGAATACACTTTCAAGTTAAACACTTTTTATTCTGATTTTTATCGTACAAAAGATTTGTCGAAACCAACAATGTTTTAGATACAGCGTTAATCTCCGTTTTAGTGCATGTGATTTTGGTGCACTCGGTCGACCTTTCTCGACTCGTGATGGTGAGTCGGTCACTCGTTCGACGCATTGCCCATGCCCATGCCCATGCCCATGCCCATGCCCACTCGCTTAGGGTTTAAGGGCTTTTGTTATCCCCGTCTGTCGCCCGACACGAAGAAAACCCGTCCGAGATCCAAGATGGGGTCGCTCTGTAGGTCCGCCGCCATGGCCGCCGCGAGGTCCATCGCGGTCCGCTCCAAAAACCTACTCCCGAAGCCCGCGTCATCTCGAAGAGCCGCCCCTATCGTTCGGAGGTGCAGCCATTGTCTCCCGAAATCTATGCCTTCGAGATCCCTTCTACTACTTCTCGTTCACGTCGATTGGGTGGCCTGATTAATTCCAGCACGAATCTTCTAGGTCGATCGCACCGGCGCTGGGAAGTGTCGAGTCGCTGATGCCGCTTCACAGCGCCATCGCCTCCGCCCGTCTCAAGTCTTTCATCGCGGTTGATTCCTCCTGTTGGAGTTGGCTCTCCCAAGGTAACAACCATGAACTTCCTTATGCCTTGGTTGGTCATCGTTGATAACTGGGGAGATCTTTCATTTTGTTATGCATACGAGTATTGGCATTTGGTAGAAGCAAAAAGAATCTAGATTTCAAGAGGTTTAGATTCTATGGAGGGACTTAACATCAAATGAGAATAGTCGTTGGATTGGTTTTCATTGCACAATTGGAACTTTTGTCTTGTGGTAATTCTGATGATAGGATTAAGCAAGCGCATCTGACCATGGCTTTGAAGAGTACGACGAAGAAGGGAAGGAAGATTGCATGTGAGGAATTTAAACCACGACTTCCACAGGACAGGCCACGTTATTGTTTCTTCTTGTCCTTTGACATCTTATTGGATAAGAGTAGGAGTGAGAAGGAAAATAAAGATCAATGTCATTTCTCTGCTTGAGACTGATTTTGGCATTTATATCTATGCCAAGCAGATTGTTTCTTTGTTTTGGGGGATGTTAATGGAGCTTTGCAGTCTGACCTGTTCTTATCCTAACATGTTTCTCTATTTTTATGGTATAGGACGTGCTTTACCCTTGTGACCAAGGTGTGATGGCTTTATGCTATGTGGAGTAGTAGATTCATAGGGCTTCTCTATTCCGAAGACAATAACATACTTGCTTATAAAACTTGAATTGTACCAAGTCGCTGGACATTCTCTTTTTTAGCCTTAGCGTCTTGGCTTTTTAATTTTTGGAACTTATTGAGAAAACATTTCTTGTTTGATGGGCTTTTAACATCAACTGGTGCCTCCTAGGGCACACATGTCATATCGTTCACCATGTACTTTAGACAAGAAAATTTGGCATCTGATGCAGCTAGGTCAATTGTTTCCTTTTGCAATGTGTTCTCTATTCGCATGGACATATGCGTATGTCATGAGCTTATGGATTTGATAACCACCATCATGATAATTCTTTGGACGACACCGTAATGTTACTGAGCAACTAGATTGGATTCTAACTAAGCCTGTTTGTCCTAACTTACAAATCATTCTGAACTGCTCTGTTATGTAATGCATTTATTTTTAGTTAATCTATCTACTTGTCTAATTGCAACAAGAATGATTATTGTTGTGATTGTATGTATATTATTCTACTTAGTACTGTACAACAAGTATCCAAATTCCTCATATGATGTTGGAATTGGCTTTGGTGGTTGTATCACTTGCATAATATTTTGATCTCAAATAGGGAATTCTCACCTTCCAAGCCTTTGGAATCTGATTAAATATACTACTTACAATTTGATAAAATAACCCAAGAATACGTGAAGAAGTGATAGTATTTGGAATCAGACCACGTAATAGATTCTACAACCTAATGTGAATAGGACATGAATAGCTGACCACAAGAATGACCTCCACGTCCATAACAGGTGACATGGCCACATGGCTGATTTGATCCATTTAAACGACATAGTTCCTGAAACTTTGTTGTCTATATGTAATTATTTCACCTCTCCTTATCTTCACTTTCTTTTACTTTGTTTGTTCTTTGTATTTAGTATTACCCAAGTTTCTATTCTACCTTGCAGTAGCAAGTTTGTTGGCCTCCATCTCTAATATCTATCCTTTTGTTAAAATCATTAGTCTGAAATTTTGCTTTGCTGCTCCCTCAGTTTCCTAGTTTTTGGATGTGATTTGTATATCTTAAAGTTTGACTTTTTATACATATCCTTGCCATGTCTGCACTAACTACATTCTGAATCTCTTATCTGATCCTTTAGGTCCCCCAATTTCCACTTTTCCCCTTAATCTTGTTAGTCATTGTAATGTTCATGTTGTTACTGTTCTCTTTTTTCTCTGTTCTATTGTGTTATTTTCGCACCATGTAATTCTTGGATTTCTTTCGGTCCTTACTATTTTCTTCGATTTATATATGTATTTTAGACAAATTGCTCTACATCTGTCCTTGCCATTTTTTTGTCCGCTTTCTTTGATTTATATATGTATTCTAGACAAATTGCTCTACATCTGTCCTTGTCATTTTTTTTGTCTGCTTAAGTTGGCAATGCTTATGTAACGTTCCGATTAGTCCTATATCGAAAGTGGTCTAAGATTAAGATTAATTTATAAGGATATACTGGATGTATTATTATTAATTTGGGTTTAAGCATTTCGAACCCGTTGTTTAGACTCAACGAAGTTGATAGTCTAGTTATCTCATCGGTTTGAGTTGTGACAGTTGGTATCAAACCTGACCTAGTATTGGGTATAGTGTAAGAGTTGAGTAGGAAAAGATTACCCATGGATGGGGCTAGAGAGCGTGTCATGACGTGGAGCTGCCATTGGCGATATCTCACATGTATTATACTAAGATTTGATTTGGACTATGTTGAGTCTTGAGGAGGATGTTAAGCCCTTAAATAGGAGGAGATTGTACCAATTCCATTAGACTCCGTCGAAAGTGGGCTAAGACCAAGATTGATTTACACGGATTTGATGGATGTCTTATTGTTAACTCGGGCTTAAGTAATTTGAATCTGCATCAATCTAAGACATCCCAACAGGTAGGTTGGTTTGGTTTGATTTGGTATTTTTGAAATATGTGCTAGTGATTATAAGATTGTAAGCCGTTATGGAATCTAGAATTCTGGATTTATTTCTTGCTTTTGTCTATATTTGTGGCCTGCATGCTGCTTTATCTCTTCTCCCTTCTAAAACCTCTTATTAGGCATATGATTGCATAATTCTATTTGAGTAACCTATGACTGGCATCATAAGTGTCTATTCTTTTATTACAAATTTAAAGACCATGATTTCTTCATAAATTCTTATGTCCTTGAAACATTTTGTTTCAGTCTGCTATCAAATAGAAATGTCTACTCCATTCTTGTACTTTCTCCCTTTGTATCAAAGTTTATAGCTGATGTTTTCTGTTTCATGTTGATGTTTATCCTGCTATTTTAATCTTATCTTATAAACAGAATTTCAATTGTGTCCAATTTGCGTATTTGTTAACTTTAATGTTTTTCCTGAAAGGTTTTTAATTTTCCAAGTTGTTAATCTATTTTTACACTCTCTGAGTTAATTTATTTATCCTGGCTATCTTAGAGCACCTTTTCTTGTTGCCACCACCTTGTCCACCACGGTCCCTCGAGAAAATTACCTGAAGGGCCTTAATATTTTCTTTTCTTTCCCCAATTCTTGGGCGGTATAGAACATATGATATCCTTTATCTATTTAGCAATAATGGTTAATTATAGATAGAGGTGTCAATTGTGTTCGATGGTACATCCAGATACCTATGAGGATCAGTCCCTAATTAGGACGGGGATGTTGAGCATTTTTCTATTACACGTACGATAAGATTATGGGGCCCCTACTCTTGTATCTGTCATCATCTCATTTATATTATTATTATTATTATTATTATTATTATTATTATTATTATTATTATTATTATTACTATTATTATTATTATTACTATTATTAAATAAATATATTTGAGAATTGAATTCAATATCTATAAATCGAACATTAATAACTAAGTCGATCTTATATTTAATTTTATAAAATTTGATATTATTAATTAGTTTTGATTGTAATTTTATTTTTAAAAAAAATAAAATAAAATAATCAGGAGAATATGGGTTTCCTTGAACCCAATTGAGAATTTTCATGGTTCCCCCACCTGACGGGGGCGGGGAAGCACTCCTCTCTTATCCCATCCCATCGACCTCCTTGATTATATAGATAGGTATTCTATGGTATATTGTGCGCATTTTGTACACTCGGTACGTTAGTCCTGATGGAGAAATCAAGTTATATCTCAAATTTATAATTTCTTTTGGAGGTTGCAATCATCTGACAGGGTAATCGAGTGGTTAATCTTTTAATGTCCTCTATCGTGAGGTAACACATTTTGCAAGCGATTTTTATACATAAATATTTTTCAAATTAAAGTTCCGAGCTTAAAAAACAATGATGGTCCAAAAGTCTTTGTTATTTACTAGTTAATTAGTTATATCCCACCACAAAACCTGACGATCTTCTACGAAGCAATCGTTAATTGTTATCCTGATGACTCGAAACCATATAGCACACTTATTGGGGTTCTCCAACTTTTAGCTTCGATTCTTTAGGCACGAACTTACTGTTATAGTCTCTTCACTGAAATTTTGTCCCCTCTGATATTGACAAATATGGGATAATATTTATAAGAAATTGACTGAATAATTTTACTTGATTACTAGAGAATAAAAAGATTAAAGAAGAAGAAGAAAAAGAGAAAAGCCACTTTCTCATTCTTAGTCCATCGACGAAATGAAATCCGGAAACGCCAAGTGCTTTATTTAGTGGAGATCCTAAAACGAGTAGAGAAGAAGAGAGACCGTTTCCTTCCTGCACAAGGTTGACGACCTTAGTTCACAACAACAACGTCAGGCGGATTGAATGGTTCGCTCAACTTGGTTCTACAAGCTAATGGTTTGGTCAACTTGCTTGGGCAACAAAATGTGCAGGTTCCGGTGCAACCAAGGTGGTCTTCTCGTCCGGTTTCCAAAAGCTCGCAGTCTTAACATCATCCTTTGACATCAATTTTGAGAACTCATCATGGTCATATTGTACCTTGCTCTTTCCTCCAAATTCCTCGGGTAGTATCTCCGGATCAAAGTTCTTATGCATTACTCCCATGCTCTCTTCGTTCTTTGGGTATACGAACTTCACCTTCTGAAAGGTTTTCGGGTCCAAGAAATACTTAACTATCTGCATGTGAAAAAATGGAGCACCATCAGCATCTTACAAATTAAATCACAGTTTTTCCTTCATATTTGACGAAACAAGGAGGAAAGGCTCATACCTTCCAGAATGATTCAAAAATTCTTGGAGGATTGTAAAGGAATGCAGCCGCAAGCCTCTCAGGATAGTGACTCTGCAAGATGTTTGCCGTCTCTCGAGCAGTCTTGATGGGCACTGAGTTGCTTAGTGACCATCCTGTGAAGTCTATCAGCCAGATCATTTGCTCTTGGCCGTCGGGTAAATTGATAATGGCATTTTCTAGGAGATACACCAGATGCCTGAGTTGGTTGTCATGCGACGATGTGTTCTGCAACATCTCAATGGTTATCCTCTCCATTCTCGATGCTGAATAACATGATGATTTCTGAGAAAATGAAACGTTCATTGCCAAACCTGTTTCCCTGGTCTCAGCACAAGAACAGATCTTCCCTCGCGATCTTGAAAATCTGCTCTATACACCTTACCGGTTTCACCTTCGACTGCAACTTCATGCTGAAACAAACCAAATAATAGTGTAAAACATGGCTGTAATTTTGCGGACATTCAAAATCAACCACCTAAATTGAGCTCACCCAACGAATTTCCTCTGGCTTATAAGTCGCTCTCCACTTAAGTGTCTCTTGTAACATTTTCTTTGACTTATCAATGTTCCAGTTCCGAGCTACCAGGTATCTCCGCAGGCATGCATCGTCGCTGAACATTAAGCTATGTCCGGATAAGGGTCCAATAGCAGCTCTGAGCTCTTTGACCTGTTTGTTGAACAATTACAACAAAATATATATAGAGAAGGAAAACTCAAACCTACTAAAGTAGTCAATGACTTGACTTCCGTATCTAGATTAAGCTCTTTCGATCTTGGACCAGATTAATGTGTCGCAGATCCATTTTGAAAATGGCACAATGGAATTGCAAGCTAACATTTTGCATACATATGTGAGAAATATATGTTATTTAGTACTAGACTACCGACTGCATTATCATATAAGACATCTTGACGAAAACCTCTTTAAAATCTTCATATGAAAAATTATTGGCATGGAACATGTTACAATCCAGAGGGATCTAAATAACAAAATTTTGAAATTAAGATGCCAAATAGAAACAAAAATGACAAAATTACATATTGTTGGGAACCCATAGCTAGTGTTGCAATTTATCATGCAAAATATACTAATATGATCACACAATTCAGCATTATTTATCTAAAAAATAAATTTAGTGAAAACTAAATAAAAGACTGGATTTTCAGAGTTTAAGAATAAACACAAATGACATATCCGATCTTTGGATCTTTTCTTCTTTAAAGCTGAATTGGATCTTCCTACAATATGATAGAGAAAAATGTACTTGTTATCATGATTGGATCTATTCACTCATTACCTTTTCTTCTTGTGGAGCAGCATTATCCAGGTCATCATTAGAGCTATGCTTCCTTCTGAACATGATCAAGAGGTAGTCCAGAACCAAGTCCAACCTATGCTGATAACACGTATATTATTATCAGGTTAATAAAACAGAACTTGCATCATTCATGCTATTACAGAAAAAAACACATCTATCTCAACCCAAAAAGAAATTAAAATATCCATCCACAATGGATCTCTTAATTGTAAATGGATCCTACGCCACAGATTAAGTCACAGAAAGAGATTGAAGGAATAATAAATTTTTTAATGAGATTGAAGGAATAATAAATTTTTTAATGGTCATGGTCTAATTCAACAGGTGACATTGTTTTATGAAAAGGGTGAAATATATATACCTTCAGAAAAGATTCAGATGCATTAACAATAACCCCAGTTACAACAAGAATAAACCATCACTGTCAAAAGGTTCAGGATTAGTTCAAGCGTGTGCTTGAACTAATCCTGGTTCAATCTAATCGAACCCAATGATGCTGGTTCGGTTTAACTAAACGGCTGATAGCTTACCCCCACTACCCGTCCCTTGGATGTGAGACCATCCCTGACCTCCTATCTGGGTAACCTAGCGCTAGCAATGACGAATGGCTTCCTCTTGCAGCAAAGGTGACACTCCAACGATCGACGAACTGGCGAACAACATCCTCATGGTGACTCTCTCTCCTCCCCACCTTGCTCTCCCTCGTCTCCTCTCCCTCCTCCATCATCCTTTGATGGCTGAGCCTCCGTAATAGGCCCCCTCCCCTTGCCATCCCCGACAATCCCCTATCCTAGTTGAGCCTCCTAGGACCCCGACAACACCCTTCTCCCTCCTCCTCCCTCTTCTCCTTCTCTCTCCTTCCCTTTTCCTTTCCTCTCAGTAAACCCTTTCTTTTTCTCCTTCTCTATGGTTGCCTTCTCCACAATAGCACCCCTCCCAACCTATCACAGACAAACTTCTAAACAGGATGTTTGATGTAATGCTTATGTATGTCCGTGTCTTTGGGTATGTTCATGCCTTGTACAGCATGTAGAGGGACGGCCGAAGGCTTAATAGTCCCACTTTAGTTGGGTTGGTGGCCTCTTTAGGCTTGTAAATAAAGGTTGTGTCATGTGAACACGTGCGAGAGATTCTCGGTCTGTAATGGACCATTTTACCCTTTGTTGTGCAACTGTTCAGAGCTTGTAAAGTCTGTTTGTAATTTGCATTGTCTATGAAGTGTTTTTCGGAGATGTTTGCTTGTGGATCCCGATTGAGGCGTTTTCTCTAACCCGTTCTCTCTCTTTCGTGGGTTCTAAGGGATATGGGAGACTTCGGGGAGGCTGACCTTTGCGGACGGACACGCAAGGGTGCCGCACGACTTAGGCAAAACCAGCTAAGTCCGTGACAGATGGTATCAGAGCGGGACAAGCACTCATAAAAACACTTAGCATGCAAACGTGGGGGACCTAGCGGGGCTGCGTTGAGGGCAGTCAGCACACGCGCGACCGTTTAGGGGAAAACGGGCATGGAGATGTAGGGAAAAGGAGTCGCTAGGAGGAGCGGGCATCTGACATTGGCATTCAGAGGAATGGCCAACCCTTCGCGCAAGAGGCACCACGAGAACAGGCAAGCTTGGAGGAATGTGGAGCGCACAAAGGTTGGGATGGCTGAGTTTGAGCTACGGCTCAACGTTGACAACTATACTTGATGGTGCTCAAGGCAAGCGAGGCGCTTGGTAAAGAATGAGACCATACAAGGTGGAATGAGTTGCTCAGCGATCGAAAGAGTTTTGCAAAGCTCACAGAGGTGAGGGGAATTGCTAACTCAAAGAATTCGATACTCATGCATGGGCTTGTATGCGGACGATGGAATGTTCGCGGCCATCCCAAGGCGACCGAAACTCGGCGCCATGGAGCATTGGAACTTTCTCTTCGGCATGTGAAGGATACGTCCGTAGGAGGCTGGAGTGTGCAACGAGTTTAGCATGTTGCTAGGCCTTGAGTGGTGCAGCAGGGGCTGTATTGACGTGGAGTCGCAATCTAGCAAGTGCGTTTGCAGGAGGCAGAACAATGCACAGTTTGTTCAGTAGATCGGAGTAGTCCAAGAGGATGGTGGTCTCCGAAACGAAGAGAGATGTTGCTCCAATGGGACAGTTATCCAGGAGGGATAAGTCCCGGCTCTCCAGAGGGAGAATCATGTGAGACGGACCTCACATGTTGAGGAGGAGTACCTCAACAAACAACGACTCCACGAAGCTCAATGGACTGAGCAAGCGACGAGGAGTCGTCGCATGATCTCGCTTGAGAGAATGCATTGGTGGATGCATTGCGAGATCAAGTGGGGGAGCGACCCAAAGTAACTTAAATGAAGGCACACTTGGAGTCGATATGGAGATCGGACTCAAGGGAGGGCTGACCCGTGGAATGGTGGGCGCGAGGGCCACCATCGACTCAATGCAAAAACGAGGAGCGGAGCAACTTGGGTGTAACTTGGCGAAGTACCCAAGCCGCATGAAGAGAGCCAGCATAGAAGTTGGAACATGGAGCGGAGGCACAGTGCTTTCCTTAGACAGAGGTCAAGGACATGAACTCTTGCAGAGGCAAGAGTAGAATCATGTTGTTCCATGGGTCATTCATTCTATCAGAGAGGACTCATCTTGCATGGTGCCAATGATGAAGGGAGCTTCTGGGCACATGCACCTTATCTCGGAGGAGCATTTGATGGAGGAACTAAGGCGACTAAATATGCGGAGGCGAAATTGGGTTCAGAAGGCCTTAACACGGGGCAAGAGGACGCAGAGGCGAGTACTCTTGAAGAATATGCCACAGTGTTGCCATTCAAGTTGCCATGAAGGAAGCGGTGCGCAGCGGAGATTGTGCTGGTAGGGGCAAAGGCCCAGGATCCAGACAATGGTGCACAAATTACAGTGAAGTCGGTGGACTTCGGGAGCTACTAGGCGACGGACTGTCCTAGAGCGGTACTTCATCTAGATGTGACCCAAGAGTGGGTGGATGAAGGTCGATTGCTAAAGGAGCGAACAAAATCGAAGGTGGAAGAGACCCTGCGATGTATTGGCAGAGGCCACACATGGAGGGTTCATAATTCGAGTTTATTCCACAAGGATCAGAATGCAATGGAGATGTCACCAGGAGGCGACATGGTGCAGCGGATCGTGGTGGAACAGTTCGTGGCAATGCGATACACACAATTTTGTCCTGTGAGGGACTAGATCATACGGAGGTATGATCGGGAGCTATTGGAAGCTCCACTTCGGTGAACAACACGACGGTAAGAAGGGCTATGGATTCAAGGAGTGAAGGTCATGGTATCGCAGAGGCGGGTCTTCCGTACGTGTATCGAATTTTGCATCGGATGAAAACCTTGGTCATCAGCATATGGGGGCTGTGTTCCACCAAGGGAAAAGTTCAAATGCAAGTACCAATGAGTTCCATGGGAGGGACTTGATCATGCAGAGGTATGATCGAAGCAGCTGGAGAGTTGGACTGCTCCAGAGCTCATATTCGCTTAAGGGAGCCTGACAAGTCAGAGGACAAGGTCGAGTAAGTGAACGTTGCTACCAAGGAAGCTAAAGAGAACAGAATCGGTGCAAACCCTATAATGCGATGGCAGAGGCCATGCATGGGAGTTGTAGTCTGTCTTTCCATCGACCAAAGGAGAGCTACTTGGAGAACACAGAGGTGTTGAAGCAAGGGGTTGAAAGGGGCGAGGAAGCGACGACGAGTCCAGAGGAACTTAGCTACCCAAAATCAAGCATCAGTTAGAATGGAGGTAGACTCGGAGGAGTGCCACAAAGGCATATCTACTGATTGTGAAGAAAAGGGATGCAGATGCGATGCGACGGATAGTAGTGCCATGGGCATGGCAGCGCCATGGTACCGCAGAGGCGGGACTTCCGTGAAAGTCATTGATCCCTTGCTCTCATGGAGGGAGAGCGCTTGGTCGTGAAAGGGGCCGAGGAGGTGGAGCATGCAGAGGCAATCTCCAAGTACCAAGACAACGCTGAAGGGCAGAGGCCGAGGAACTTCGTAAGACCGGTGTCAATGAACTTCTCATCAAGATAGCCGAAAGTGAAGGACTTCGGGTCATGCAAGAGTGCATAGCCAAGGAACGAAGCAGGCAGTACGCGGTGCTGTACCTTTGCTACTCAGTGGAGTAGGCGGCAGGGTTGATGGAGAAGACGGTACAATCCCAGAGGCGACCAAACCTATGAGAGAATTACTCCAAGTTGGGGTGAAAACTTCCTGCATTCCAGAAGTTCGATGGAATTGAGAAGGTAAATCACAGTAGCTAACTCAACGCAAGGAGTGCAAACACTTCAAGTGCTTCAGAAGTGTGAGCAAAGAGCAGGCGAAGGCCAGTAACCAGCTCGATGCATGGAGTACAACCTTGAGGAGGCGGGCGAAGTCAAGTAACCTTTGCCTTCTCAACTCCTAAGAGAATGGGCGAAACCGAGTACCTAAATTCTCTTATCTATCCAGCAGAGGAGCTCTGCATATGTTCAAAGACCCTTCGAAGATAATGGAAGACAATAGTTGTCAAATCCTCACCAACGGTGATCAGTGTTACTGAGAGTAGATTGTCCGCTTCATTTCCCAACGAAATGCCAATCGAAAGCGGAAGTGATGCGAACCTACTTGGATGTGACAACTAAGTGAAAGAAGAGTCAATGAGCAAATTTTGTGGAGGAAGGACCCAAAACTTCAGAAGTTTGCGAGACGATGCTCGTTAAAGCTCCAACAAGCATCCACCCAGTTCAAGAAGCATGAGGAATTTAAGAGACTGGCGTAGTAAGGATGGTATTTTCCTTCATCTGGGGGATCCGCAGGAATCAACAATGATCAACACAACTCAGCCAACCCCACACCAAAGTCAGAGTCATTGGTGAGTTGAAGCAGCATGGCGGATCAAAGGTTCGACTACTCAAAAACAGCAGCGGAGAGTAGCTAGGAGCCAAGAGGCGCATTGTAGCTGGAGCAGAAGATTGAAGACTCAGCAAAAGGCGAGGAGTTGCAGTGTCGACAAAGGCTTCAACGAGGACGTCGAAGGAATAAGTGGGGGAGAATGTCACGGACAAACTTCTAAACAGGATGTTTGATGTAATGCTTATGTATGTCCGTGTCTTTGGGAATGTTCATACCTTGTACAACATGTAGAGGGACGGCCGAAGGCTTAATAGTCCCACTTTAGTTGGGTTGGTGGCCTCTTTAGGCTTGTAAATAAAGGTTATGTCATGTGGACACGTGCGAGAGATTCTCGGTCTGTAATGGACCATTTTACCCTTTGTTGTGCAACTGTTCAGAGCTTGTAAAGTCTGTTTGTAATTTGCATTGTCTATGAAGTGTTTTTCGGAGATGTTTGCTTGTGGATCCCGATTGAGGCGTTTTCTCTAACCCGTTCTCTCTCTTTCGTGGGTCCTAAGGGACATGGGAGATTTCGGGGAGGCTGACCTTTATGGACGGACACGCAAGGGTGCCGCACGACTTAGGCAAAACCAGCTAAGTCCGTGACAAACCGGCGACTCTTCTCGGACCCCGACGACCCTCTTCTCCTTCCTCCTCCTCCCTCCTTCTCACTCTTATCCTTCATTATTTATATTTTTAATTTTAATATTTGTCAACATCTCACTAAGCTCGAGCGAGCACTTAGGCGAGCCTGTAGCGCAGAATATGTTCAGATGCATCAACAATATCATTTTATAATCACATAGAATGTCCAACTACCAAAGATGATCCAAGTTTAGAGGTCCAAAAAGATACAAAACGAAGACCACTTTGAAAATTCATACTGGAATACAGATTAGAAGAAGACAGCTAAACTCAACAGCAATTGTTCATGGAGCCTATATATTCCACTTGTGCATTTGTCTTAGAAATGCTATGCTAAAAGTAAGATTTTCTTAAACAGAAAGCTGGATGAGAGTGGAAGAGAACAACAAATTATTTTAATGCTCACAACTGAAGATTTAACAGGAGTTTTACTATTCAAGTGCAGTCTGGTGGCAGGTGTACAAAATAGGCTATTCATTTTTAGCAAATACAAATTCTTGGATTGTCCTATGAGCCATTCCAGTGAATGATTTTCTATTCAGTTCTAGTAACAATGAGACAATGGTCTAAGAACATGAGCACACATTTCTGACACATTTAAACAGACCATAAGCATGCAAATATCAAGCGAACTACTATGGGTAATCGGTCAAGTAATTGACGTCATGAGAAGTTCAAAGCAATGGGCTAGTTCATCAGGGAAAATGTTCTATCCTGTAGTGATGGACCTATGACCTACTATGAGCATGCACATACAGCCTAGGAAACCCCATGTTGTGACTATCAGAGCCTATGATTCCAGATACCAATGAGTGATGTGCTACTGGACCATACCATCATCTCATACATCTCAAAATATCTTCTCAGTAGTTTGGAGCTTCCTTTTCCAACTATAGTTTTGGGTCCCCATAGACAAACAGCATTTAAAGTATCCTCCAGCCTAAAAGCTTTGTCACTTCCCAGTAACACCAAATACAGAATAAACAACTATAAATCTAGTTTACATAATATTTTACTTGCCTGTGTCAAAGAGATTCCTAAGAGGAAGAACAATCCAATTCAGCAAGCTAAGCCATAGAGGACGGGGATTAGATGAGGCTATGAACCAAGAAATCACAAAGTGGAAACTCGGATGACTGATTTCACTCACCTTTCTGGTTTAATTTATCTCAGCAATTACTTCGAAGAGAAGTGATCATCTCTTCGTATGAGGTGACAGCACCTCAGGAAGCCTATGATTGTGGAACAGTAAACGGCACGGTGAGGAATAAGATGCGAGAAATAGATCTAACCAAGCATTGGGTGCCTCCTAGCCAGAGAATGTTGACCGATTTAGATCATTAAAAGATTCCCTCATCACCCAGAAATCCCCAGATGGAAGCAGATAGACAACAGTTACGGGGAGTATCACAAAATCAAATAAAACCACTTCCTCCGATCACATATACAGGAGAATCGAACAATAATTAAGAGAAGAAAATGCATCTAGAAATCATGCGACTGCAAACGAAATCAAGAAACCAACGGATCAGATCTCTCCCCCAAATCGCAAAACCCTACTAGAACTAAAAGTCTGAAACGAGTAACATGATCAACATAGCGGCAATGAAGATAAACAAACAACCTTTTTCAGATGAGTTCCAGGCGAAGCACTCCGGTATTAGCAAGCAATAGGCGTGCCGATATAGAAAAAAGGAACAGAAAGAATCCATACCTGGTGAACGAGAGAGAGAGAGAGAGAGAGAGCGATTTCTTTGGCTTTAGGGGTAGGGTCGGTCGGCGAACTGCTCCGCATCAACGACTTCGAATGGAGCAGCAGACATAAGATGCGGCCTCGCCTCTTTTGCAGCTCATTCGCTGACGACGATCGGGTGGAGTCCCAACCCAAACAAAACGCAGGCGAAAAGCTTCGCAGAAGCGCGTAGACGACTCGACGAGTGGACCACTCAGTATTCGATCTATTTTTCCGCGTCATTTGGAGCTAACCCAAAGCATATGTGGCGTAGTTTAATATGACGTGTCCAAAGGTGGCGTAGAGAAGCTATTGTGTTCGCAATGCTGGGGTGACAGTAGAGTGACATGGCACCGTCAAGTCAAGCTGGCGTTGCTGACGAATGGATCGTACGTACTTTGTCAGTGGAGTTTTGGCCCCAAGTCCAGAAGACGTCTGTGTTTGTGTTCAGGAATATTTCAGAGATCAGTGAGGGAGACGGAGATGGATGCCATATTTCCGTGAGTCAACAAAGGTGCAGAGTAGCGTGCGTCGCATGGGGCGAATACATAAGTATTCAAGATCCACAATCTTCTCTGTCTCTCACATGCCTAAAGCCTGTGATATAGCCACCATATAAAACATGGGGTTTGCGTAGCAATTTAGGACACAGCAACTCTGCAAATGCATAGTTATTTGGTTTCTGTTCCTGTTCAAAAGGAAAGTTATTTTAATCATTTATGTAATATTAGAAAAAATCAAATAATATTGAGATAGAATAATAAAACTAAAGATCAAAATTAATTAAAATATTAACATCATGATATAACATGATAGAACTCTCGAAAAAATTGTCGCTGATGTCTTTGTCAACACGAACGTGGCCTTAGACCGTATGCGCAGAGTCGTTTGAAGTGGAGAGCGTATTCTTTTGAGTCGTTACTTATTTAAAGATTAGAGTCGAGAGGAGCTTCCCGAGTCAATCCTTCCGACACTTAAACTAGTACTATGAACCACTTCATTTTGCTTTGACTCCCCCCTCATCCGAAGTTGAGGGTGTATTTTTATATCTGACCTTGAGGAGACAAAATATCCCATAAATATTTTATAGGAGAGATGATTTGTAACCAACCCGAGTTGCCTCCTGCACTCTTGAAAATATTTCTGTGATTATTCTGTAGGGGAGGTAGTTCGTAACCATCCTGAGCTATCCCTTCGACTCCTGAGCGGTTACATATTTTGTAAGGGGAGGCAATTTGGTAACTAACTTGAATTATCCCTAGATTCTTAGGAATATTTTTATGAATATTCTATAGGGAGGCAATTTGATAACTAACCCGAGTTGTCTCTTGGACTCTTATCTATGCAAGTAAGCAAGTGTCGAGTAGTATAAGCCTTTTCCCTCCCATGGGCCTTATATGGCGTTGGTGTGATGGGCGATGATTGGCTAATTATATATTCCCTATCATTTATCACCCGGAAGACGTGCTTTGAGGTTCTTGCATTTGAAGTGCGTCATTTGGTTTTTTCAGCATGAGAGCATTTGGGATCTCATCGTACAGGTCGGGTTTTTTTGAATTAGGTGTCTCGGGTATATTAGGCCTTATGTCTCCATCATGACATATTTCATTTGGCATGGGTCGAATTTTTCTTGACTCATGTGCCTCGGGCTCCATTTGGCCCGATCATCTAGCATAGCAGGTTTCTCTTTACACAGGTTGGGTCTTCCTAAATCTCGCATCTCAAGCGCATTTTACTTTAAACCTCTGTTGTAGCGGATTTCGCTTGGTGCGAGTCAGATTTTTTTTTACTCATGCACCTTGGGTGCCATTTGACTCGATCCTCTACCGTAGTTGATTTCTCTTTACATGGGTTAGGTCTTTCTTATGTGTCTTAGATGCATTTCATCTTGCGCCTTTGCCTTAGCAGATTTCGCTTAGCGTGAGTTGGATTTTTTTCGACTTATGCGCCTCGGGTGCCATTTGGCCTGATCCTTCGTCGTAGTGAATTTTTTTTTATGCAAGTTAAGTATTCTTGACTCATGCATCTGTATGCATTTCACCTTGCACCTCTATCGTAGCGGATCTTCTAGTGTCGGTTGGGTCTTCTCGACTCACACGTCTCTTCGGAGCTATCCCGAGGGAACATTTAACTCAATCGTGTGATAAGTAGATGAGATTTCCCTAACTGTTTGAGGAAATCTCTCTACTCTGTTGAGGGAAATCCTCTAACCTGTTGAGGAAAATTCTCCCTTCTAACCTGTATAAAAGGAAGGGGGATATGTTAATAACAATCAACTTCTTCTACAACTTGTTTATCTATTTATTTTCTAACATGGTATCAGAGCAGTTCCTCCTTGGCGACAGCAGTATCACCGTGTGTTAGCCAAGCGGCCACAGTAACACGCTGCCTCAAGCAGAGTCATTGAAGAAGCACAAGACACGGATTAAGAGCTAGTGCTAACGAGCATTGTCGCACTGTCTTGGCTCTGCTCATCCACTCCTTCTCTTCCTTCAACGCTGGCCTTGCTCCCTCTCCTATTTGCTGCCTACAGCAGACACTCTCCGTCACCGTCACGTAAGGAGGAAAACATTCTCTCACTGCCTCCTCAATAGCGGTGAACGGCGAACAGCGGTGTCTTCCTCGCTTCCCGGCCAGCAGCAGTCGTAACTGCTGCAACTTTCTCTACCGTAGCAGCTTTCGCTATCGCTTCCCTCTACACAATGATGCCTCCTTAATGGCGGTGTCCTCCTCCTCAATAGCGACGAACGACGAACGACGGTGTCTTCCTCGCTCAGTCTTCCTTGTTTAACGACGGCTGCCGCGTCTTCCTCCTTCGCTGTCGCAGCCGCTTCCTAGCCAGCAGCAGCCGCAACCACTGCATCTTCCTTCCTCTACCGCAGCAGCTTTCGCTGCAGCTTTCCTTTATACATCTAATTGCTGCAGATTTCTCTCACTGCAGTTTCCTTGAGTACCGCTGTAGATTTTCATGGCTATTTCCCGACGATCCGCAGTCTTGAGTACCGCTACAGTTTTCGCGGCCATCTTTCGGCGAACTACAGCCTCTATAATCTGCTACAGCAAGCAGCAATCCACAGCAGCTGCCGACAGCTTTGGGCACTGTTGTAGATTGCCCAATCTGCTGCAGCAGCAGCCCCCTCCCTCATTCTCTACCTTGTGTGACCTGAGTATCACACAAGGTTTGCTGCATCTTCTACAAAAAAAAAAAAAAGCACACGAGAAAAAAAAAAGTCTTCATTCACTTCTTCTGATGTTTCAGTTCCTGTAGGGACTGCCACTTCTTGTTCTTCTACAGGGCTTATCTCCTCCATCAATGCTGCCACGCTGATCCCCTTTAAGTTATCAAAGGGTGGCAACTATGCGTCCTGGCGAGCTCAATTTTCTAATCTTTTATTTGGATACGACTTGTTAGGTTACATTGATGGCTCTTTTAGTTGTCCTCTAGCCATGCTCAACATCCCCGGCGATCCCAGTCCAGTACCCAATCCAGCTCACAAACTATGGCTACGTCAAGATCGTCTCATCCTCCAAGCTATTCAAGCTTCAGTTGCTGGATCCGTTGCTCCCTTGATATCTTCATGTGTGACAGCTACCGATGCATGGTCTACACTGCAAACCACCCTGGCAAATCATTCACGTACTCGCAAGCTCAGTCTTCTATCCAAGCTTATGGTGACGAAACAAGAGGGAAGTACTATCTCTGATTATCTACAACATATCAAGGTTATCATTGATGACTTAGCCTTGATAGATCATTCCCTATGTGACGAAGAGGTTGTCATTCATACCCTCAATGGTCTCGACACCGACTACAAGGAATTGGCTGCTGCAATTTGGGCACGCGACTCGCCAGTCTCTTTTGAAGATCTCTATGATAAACTGACTGACTACGAGATGTACTTGAAGCGTGCAGACAAACTACTTGGATCAACTGTCACAACTCAAGTCAGTCACAAGTCTAAACGGAAGAGCACTCAGTACTCGCCGAACATCACCCAAGGTTTGGCTAATGCGCCTCTTGATTCTGTGAGTTCCATGCAACACCCCTCCTATCCTCCTAGTCATCACTTCTCGCAAAGTGGTAACTCCAGCCATCATCCGTCTTGGCGTCCTGCCCTACCGAGCCATCAAAGACGGGTCGTTTGCCAATTGTGTGACAAAGTCAGCCACTTCGCTAAAGTTTGCCGGTCTCGTCCCCGCCTCTCTGCTCCGTCACACTGGCCTCAGGCAAATCTCCTAACTTCTCCGACACCTAGCCAGTCCAACTGGATTGTCGACTCTGGTGCCTCTCATCACATCACCGCTGATCTTCAGAATTTGTCTCTTCACAATCCCTATGGCGGCGATGAAGATATCATCATCGGTGATGGTAAAGGACTTCCTATAACTCATACTGGTTCCACAATGCTTAATTCTGACTCTAATACATTTACCCTCAATGATGTTTTATGCGCTCCTCATATGAAACACAACCTCATTTCTGTTTCTCAATTTTGCAAACATAACAATACTTCCATTGAATTCTTTCCTGATTCATTTCTTGTTAAGGACTTGAGCACGGGGGCATCATTGGTCCAAGACCCGAATAAAGACAATATTTACGAATGGCCGTCAACCTCTCGAATAACCCAGCCCACTATTCATTCTTCTGTTGCGGCTCCAGTTGATGTGTGGCATCGTCGGCTTGGTCATCCCTCGTCCTTTATTCAGCAGAAATTATTATCTCGTCACTCTCTTCCTCTTTTTAAATCCACTAATTCTATGATGCATTGTGATGCTTGTCTTAGTAATAAGAGTCATCGGCAGCCTTTTGGCTCATCTTCCATTTCCTCCTCTAAACCTTTTGAAATTATATATACTGATGTTTGGGGTCCTACTCCAATCTTATCTTTTGATAAGTTTCGATTTTATGTTATTTTTGTAGATCACTTCTCTAAGTATACATGGATATATCCTCTTTCTCATAAATCTGACGTTTCTCGCATTTTTTTCACTTTTCAGAAGTTGGTTGAAAACTATTTTCAGTCTACCATTAAAACAGTCTACTCTGATGGTGACGGTGAATATCAAGCCCTGGCATCCCATCTCTCAGCTTGTGGCATTCAACACCTCAAGTCTCCCCCACATACTCCTCAACTAGTTGGTTCTGCCGAAAGCAAACATCGGCATATAGTAGAAACTGGACTCACACTTCTACATTAGGCTTCCATGCCTTCAACTTTTTGGACAGCAGCCTTTCAAACTGCTGTCTACCTAACTAATCGAATGCCTACACTAGTTCTACAATACTAGTCCCCCTTTGACACACTATTTCACAAACCTCCTAACCTTCGTAAACTCCGAGTGTTCGGTTGTTTATGCTATCCTTGGTTACGTCCCTATGCCTCTCATAAGTTAACATCTCGATCTACTCCTTGCGTCTTTATTGGTTACTCACTTGAACATAATGCTTTCCGCTGCTATAATCTCCACACTCACAAAATCTTCATATCACGTCATGTTGTCTTTGTTGAGTCTAACTTTCCTTTCCAAACCCTTCCATATCCTGCCATACAGACCACTTCACTATCTCACTGGAGTATACCTTCGGACCAATCGGACGAGCCTCTCATGACTTCGTCTACTTCCTCCCCTCCTGATCCGCACTATATCACTCCAGTTCAACACTTGCCCGTTTCCTCTGTTCCTACTCCACTCCACTCTTCCCCAATTGATGGGGCAATATGTTCCGAAACACAACCATCCTCTTTACCTCCTTCTTGCCCAAGTGCCCCTAACGTGTCTCCACTTGACCCGGCTTGTGCCACAGATCCTCACCCAACATCACCTCCCAATCCTGTCGTCTCCAATCATCCTATGACCACTCGCTCTAAGCATGGTGTTTTTAAACCTCGTCAGGTACTTAACCTACAAGCTATCATGAATTCCTCACCCCCCAACGTTGAACCCACCACCTTCACTCAAGCCCAAAAATCTCCGTATTGGCGTACTGCCATGAGTGAGGAATATAATGCCCTCCTCCATAATTCAACGTGGGATCTCATTTCTTTCCATCCTTCACAAAACATCATCGGGTGTAAGTGGGTCTTTAGAATTAAGCGGAACCCAGATGGTTCTGTTGCACGATATAAGGCACGCCTAGTCGCCAAAGGGTTTCATCAACGACCTGGAGTTGATTTCACTGAGACGTTTAGTCCTGTTGTTAAACCCACTACAATCCGGCTTATCTTGAGTCTGGCTACCACTAAAGGTTGGCAATTACGACAATTGGATGTTAATAATGCCTTTCTACAGGGATCTCTATCCGAAGATGTTTTTATGCAACAACCCCCCGATTTTACTCATCCTCAGTATCCACAGCATGTTTGCAAACTTCGGAAAGCCATTTATGGACTTCGTCAGGCTCCGAGAGCTTGGTACACTGAACTTAGCTCATTTTTGACTTCTGTCGGCTTTCTTAACTCCAAATCGGACACTTCGTTATTTCTGCGACATCATCATGGAAACACAATATATATTCTGGTATATGTGGATGATATTATTGTCACAAGCAACAATCCCATCAGCATCCAAGCGTTCATCAAACAGCTGGCAGCTCGATTCTCGCTTAAGGATCTCGGACCCTTGAGCTACTTTCTGGACGTCGAAGCTACCTTCACGTCTTCCGGTCTCCTTTTATCACAACGCAAGTACATTCAAGATTTGTTATTAAAGACAAACATGCAAGATGCAAATGCAGTTACAACCCCCATCTCTACTAGTGGTTCTCTCAAATTATCGGATGGAAGTCCTACTACGGAACCCACTCAATACCGCTAAGTTGTTGGCTCTTTACAATACTTAGCTCTCATGCATCCAGACATCTCATTTGCTGTCAACAAATTATCACAGTTTATGCAGCAACCATATACTCTACACTGGTCTGCGGTCAAGAGACTTCTACGATATCTTAAAGGGACCCTAAATCATGGTCTCTTTTTTCGTAAACACTCTCCACTTCGTCTTCATGCCTTTGCCGATGCTGATTGGGCAAGTAACCTTGATGATAGAACATCCACATCGAGGTATATTATCTTCCTTGGTGCTCATCCAATCAGTTGGAGTTCTAAGAAGTAAAAGACAGTCGCTCGGTCTACAACTGAAGCCGAATACCGTGCCATTGCCGCTACCACTGCAGAACTCAATTGGATCACGAATCTACTCCAGGAACTCAACATCGATTCCACCCCTACAATATATTGTGATAATATTGGAGCTACCTATCTGTGCGCTAATCCGGTATTTCACTCCCGCATGAAACATATTGCTATCGACTTCCACTTTGTACGCGATCAAGTTGTCCGCCGTAAACTTCGTGTTTCTCATGTTCATACGACTGATCAATTGGCTGACTCATTTACGAAGCCTCTAGCTCGTAAACTTTTTGCATTACATCTGTCCAAGATTGGTCTCCTTGATCGAAGTACCATCTTGCGGGGGCATGATAAGTAGATGAGATTTCCCTAACTGTTTGAGGAAATCTCTCTACTCTGTTGAGGGAAATCCTCTAACCTGTTGAGGAAAATTCTCCCTTCTAACCTGTATAAAAGGAAGGGGGATATGTTAATAACAATCAACTTCTTTTACAACTTGTTTATCTATTTATTTTCTAACATCGTGGAGGGTGGCACCATCATAAGAGGGGAGAATTTGCTTTCCTCGATCGACATCTATAGTGGGAGGAGAGAGAATATATCTTCTTCACATCTTCCTCGATTGGTGCCTTAGTAATGGAGGAGAGGGAGAGATGCTTGAGTGACATCTTTTCAACATGGTCCTGAAGGGACAATTGTGTTAATCATATGAGAAGAGAAAAATAATATATTTCTCGATTAACACCTCAACAATGAAGGAGAGAGAAAGATTTTCTCATATCTTCCTTGATTAGCACCTCAATAGTGGGGGTAGAGAGGAAGATTGTCTCATATCTTCCTCAATTGGTGCCTCAGCAATGGGAGAGTGTCCCTTTGATATGGTCCGGAAGAGACACTTGTGCCAATCTCATGAGAGAGGTCATCCCTTATTTATAAACCTATGTTGGCCTATTTAGTAAGGCTCATTCCATTACTCAAGCCTTAATATTTTTGAAGCTTCCTTCTTGTATCCAAAAGGAGAGTCAATCCTTAGGTTGTCTACTATTTGGCTTCTATACCTCAGGTTAGGATGTCTCTCCCCTCTTGCACAAATTCTTCCAAGTCCACTAATTGCTAGTTAATCAAGGTCCATACCCTATCCTCCGATAATTTGAGGGTGAAAGGGGTCCTCGCCTCTCCCTCATCAAGAGGAATAACTCCCATAGACCCTAGGGTTTTACAGGATTTAGAATATATAAAGTGTTCGCATTATCGTGACTTGGTGGTGAGCACTCCACTCCTAGAGTTCAAGCTGCAAGCTACTCATCCCGGCTAGCATCCATATGATCTACACCTAAGTCTTTGTGTTTGTCCTATGAAGCCGTCGGGAAAATATCATTATCTCAAATAGTGCTCAATTCATGATGCTATATGGTAGTATTCATTAGAGAATGTAAGCATGCTAATATCACCCAATCCTACTATTTGGAAATATAGGGGCGACAACACATGCGCAGCGGAAGAATAGAAAACAAAAACCCCAAATTTTTCCAAAAAGTGTTCATTGTCATACGAAGATTGGTACACAAAATATGCAAAACTGAAAAGTACATGTAAGTACATGTAAGGATTACTTGGGGAGATCGTATATCCCTGAATCTCTGCAGATCTGTAGGAGAGGAGAAAGAAGGAAGCGTCCTCCTCTCTGGTAGTGATCCACATAGGAGGGCTGCAACGATACTCCTCCAATTGTTGCCCAAATCTCCACACCTGTTGTTTGAGGAGGAGAAAAGGAGAGGAGAATAGGAGGTGGCAACTAAGAAATCTCTTGCCTATGGGTATTTGGTTCCCTCATATTTATAGAGGCCTCTTGTCAACTTAACCCTAATAGATCCCACCGTATTGGGTATTGGATCTGTTGGAAAATCTTGGGGGCGACATCACATGCGCAGCGGAATAACAAGAAAAGAAAATCCCCGATTCCCAAAGAGATGTTCGTCGTCATGCGAAGATTGAGGCGCAAAATCCGCGAAACTTAAAACTGCGTATAGAGTAGATTGTGTTACCTAGGGAGATCGTATATCCCTGTTTCCTTGCAGATCCTTAGGAGAGGGTGAAAGAGGTCAAGCGTCCTCCTCTCTAGTGGTGATCTACACAGCAGGGTTGTGACAACGCTCCTCAAATCTCCAGGCCTGCTCTGAGGTGGAGAAGGGGAGGAGAATAGGAGAGGCAAGCAAAGGCTCTAGCCTATGAGGCTCTAAATCCCTCCTATTTATAGAGGTCCCCTGTCAAACCCTAATGGGTCCTCCCCTAGTGGGTATTGGATCTGCATCCAACAAGACAAGGGCTCCGTCGAATATCTCATATCCGAACCTCTACTCATCGCAATGCCTACCATATGTGTGTGACCCTCAAGGCCCAATATCGAGCTGGTCGTGAGTCATACCTGTCAAAACTCCTTCTAACTCAATGATTTATTATCTCTGTAATAATTCACTTGACTCATCGACTACGGACATACTAGGCCACTACGCCGTAGTCCCCAGACGATACAGGGGACCTGTCTATCCTCAGTTACCATGTACCTATAGTTCCTCATCCATCTAATATCCCAAAGACTATATATCGAGCATGGTGCTATCAGACCCATATGGTTTCTACTCGAGTCTCGCTCTAATCAGATTCTCCCGGAGAACTCTTTCTCTCTCAACCCGAATGACCCTAGCCAGGGATTTTTCTGCGCAAGAATACATGGGATATTCCTCTCATGACGCCGAGAGTGGATGATCATCTATCGACACTCAATAGCCCTCGTAAGGTCGATTACCACTCCCAATGACCAGCTGTACTAGATCTGGGACAGCCAAACCTATAAGTCTGGTATCAAAGAGTGGAGCACTCATACAGGATATCCTTGGTGTCTCAAGTTTAAGGACCAGATACACCACTAGGACTACGGAATCGCTGTTTGACAATAAGGCATCATCAACCATCCAACATTCCGTAAGTGGATCAATCAGTGAACTCGTTCTCCAATGAGCACCTGTACTGTATCCCTAGTGTCCCTACACGAGCAACTATGAGACTAGCTGCATCCATCATATGGACGGGTATACAACACACCAGTATGTTCGGTTATCACGATGTCCCTCTCGAGTAACCTATGACCGGGATTATTTAGGATATATGTTTAAAGGTGAATCGATCTCATTATCGTGATCTCATCACGATCCGATTCCCATTGCACAAATCTAAGGACATCACAATATATATATGTATATATGCAATAGTTATAAAGTGATATACGCCAAAATATAATAAGCAAAAAGATTCTGTATCAAGTCACACGTGCTATCACTCACGTGATTGGCTTGCTGGGCACCTATGACTAGCAATCTCCCACTTGACCTAAAGCTAATCACCTATGTGTTTGATCCCCATCAGACCCATGTGACGCTCAAAGACAATCTGAGACAATTGCTTTGTTAGTGGATCTGCAATGTTATCTTCAGATGGAACTCTTTCCACTACTACATCTCCTCGGGTTACGATCTCTTTGATAAGCTGGAACCTCCTCAGAACACTTCTGATGAGACCCGGGTTCCCTTATTTGAGTAATCGCCCTATAGTTGTCGCAATATAAGGAAGTCGGCTCCTCGCTACTCGGCACGACTTCCAAATCTGTGATGAACTTCTTCACCCAGACTCCCTCCTTTGCTGCATCTGATACAGTAATGTACTCCGCCTCTATGGTCAAGTCAGTAGTGGTATCTTGCTTGGAATTCTTCCAGCACACTGCTCCTCCATTCAAGGTGTACACATATCCTGAATTCGACTTGCTATCATCGACATCAGACTAAAAACTTGAGTCAGTGTAACCTTCAACCTTAAGGCTATTACCTCCATATACTAGTAAAAAATCCTTAGTCCTTCTCAAGTACTTAAGGATACACTTTACTGCTTTCCAGTGCTCCAAGCCTGGATCCGCCTGATACCTGCTCGTGACACTTAGAGCATGCGCTATATCAGGCCTAGTACATAGCATGGCATACATGATAGACTCTGTTGCTGAGGCATAAGGTATCATATCCATGTTCGTCCTTTCTTCTGGAGTCTTTGGGGACATACTCGTAGAAAGCGATATCCCATGTCTCATCGGTACGAGACATCTCTTAGAATTTTCCATGCCAAACCTTTTGACAATGATTTCTATGTACCTGGACTGGGACAAGCCAAGCATCCTCTTGGATCTATCTCTATAGATTCTAATCCCCAAGATATAGGATGCTTCCCTTAAGTCCTTCATGGAGAAGTGTCTAGATAACTAAGCCTTTACTGTGGATAGCATTCCTACGTAATTCCCAATGATCAGGATGTCATCCACATATAACACCAAAAAGGTGATAGCACTCCCACTTACCTTCCTGTACACACAAGGCTCATCTTCGTTCTTAATGAAGTCATAAGATCTGATTACCTTATCAAATCTTATGTTTCAACTTCAGAAAGCTTGATTTAGTCCATAAATGGATCTAAGCAACCTACACACCTTATCTGGGTAGTTCTTGGACACGAATCTCTCAGGTTGCATCATATACACTTCCTCCTCGAGGTTCTCATTGAGGAATGCAGTTTTCACATCCATTTGCCAGATCTCATAATCATAGTGTGTTGCAATAGCCAATAGAATACTGATGGATTTTAGCATTGCTACGGGTGAGAAGGTTTCGTCGTAGTCAACACCTTGCCTTTGACGATACCCCTTAGCCACTAGCCTTGCTTTATAGGTCTCTACCTTTCCATCTACTCCGATCTTTTTCTTAAAGATCCACTTGCAACCGATGGGTACAATACCTTCGGGTGCATCAACTAGGCTCCAAACCTTGTTGGAGTACATAGAATCCATCTCAGAATTCATGGCTTCTTGCCATTTCCCGGAGTCTATACTCATAATAGCCTCCTCGTAGGTCTGAGGATCAATATCCTCAACATCCTCTCCTCTAATATGTCCCACATATCTCTTAGGAGGATGAGATACTCTATCAGACCTACGTAAAGTTGAAACTTGTGTATTAGATACCTGAACAGACTCGGGTTGTAGAGTGGTGCTTGAGCTTGGTTCTCCAACCTCACTCAACTCTATCATTCTCCCACTGTCTCCGCCAAGAATGTGTTCCTTCTCAAGGAACACTGCTCTCTTAACTACAAAGACCTTTTGGTCCTCAAGATGATAGAAATAATACCCACAAGTTTCCTTGGGGTATCCCACAAATTTGCATCGCTCTATCCTTGATTCTAACTTATCGGGGTTGTGTCTTTTAACGTGGGCAGGGCAGCCCCAAATCTTAACAACATTAAGATCATGCTTCTTCCCTTTTCATATCTCATATGATATAGACACTACCGACTTAGTTGGAACTCTGTTCAGAAGGTAAGCTGTGATTTCTAGGGCATATCCCCAGAATGAGATGGGTAGGTCAGCGAAACTCATCATGGACCGTACCATTTCTAATAACGTACGATTTCTCCTTTCAGAGACACCATTGAGCTGAGGTGTATAAGGAGGTGTCCATTGGGATAATATCCCATGGTCCTTGAGGAACTATGTAAACTATGTACTTAAGTACTATAGTATTTTTAGGCCTTCCTCTATCTCTTATTGTACCATTAATATTAATTATTTCATCTTTTCTAACTGTCGCATCTGGAGATCTCCTTAACATATGCCCATATCATTTTAAATAATTTTTCTTTCATCTTATCCTTTATCGAAACGATACTCAGTTGTTCATGAATGTATGCACCTCCTTTTCTATCTTTCCTAGTAACTCACATATCCATCTTAACTTTCTTATCTTAGCGATATAAATTTTTTGTATATGTTGTTTCTTAATTGTCCAACACTCAGATTCTATCAAGAAAAAATATTTATAAATATATTTATACAATAATTATTTTTTTTCTAATAACAACGTCATGTAAAACAAATGCAACTTCCCACTAGTATAACAATAAAAAAAAGGTTCAAGATGATAACATGTAACTTTTTATATAAAATCATATCCAACACATCCAAAAGTAATATAGTCAATTATCACTGTAAACCTAAGCAAATTTATCTATCTAAGCTTAGTTAAATTGACAAGAGTGAAGATAGAGTACCCATAACACCAAATTGTAAGTATCTGGAGGTCCAACATGACTTAAAGGTTCACGTCCACAAATCATTTCCAACAACACGACACCAAAGCTATAGACGTCACTTTTCTCAGTTAATTGCTGGGTGGCATAGTATCTGTGCAATAAACCAATTGTAAGGATTTCAATAGGAGTGAAAATGAAGTGCCAAGTCGGAGACTTACTCAGGATCTAGGTAACCAGCTGTGCCTTTGACAGCAGTAGTAACATGAGTGGCATCTACTTGAAGCACCTGCTTTGATAGCCCAAAGTCACTGACCTTCGCATTAATTTCTGCATCTAGAAGGATGTTGCTGCACTTTACATCACGATGAATTATTCGTGGATTGCTCCCATTGTGCAGATAATCCAATCCTTGGTCAAAAGAATGATATGAAGATGAGGTTTATATAAATTTTTATGTCATTCTCATTGGTTACAGTTTATAGGAACACCACTATACCATGGAAACAGCACAATGATATCTAAAAGAGAAGAATATTTTGCAATAGTAGCATGGATTTATTAGATATTTTTCTTCCAAAATTAAATTCTGCTATCAAATTGTAAATCCTGTGGTGCATAAACATGTGGAGGCATGCACATGCTATAATTTAAAGAGACAAGGTTTTGCAGCTAATATCTAGCATTGAAATAACTGGTTATAATTCAGCTATTCTTTGCTAATGTCTTTTGCGCTCTGCATTATCATAACTTATAACTCTCCTGATAAAAGATGTAATATTTGCTGAGCTAATCAACATTGTTCAACTAATACACCAAAGTTTAAACAAAAATAGTAAGAATGACTATAACCAGTATTAATTTTGATAAGAAAATTAATCTCAGAACATCATGTTCAAGCACTCTGTATATATGCTTGAGAACAAAGAAAACATGTCATTACTCAAATTTCACTAATGTACAGTTCTAAATATCGGTTCATACTAATTCTATTTAATATGAAACAATCTGAAAGGTGGGCTATTAGTTCCTCTTCCAATGCCCATCTTTACCATAGTGGAAGCACTGGCCTTTGTCCTTTGCTGGGTCTTTCTTAGCAACCTTTGCTTTACCTGGTCTGCCCTTGCCCTTTCCCTTCTTAAGGGACCTTTTTGATTTCCCTTTTCTTTCTGGTCTCACCAATGTAGAGAACTGGCTTCTCTTTCTTAATAGTACTCTCTACCTCCCTCAACATATTGAGGAGCTCTGGGAGAGTCACCTCAAGCTTGTTCATATTAAAATTCATTATGAACTGTGAAAAGGAATCTGGTAGGGACTGAAGCACAATGTCCACACACAAGTTATCCTCTAGGACCATTCCTAGACCTGTGAGTTTCTCTATCCACTCAATCATCTTTAGGACATGGTTCTGAACCGGTGTCCCCTCAATCATCCTAGCGCCGAAGAGGCTCTTGGATATCTCATATCGTTGAGTCCTTCCTTATTCCTCAAACAATTTGCAGACATGTAGGAGAATGGATCTGGCATCCATCTTTTCATATTGTCTCTGTAACTCAGGAGTCATAGAGCCCAACATATAGCACTGAACTGTTAGGATCGGAGCGGCACTAAGAGGGGGGGGGGGTGAATTAGTGCAGCGGATTAAAACTTCGGTTTTAGAAAAATCTTTCGTATGATAAGAACGGAACTTGAAAGACTTAACTTGAAAGCGTATTCTTGAAGTTGCGCAGCAAAGGTAATAAGGAACTAAAGCATGTAAGAACGTTTGCAGTAATATAAATAACAATAATGAAATGCAAACCAGAGATTACGCCGATTTTAGAGTGGTTCGGTCAAATGACCTACATCCACTTGCGAGGCCCCTCTTCGATGAGGCTCCCACCTTCCACTAGCAAATCTCTTGAAATGGAAGGGTAAATACCCCTCTTACAACCTTTTACAAACAGCTCAACCTCTTACAAATTTTCAATAAGAAAGAAGGAGGAGAACTCTCTAGCAAATTGAAAACAAGACTTGCTAAGACTTTATAAGACTTTTCTCTCAATCAAAATGCTTCTCAAAAGTTGTAATCTCAGCTGAGATTTGAGAGGTATTTATAGGCCTCAAGAAGATTCAAATTTTGGGCTCCAAAATTTGAATTCTCTTTGGGTTCCCGATGCTGGCGGTGCCACCGCCCAGCCAAGCGGTGCCACCGTCCAGCGTTCGGGTGCTGGGAGGTGCAACCGCCCAGCCCAGGAGGTGTCACCGCCCAGCTCTCGGGTGCTGGGCGGTGCTACCGCCCAGCCAGGCGGTGCCACCGCCTGGCTCTCCGATTTCACTGGTTTGGCTTAATTTTAGCCCAAACCATATCCGACTTTGGGCCCAGTTGGCCCCTAACCAGGATATAGGATTATCTCTTAATCCTAATCCTAATTACAAGTGAACTACATAACAAAAACACATCCTAAGCAAGCTTTCAACCGCGAACGTCGAGTCTTGTTTCGGCGAGCTTTCCGACGAACTTCTTCCGACGGACTCCCATCAAGCTTCCGATCTTGTGATGACTTTAATGAGTAGCCGAGCCTTCTCGGTGATCTCCATGAACCTCCGACGGTCTCTTCGGCGAACTTCCGAAAATTCCGATAGGTTCCCGATTTCTTCTCGGTTGGTTCCGGCAGCATCTCCGACGATTCTTCGGACTCTTAAACGTCCATCGATCTTGACTCCGGTATTCTTGCTTTGTGTTTTCTGGTTATCGTAGTTAATCCTGCACACTTAACTCAATAATATGGATTAGATCAATTAACCCATCAATTGATTTCATCATCAAAATACGAGATTCAACAATCTCCCCCTTTTTGATGATGACAATCAATTGATGACGGAGTTAAACATAACTCCCCCTATCTATATGCCATATTATGAGAAGATGAAAACACTTGAATTCCATCCATAGAATTCATGCATAAACCGATAAGTTCTAACCGTAGAACTTATCGTCATTCTCATTAAGCAATAGTAAATACAAAACTTCGATGAAAATCATGATAAGAGACAATTTTTACTACGATAGAAGATAAAGATTTTCAACATGAATTTCATGATGTAAATGTAAGGCATGCCTTCAATATGATCAATCAATCTTGTGATATTTTCAAGGATTTTGCAAGGCATATAAGACATTCATATCACACAAGTTTTTGTAATTCATATAAGTCATGCTATTATTATGGTGTAAGTCATCACTTAGTCATCATTTCTCCCCCTTTGTCATCAACAAAAAGAGACAAGCCAGCTAATTTATGATCATAGAAAAAAGGTTTAACATTTAATAGGAACCAAAGTTCATCATTCAAATTTGCTAGAAATAGTTTATCCAAAAGACATCATCATTTATGCAGATCAAAACAGTAGTTATCTAAAAGGAAGGATCAGTTATCGTTCAATCGATGACAAACTTTGAACTTGTTGTTAAAAGCAAACAGAACAGAATAAAAAGATACATCAGTTTAATCCTTACGAGGTAATCCACAGTGCTGATACAGGATATCTATTTTTTCATTCATTTGTCGTAGTGTCTTCAAAATTTCAACTTGTTGATTCTGAATTTGTACTTGCTGAGATTTGATCTGAGATAGTTCCGCCATAATGAGATCTTCAGAGGAGGGAACAGGAGCTGAAGGTGCTGTGCCAAAGGGACTAGGAGGAGGAGATTCATTTCCCATAAGAATTGGTGTTTCGGGGTATTCTATTGGTTGAGGAATTGGATCCGTCCTTCTAGGCTGCCTAACCCATATGCCATTGCTAAAAGTGCACCTAAGTCTTTTCAGTAGGTTTTTATTTATTATGTTATATCGATCATTCTGAATAGATTCTTCATCGGGTGGAATGCAAATATTATAGGCATGAAGAAATCTAGTGATTAACCTCCCATATGGCAATATAGTATCTTTAGCCATAATATCCTGCATGTGTTGGCGAATTAAGTACCCAAAACAATTATGCTGACCGGTCATTATCCAATACATGGTTCCTATCTCTATTTGACTTATTTCGTCAAGATGAAATTGTTTGTGGAATATGATGCTTGTGATAATGTGATGAAGAATTTTAGAGTTGAAAGGCAGTAAGTGTTCACAGCTCTTGGGAAGGAAGTCAAGGTTTGGATTTGCAAAAATTGTGTCTACGGCTTCGGTATAGGTTGCTCCTATTGTGTTGACGTCCCATTTACCTTTAAAATAGCATCCCCTATCTTTTTCAGTTATGCCAATTAGCTCACAAATAGTACTGTCAAATATTCTAATGGGTGTTCCTAGAAGGTAAGTGCTTAGGCTATCGTTGTCCTCATATAGGTTGGCATAGAACAATCTAACTAATCGCGGATAGATTGGTTCATCTATTTGTAGTAGAGGTAGAGCTTCTAGGTGTGCAAACCACCTAATGAGTTCTAAGTCCTCTAGTTCATCCAGATCAACGTATTTTCCCTTATGGATACATCGTGTTTCAAATTTTGGAAAGCTAAGGGCTACCTCTTTTGATCTAAAAAGATCATGGTCAAATGAATCTCCTTCAATCTTTTTTCCTTTTGATCTCTTGGGAGCCATTATCTAGACAAGATGATGATGAAATTTGTGAAAAATAAGCAAGGGAAAGAGGAAAGAAAAGAGGGAATGGGATGCCAAAAAGAGGGATTTCAAGTGTTACCTTGTGGAGATTATGTTGAGAGATGGAAAGCTTGGACCACCAAGAATCCTTCTCCAATGCTTCTAAGAGTTAGAATGAGGTTTAGAGGGAATGGGAGAGGGTTTTGAGAGCCTTTTTTTTTGGGTTGGGGGCGGTGTCACCGCCGGCCCTAACCCCTCGGGTTAATAAGGGTCGCTCGGTCGGTGCCACTGCCAAACCGAGCGGTGTCACCGCCTGGCGCCCGAGCGCCAGGCGGTGCAACCGCCGGATCTGGCGGTGCCACCGCTGGCATCCCGCGGAGGAAAGAAAAAAAATTTTCTTCCTCCCTTTTGTTTAGCTTTTTCCCTCAAGATCATAATTTATACTTTAATGGATCATTTTGAATTGAAGAAGAAGGAAGAAATCAAATCCACAAAAGAAAGGAAAATGACGAGTCATTTTTCGTGAAGCTCATTTTAGGGACAATTTAACATGCCTAATTCCCTTCTAATGAATTCAAATTGATCTTCGTTCAAAGCTTTTATAAATATATCTGCTAATTGATGCTTTGTGTCAATGAATTCTAGAACAACATCATTGTTAAGGACATGATCGCGTATGAAATGATGCCTAACGTCGATGTGCTTAGTTCTAGAGTGCCGAATTGGATTTTTAGTAAGACATATGGCACTAGTATTATCACATTTTATGGGAATGTTTTTAAAGTGAATTCCATAGTCTTCTAATGTATTTTTCATCCAAATGACTTGTGCACAACATGCACTTGCAGCAATGTATTCGGCTTCCGCCGTAGATAGTGCAACTGAATTTTGTTTCTTGGAAGTCCAAGAAACAAGTGCATGTCCTAAAAATTGGCATGTTCCAGATGTACTTTTTCTATCTATCCTGCATCCGCCAAAATCGGCATCTGCATAAGCTATTAGATCGAATTTTTCAGATTTTGGATACCACAATCCTAAATTTGGAGTTCCTTTAAGATACCTAAATATTCTTTTAACACTCTTTAGATGAAATAATTTAGGATTAGATTGAAACCTAGCGCAAAGTCCTACACTAAACATAATATCTGGTCTAGTCGCGGTGAGGTAGAGTAGACTACCTATCATTCCCCTATATGTTTTTTGATCGAAATTTTCACTATTTTCATCCATATCTAACTTAGTCGCAGTACTCATAGGGGTGTTTATTGCTTTTGAATTATCCATGTTAAATCGTTTTAACAATTCTAATGTATATTTGGATTGGTTAAGAAATATACCATCACTAAGTTGTTTGATTTGTAATCCTAAAAAGAAAGTTAATTCACCCATTAAACTCATTTTAAATTCATGACTCATACATTTGGCAAATGATTCACATAGTGATTCATCCGAAGAGCCAAAAATAATATCGTCAACATAAATTTGCACAATAAAAAAATTATTTTCAAAATGTTTAATAAACAATGTAGTATCAACCTTGCCTTTGGTAAAATTATTTAAAATAAGAAAGGAACTAAGCCTTTCATACCAAGCTCTAGGAGCTTGTTTCAAGCCATAGAGAGCTTTAGTCAATTTGAATACATGATTAGGAAGAAGAGAATTTTCAAATCTGGGAGGTTGTTCGACATATACTTCTTTGGAAATAAAACCATTCAAGAAAGCACTTTTGACATCCATTTGAAATAGTTTAAAATTATTACTACTAGCATAGGCAAGGAGCATCCTTATGGCTTCTAATCGAGCCACGGGAGCGAAGGTTTCTTCGTAATCGATACCTTCTTCTTGGTTGAAACCTTTGGCCACTAATCTAGCCTTGTTTCTAACCACGATACCATTTTCGTCTTGCTTGTTTCTAAAGACCCACTTAGTACCTATGACTAAGTGGTCACTTGGTCTAGGAACAAGCTTCCATACCTCATTCCTCTCAAATTGGTTCAATTCTTCTTGCATTGTAATGACCCAAAAATCATCTTTTAAGGCTTCATCAATGCATTTAGGTTCAATTTGAGAAAGGAAAGCGGCGTTAGCACAAAAATTTTTGAAAGAAGAACGAGTTTGAACCCCTTTTGTTGTATCTCCTATAATTAGCTCCTTTGGATGAGCATCTACATACTTCCATTCTTTGGGTAAAGAAATTTCGGAAGAAGATGCATTCAAATGGCTATTTTGAGGAGGGGGTTCGTTTAAATTCAAATTATCAAAACCAAGATCATCATCAAAATCATTTTTCTTTAAATCAGACATTTCATTAAAAACTACATGAATAGACTCTTCTATTACTAAGGTCCTTTTGTTAAAGACACGAAAGGCCTTAGAAACGGAGGAGTAACCAAGAAAAATGCCTTCATCGGATTTAGCATCAAATTTACCTAGGGCATCCTTTTCATTTAAAATGAAGCATTTACAACCAAAAACTTTAAAATAAGAAATATTTGGTTTTTTGTTATTCCATAATTCATAGGGAGTTTTTGATAGAGATGGTCTTATTAGGACCCTATTCATGATGTAACAAGCCGTATTTACGGCTTCGGCCCAAAAATATTTGGGTAAACTATGTTCATTTAACATAGTTCTTGCCATTTCTTGTAGGTTTCTATTTTTCCTTTCAACTACTCCATTTTGTTGAGGATTTCTTTGAGTTGAGAAGTTATGATTGTACCCATTAACTTCGCAAAAATTTTGAAAGTCACGGTTTTGGAATTCACCACCGTGATCACTCCGAATTGATGAAATCATGAAGCCTTTTTCGTTTTGAGTGAGTTTACAAAACTTAGAGAAACACTTGAAGCAATCACTTTTGTGAGCTAAGAAATAGGTCCAAGTGTATCTAGAGTAGTCATCCACAATCACAAAAGCATATTTGCTTCCACCTAGACTTGTTGTATCAATTGGTCCAAATAAGTCCAAATGGATCAATTGTAATGGTCTAGTGGTGCTAATTTAATTTTTTGGTTTGAAGCTTGTTTTTATTTGTTTGCCTAGTTGACATGCATCGCATACCTTATCCTTAATAAACTTCATATTCGGAATCCCTCGTACTAATTCTTGAGATGAGATTTTAGATATAGTTTTCATGCTTGCATGACCTAATCTCCTATGCCAAAGCCAAGCATCATCATTTACGGCGGAGAAACACATTTTATTACCTAGTTCATCAAGATTGATGGTATAGACATTATTTTGTTTTAAAGCAATCATAGTCATGTTATTATTTGGTTTTTCAATAATGCACATATTTGATTCAAATCTAACGATATAACCTTTATCGCATAGTTGACTAATACTTAAGAGATTGTGTTTCAATCCATCAACTAGTAAAACATCATCAATGGAAAAACTAAATTTGTTACCAATAGTTCCCTTGCCAATGATTTTGCCTTTGTTGTTGTCTCCGAAGGTGATGTACCCTTCTTCTTTGCTAGTGAGCATAGAGAAATGAGATGGATCTCCAGTCATATGTCTTGAGCATCCACTATCGAGATACCATCTCTTGCTCCTAGCTTGTGGGTTTGTCTACAAAAGAGGATGTTTTTTAGGTACCCATTTAATTTTGGGTGCCTCAAAAATTGACCCACTAATTTTGTTATTTATTATTGAATCCTTTATAGTTCCTTTAGGAACCCATATTAATTTTTGTGAACTAATTTTCCTAAATGGACATTTGTAGGCAATATGTCCAGATTTGCAACAGAAGTTGCATTTCATATAAGAGGAAACATGTAATGTAGGTCCTTTTATGAAAGTGGTAGGATTTTGATGTAATCCTTTTACAAATCCAATTCCATTTCTATTTGCGATGTGACCCTTATGTGCAAGGATCATATCTAATCCTTTGCTACCAACCTTAAACTTGTTTAAGGTTTCTTTAAGAAGCAAATTTTCATTTTTTATTACTTCTAAATGCTCACACTTAGAGCATGGAGAAGTTTGAAGATTCTCAAACTTTTCTTGTAGCAAAGCATGCTCTTTCTTTAAGATACTTAACTTCTTGCTAACAATTCTACATTCATCAAATAATTCATGAAAAGCGATAGAGAGTTCTTCAAAAGATAAATCTTTATTAAATAAATCACATACCTCTTCTCCTAAAGCCATTAGCGCGTAATGAGCAACTTGCTCGGTGTTGGACTCCTCTTCTTCGGACGCGCTTGAATCATCCCACGTTGCCTTGATCGCCTTCTTCTTTGATGTTATCTTTTTGGCTTGAGGACAATCGTTCTTGTAGTGTCCCGGTTTTTTGCATTCATAGCAAATCACTTGGTCCTTCTTTTGTTCAAATTTGTTTTTTGTATTATTTTTAAATTTGTTCTTTCTTAAGTATTTCTTAAATTTTTGAGTCAAAAGTGCAATGTCATTGTCACTGTCCTCATCACTTGATGTTCCTTTCAAGTGGTCTTCTTGTGATTTGAGTGCCATATCCTTCCTGTTCTTTGGAAGGGGGTTCTCGAGCTCGTCATGAGCTTGACATGTCATTTCGTAGGTCATTAGAGACCCAATGAGTTCTTCAAGAGGGAATGCTTTAAGGTCTTTGGCCTCTTGAATGGCCGTAACTTTTGGATCCCAACTTTTAGGGAGAGATCTTAAGATTTTAGTTACTAGTTCAAAGTTAGTAAAATCTTTACCAAGAGCTTTGAGTCCATTGATGACATCCGTAAACCGGGTGTACATGTCTCCGATGGACTCACTTGGTTTTATTCGGAAAAGTTCGTAAGAGTGCACAAGGATGTTGATTTTGGACTCTTTCACTCGGCTAGTGCCTTCATGAGTGACCTCAAGAGTTCTCCAAATATCAAAGGCCGGATCACAAATTGAAACATGATTAAATTCATTTTTGTCTAGTGCACAAAACAAGGCATTCATAGCCTTTGCATTTAAAACAAAAACCTTCTTCTCCGATTCATTCCATTCGCTCATCGGAAGAGAAGATTTTTGAAATCCGTTTTCAACAATAGACCAAAGCTCAAAGTCCATAGAAATGAGGAAGATCCTCATGCGAGTCTTCCAATATGTGTAATCTGACCCATTAAACAAAGGTGGTCGTGCAATAGAGTGGCCCTCTTGCATGCCGGAGTAAGCCATCTCTCTTGGGTATTAAACCAAATATGAGAGATAACCTTGCTCTGATACCACTTGTTAGGATCGGAGTGGCACTAAGATGGAGGGGGGGGGTGAATTAGTGCAGCGGATTAAAACTTCGGTTTTAGAAAAATCTTTCGTATGATAAGAACGGAACTTGAAAGACTTAACTTGAAAGCGTATTCTTGAAGTTGCGCAGCAAAGGTAATAAGGAACTAAAGCATGTAAGAAGGTTTGCAGTAATATAAACAGCAATAATGAAATGCAAACCAGAGATTACGCCGATTTTAGAGTGGTTCGGTCAAATGACCTACATCCACTTGCGAGGCTCCTCTTCGATGAGGCTCCCACCTTCCACTAGCAAATCTCTTGAAATGGAAGGGTAAATACCCCTCTTACAACCTTTTACAAACAGCTTAACCTCTTACAAATTTTCAATAAGAAAGAAGGAGGAGAACTCTCTAGCAAATTGAAAACAAGACTTGCTAAGACTTTCTAAGACTTTTCTCTCAATCAAAATGCTTCTCAAAAGTTGTAATCTCAGCTGAGATTTGAGGGGTATTTATAGGCCTCAAGAAGATTCAAATTTTGGGCTCCAAAATTTGAATTCTCTTTGGGTTCCCGATGCTGGCGGTGCCACCGCCTAGCCAAGCGATGCCACCGTCCAGCGTTCGGGTGCTGGGAGGTGCAACCGCCCAGCCCAGGAGGTGTCACCGCCCAGCTCTCGGGTGCTGGGCAGTGCCACCGCCTGGCTCTCCGATTTCACTGGTTTGGCTTAATTTTAGCCCAAACCATATCCGACTTTGGGCCTAGTTGGCCCCTAACCAGGATATAGGATTATCTCTTAATCCTAATCCTAATTACAAGTGAACTACATAACAAAAACACATCCTAAGCAAGCTTTCAACCGCGAACGTCGAGTCTTGTTTCGGCGAGCTTTCCGACGAACTTCTTCCGACGGACTCCCATCAAGCTTCCAATCTTGTGATGACTTTAATGAGTAGCCGAGCCTTCTCGGTGATCTCCGTGAACCTCCGACGATCTCTTCGGCGAACTTCCGAAAATTCCGATAGGTTCTCGATTTCTTCTCGGTTGGTTCCGGCAGCATCTCCGACGATTCTTCGGACTCTTAAACGTCCATCGATCTTGACTCCGGTATTCTTGCTTTGTATTTTCTGGTTATCGTAGTTAATCCTGCACACTTAACTCAATAATATGGATTAGATCAATTAACCCATCAATTGATTTCATCATCAAAATCCGAGATTCAACGTGAACAAGAGTGGAGTCATCAATGTACTTCACGTAGTGAGCGATCTCATCCTCGCTTGCCCCTTCTTCGGGCACAGGCATCACTGTACCAAGGACGTACACAATTTTCTCCACTGTGAGAACAATTCTCAAGTTACGGAGCCAATCCGTATAATTTGGACCAATGAGGCGGTTGACATCAAGTATGCCACGTAAGGGATTTGAAAGAGACATTTTCTAAAAATAAAGATGCTGCAAAAATGAATAACATGCAGATTTTGCAAGAAATAAACTATCAAGATATGGACTTCTATCTTAATATACTCCCACTATTTTACTAAGGAGTCACGCGACACCCTCAGCACATGAAACGGAAGTCTCCGGCAGACTTCTAGTGGGGATGAAGATCCAATCAACGTCTTAGTGTAACCTCGAGGGACTCGACCAATCACACTAAGCCTAAAAGGTAGGCAACTCTTGCCGATCATAACTTCTTATGATTCCTGTCCTGTTTGGCCTCCGAATCACCATGGTCTCGAGGGACTCGACCAACCATGATGCTCGGTTAAGTCAACACCTTCGTTACAAGATGAGTTTGATTTGATGATATACCCTCGAGGGGCTCGACCAAGCATACCATGCCCTCAGGTCACCGGTGACATCTCCATGTTGTAAGCAAGATAGCGAATCGCGATATAGGTGAGTCTCGAGGGACTCGACCAACTCAACCTACACCGGGAATCAGTTCCTACTTATAACGATGGAAGGCCACGTGGGTCAATCTAATTGCCTCACGTTTACCGACGTAATATTATCGAGAGAGATGTTTCTATGATTTGGTCTTCTAATATGACATGTCACACATATACATATTTAATATATATCTACATCGCATGCAAATATATATACATATCTAGTATGTGTATAAACAATCACACCAGATGATCATGGACCATAACTTAATGTGATTAGGTCCGAGCCAGTAGGCCTAATCACTCACATCAAGATCTATGTGTGCAACGATGCATCTCCATGCCCTGTGATCGTCCATCTCGTGGGTCCCGCTATCGCATCCACGCTCCCGCTGGGCCTCCTAATGTGATTACAACTTAATCATAGGCACGCAGGCCCGACAATAAACGAGAAATATAATGGAGGCTCGCAGACCTCAATTATAATAATCACAAGTACACATATCACACGGTCCATGATCATCTGTCCACACATCATACATCACATGTATAAATAATCATCATCATATAGGACTACTAGATAATGATAAAAAATAATAATCAACTAAACCTTTTAATTAATTAGTATTTTATGAAATAAGGGATATATAGGAAATTTTTGAATTCATAGGGGTATTTTTGTAATTTGGACAAAAGACAGAAACTGAAATTTCTTAAATTCCATGGGGGCAAAATTGTCTTTTGCCCAAAAAAACCCTAATTCCCTACTCCCCTTTGCTGTTGCCGCAGCCGTCGCCACCCTACTGGTGGCGGCTTGTGCGGCGGGGGGCGGGGCGTTGCCCTCGCCTGTAGGCGGCACGCCCGCTGGCGGCGCTGCCGCTGTAGGTGGGTGCCCCCGCGGGCGCCGCCGCCTCCGCGGGCGGTTCTGCCGGCGGGGCAATGCCCGCAGGCGGTGCTGCCCCTGCAGGTTGGCGCCCCTACGGGTGCCGTCGCCTCCGCAGGCGGTGCTGTCCAGCCGGGCGACCGCCCCTGTGGGGGGTTTCGCCCGCGGGAGCAGCGGCGGCAGGCGCCGCTACCCCGCGGCGCCTCACCCCATGGGAGAAGCGGTCGCAGGTGCCTCTGCCCGCGGGCTGCCAACCCCGCCGGACGCAAGCCTGCTGCAAGCAGGCCGCCGGTCGGCTACTGCACACGCAGCCCTTGTGTTGCCTGCTTGCAGCTGCGCTGCACGCAAGCAGATTGAGGGCAGCAACTGTTGCGGCCCTTTCTCGCTTTTGCGTCAACGATTTTGACGTCAAAAGTTTTTCCTAAACACAACACGTGCAGTTCAAAACCAATCATTCGCACAAACAACCTGGCTCTGATACCACTGTTGGGAAATCTTGGGGGCGACATCACATGCGCAGCGGAAGAACAAGAAAATAAAATCCCCGATTCCCAAAGAGATGTTCATCGTCATGCGAAGATTGGTGCACAAAATCTGCAAAACTTAAAACTTCGTATAGAGTAGATTGTGTTACCTAGGGACATCGTATATCCCTGTTTCCTTGCAGATCCTTAGGAGAGGGTGAAGGAGGTCAAGCGTCCTCCTCTCTAGCGGTGATCCACACAACAGGGTTGCGACGATGCTCCTCAAATCTCCAAGCTTGCTCTGAGGTGGAGAAGGGGAGGAGAATAGGAGAGGCAAGCAAAGGCTCTAGCCTATGAGGCTCTGAATCCCTCCTATTTATAGAGGTCTCCTGTCAAACCCTAATGGGTCCTCCCCTAGTGGGTATTGGATCTACATCCAACAAGACAAGGGCTCCGTCGAATATCTCATATCCGAACCTCTACTCATCGCAATGCCTACCATATGTGTGTGACCCTCAAGGCCCAATATCGAGCTGGTCGTGAGTCATATCTGTCAAAACTCCTTCTAACTCAATGAATTATTATCTTTGTAATAATTCACTTGACTCATCGACTACGGACGTACTAGGCCACTACGCCGTAGTCTCCAGACGATACAGGGGAATCCAATCAATTGGACCTATCTATCCTCAGTTACCATGTACCATAGTCCCTCATCCATCTAATATCCCAGAGACCGTATATCGAGCATAGTGCTGTCAGACCCATACAGTTTCTACTCGAGTTTCGCTCTAATCGGATTCTCCCGGAGAACTCTTTCTCTCTCAACCCAAATGACCCTAGCCATGGATTTTTCTAAGCAAGAACACATGGGATATTCCTCTTATGACGCCGAGAGTGGATGATCCTCTATCGACACTCAATAACCCTCGTAAGGTCGACCACCACTCCCAATGACCAGATGTACTAAATCTGGGACAGCCAAACCTATAAGTCTGGTATCAAAGAGTGGAGCACTCATACAGGACATCCTTGGTGTCTCAAGTCTAAGGACCAGATACACCACTAGGACTACGGAATCGCTGTCTGACAATAAGGCATCATCAACCATCCAGCATTCCGTAAGCGGATCAATTAGTGAATTCATTCTCCAATGAGCACCTGTACTGTATCCCTAGTGTCCCTATATGAGCAACTATGAGACCAACTGCATCCATTATATGGACGGGTATGCAGCACACTAGTCTGTCCGGTTATCACGATGTCCCTCTTGAGTAACCTATGAACGGGATTATTTAGGATATGTGTTTAAAGGTGAATCGATCTCATTATCGTGATCTCATCACGATTTGATTCCCATTGCACAAATCCAAGGATATCACAATATATATATATATATATATATATATATATATATATATATATATATATATATATATATATATATATATATATATATATATATATATGCATATATGCAATAGTTATAAAGTGATATACGCCAAAATATAATAAGCAAAAAGATTCTGTATCAACTTACACGTGCCATTACTCACGTGATTGACTTGCTGGGCACCTATGACTAGCAGAATCTTCGTCCAACTGCCTAAGCCTCTTAGATTAGTGGATCTCTATCCAATAATCTCTCATTAGCTTTTATCGGATCTTATCCATAGGATCCAATAATCAGGGGCTTATTAGATATCCAATAAGATAGGGGCTCTGATGGATATCTCATATCCGAGCCTCTACTCGTCGCAATGCCTACCATATGTGTGTGACCCTCTAAGCCCAATATTAAGCTGGCAGTGAGTCATGCTTGTAAGAACTGTTGAATCTCATTTTTTGATGATGAAACCACTTGATATATGTTTATGATTTAATCTACGTTTTGAGTGACGCAAGATGCTTCGATCAGGATGAGATAATTAAAGCAGGAAAAATCATGTTGGGCCGGAGGAACATGCCAGAAGATTGGACGTTGAGCCGGTGGATCGGTCGACATATCGACAGAAGGCTTCGGGCCAAGAAGAGCGGTATTGTGCCAAGGATATTGGAGTTACGGAGTCAACTGACCGATTGGGCAATAGGCCGCAGGAGAGGATGATGCGCCGAAGAATCGGACGAAGCGTCGAGGGACCAATGACATGCCGGACAACTTAGTTAATTGCTTAGGATTAATTGTCTCGATCGAAGTTTTGTTTTACATGTGCAGGATTAACTATGATGGAAGTAAGACATGCAACAGGAGTTACGCCGGAGTCAAGACTATGATCACGTTGGGGGTTCGAGAGTTCAACGAAAGTCCGGATGGTTTGTCACGGACTTAGCTGGTTTTGCCTAAGTCGTGCTGCACCCTTGCGTGTCCGTCCGCAAAGGTCAGCCTCCTCGAAGCCTCCCATGTCCCTTAGGACCCAAAAAAGAGAGAACGGGTTAGAGAAAACACCTCATTCTGGATCCACAAGCAAACATTTTCAAAAACACTTCATAGATAATGTAAATTACAAACAGACTTTACAAGCTCTGAACAGTTGAACAACAAAGGGTAAAATGATCCACTACAGACCGAACTAAAATGAGACTATTAAGCCTTCGGTTGTCCCTCTACATGCTAGTCAAAGTATGAATATACCAAAAGACACGGACATACATAAGCATAACATCAAACATCCTATTTCGATGTTTGTCCGTGACATTCTCCCCCACTTATTCCTTCGACGTCCTCGTCGAAGCCTTTGCTGACACTGCAACTCCTCACCTTTGCTGACATTGTAACTCCTTGCCTTTGCTGAGTCTTCAATCTTCTGCTCCAGCTGCAATGCGCCTCCTCGCTCCTAGCTGCTCTCCGCTGCTGTTTTTGAGTAGTCGAACCTTTGATCTGTCATGCTGCTTCAACTCACTAATGACTCTGACTTTGGTGTGGGGTTGACTGAGTTGTGTTGATCCTTGTTGATTCCTACGGATCTTCCAAATGAAGGAAAAGACCATCCTTACTGCGCCAGTCTCTCAAATGCCTCATGCTGCTTGAATTGGGTGGATGCTTGTTGGAGCTTTTAACGAGCATCGTCTCGCAAACTTCTAAAGTTTTGGGTCCTTCCTCCACAAAATTTGCCCATTGACTCTTCTTTCACTTAGTTGTCACTTCCAAGTAGGTTCACATCACTTCTGCTTTCGATTGGCATTTCGTTGGGAAATGAAGCGGATAATCTACTCTTAGTAGCACTAATCACCGTTAGTGAGGATTTGACAACTATTGTTTCCCATTATGTTCGAAGAGTCTTTGAACTTGTGCAAAGCTCCTTTGCTGGATAGATAAGAGAATTGGGGTACTCGATTTCGCCCATTCTCTTAAGAATTGAGAAGGCAAAGGTTACTTGACTTCGCCCGCCTCCTCGAGGTTGTACTCCATGCATCGAGCTGGTTACTGACCTTCGCCTGCTCTTTGCTCACACTTCTGAAGCACTTGAAGTATTTGCACTCCTTACGTTGAGTTAGCTACTGTGATTCACCTTCTCAATGCCATCGAACTTCTGAAATGGAAGAAATTTTCGCCCCAACTTGGAGTAATTCTCTAATAGATTTGGTCGCCTCTGGGATTGTACCGTCTTCTCCATCAACCCTGCCATCTACTCCCCTGAGTAGCAAAGGTATAGCACCGCGTACTGCCTGCTTCGTTCCTTGGTCGTGCACTCTTGCATGACCCGAAGTCCTTCACTTTCAGCTATCTTGATGAGAAGCTCGTTGACATCGGTCTTACGAAGTTCCTTGGCCTCTGCCCTTCAGCCTTGTCTCGATACTTGGAGTTTGCCTCCGAATGCTCCACCTCCTCAGCCCTTTACACAACCAAGCGCTCTCCCTCCATGAGAGCAAGGGATCAATGACTTTCACGGAAGTCCCACCTCTGCAGTACCATGACGCTGCCATGCCCATGGCCCTACTCTGAGTCCACCTCCATTCTAACTGATGCTTGATTTTGGGTAGCTAAGTCCCTTTAGACTCATCATCGCTTCCTCACCCCTTTCGACCCTCTGCTTCAACACCTTTGTATTCTCCAAGCAGCTCCCTTTGATCGATGGAAAGACAGATTGCAACTCCCATGCATGGCCTCTGCTATCACGTTGTAGAGTTTGCACTGATTCTGTTCTCCTTAGCTTCCTTGGTAGCAACGTTCGCTTACTCGACCTTGTCCTCTGACTTGCCAGGCTCCCTTAAGCAAATATGGGCTCTGGAGTAGCCTAACTCTCCAACTGCTTTGATCATACCTCTACATGATCAAGTCCCTCCCCTAGGACTCACTGGTACTTGCATTCGAACTTTTCCCTTGGTGGAATACAGCCCCCATATATTGATGACCAAGGCTTTCATCCGATGCAAAATTCGATGCACGCACGGAAGACCCGCCTCTGCGGTACCATGGCCTTCACTCCTTGAATCCATAACCATTCTTGCTGTCGTGTTGTTCACCAAAGTGGAGCTTCCAGTAGCTCCCAATCATACCTCCGTATGATCTAGTCCCTCACGGGACTCATTCATGTGTATCACATTGCCACAAACTGTTCCACCATGATCCGCTGCACCATGTCGCCTCCTGGTGACATCTCCATTGCATTCTGATCCTTGTGGGATGAACTCGAATTGTGGTCCCTCCATGTGTGGCTTCTGCCCTCCATGTGTGGCCTCTGCCAATACATCGCAGGGTCTCTTCCACCTTCGATTTTGTTCGCTCTTTTGGCAATCGACCTTCATCCACCCACTCTTGGGTCACACCTAGATGAAGCACTGCTCTAGGACAGTCCGTCGCCTAGTAGCTCCCGAAGTCCCCCGACTTCGCTGCAATTAGTGGACCATTGTCTAGATCTTGGGCCTCTACCCCTACCAGCACAATCTTCGCTGTGCACCGCTTCCTTCATGGCAACTTGAATGGCAACACTGTGGCATATTCTTCAAGAATACCTGCCTCCGCGTCCTCTTGCCCCGTGCTAAGGCATTCTGAACCTAACTTTGCCTCTGCAAGTTGAGTCACCTTAGTTCCTCCATCAAATGCTTCTCCGAGATAAGGTGCATGTGCCCAAAAGCTCCCTTCGTCTTTGGCACCATACAAGATGAGTCCGCTCCATCAGAATGAAGGACCCATGGAATAACATGATCCTGCTCTTGCTTCTACAAGAGTTTATGTCCTTGAATTTTGTCCAAGGAAAGCACTATGCCTCCGCTCCATGTTCTATCTTCTATGCTGGCTCCCTTCATGCGACTTGGGTACTTTGTCAAGTTACACCCAAGTTGTTCCGCTCCTCGTTTTTGCATTGAGTTGATGGTGGCCCTCGTGCCCACCATTCCACGGGTCAGCCCTCCCTTGAGTCCGATCTCCATATCGACTCCAAGTGTGCCTTTATTTGTGTTGCTTTGGGTCACTCCCCCACTTGATCTCGTAATGCATCCATCAATGCATTCTCTCAAGCGAGATCATACGATGACTCCTCACCGCTTACTCAGTCCATTGAGCTTCGTGGAGTTGTTTGTTGAGGTACTCCTCCTCAACATGTGAGGTCTGTCCTACATGATTCTCCCTTTGGAGAGCCGAGACTTATCCCTCCTGGATAACTGTCCCATTGGAGCAACATCTCTCTTTGTTTTGGAGACCACCATCTCCTTGGACTACTTCGATCTGCTGAACAAATTGTGTATTGTTCTGCCTCCTGCAAACACACTTGCTAGATTGTAACTCCACGTTAATACAGCCCCCGCTGCACCACTCAAGGCCTAGCAACATGTTGAACTCATTGCACACTTCAACCTCCTACGGACGTATCCTTTACATGCCGAAGAGAAAGTTTCAATGCTCCATGGCATCGAGTTTCGGTTGCCTTGGGATGGCCGCGAACATTCCATCGTCCGTATATAAGCCCATGTATGAGTATTAAATTCTTTGAGTTAGTAATTCCCCTCATCTCTGTGAGCTTTGCACAACTCTTACGGTCGCTGAGCAACTCATTCCACCTTACATGGTCTCATCCTTTACCAAGCGCCTCGCTTGCCTTGAGCACCGTCAAGTATAGTTGTCAACGTTGAGCCGTAGCTCAAACTCAATCATCCCAACCTTTGTGCACTCCGCATTCTTCCAAGCTTGCCTGTTCTCGTGGTGCCTCTTGCGCGAAGGGTTGGCCATTTCTCTGAATGCCAATCTCAGATGCCCGCTCCTCCGAGCGACTCCTTTTCCATACATCTCCATACTCGTTTTCCCCCAAGCGGTCGCGCATGTGCTGACTACCCTCAACGCAGCCTCGCTAGGTCTCCCACATTTGCATGCTAAGTATTTCTATGAGTGCTTGTCCCGCTCTGATACCATCTGTCATGGACTTAGCTGGTTTTGCCTAAGAAGTGCGGCATGCTTGCGTGTCCGTCCACAAAGGTCAGCCTCCCCGAAGCCTCCCATGTCCCTTAGGACCCACAAAAGAGAGAATGGGTTAGAGAAAACGCCCTATTCGGGATCCATAAGCAAACATTTCCGAAAATACTTCATAGATAATGTAAATTACAAACAGACTTTACAAGCTCTGAACAGTTGCACAACAAAGGGTAAAATTATCCACTATAGACCGAACTAAAATGGAACTATTAAGCCTACAGCTATACCTCTACATGCTAGTCAAAGTATGAACATACCAAAAGATACGGACATACATAAGCATTACATCAAACATCCTGTTTCGAAGTTTGTCCGTGATAGGTCGTCGGAGGTTCTGCGGGAATAAATCCGAGAAGTCCAGGAGCTTGCCAAAGAAGCTCATCGGAACTCGCCAAGTGAATCATCGCAAGTCCAGGAGTTTGCCGGAAGTCCATCGGAGCATCTCTGAAGGTTCGTCGGATGTTCGCCGAAAGAAGCAATTGACGCACCAGAGTAAGTTGCAGTAAATGTCTTAAGAAATATCGTAGTTAGCATGTAGATTAAGTTAGGAATGGGAGGTGATCCCATTAACTTAATCTGGGGGCAATTGGGCCCTTGATAGTCCCAAATTAGGCCGAATGGATCAACTAATTTGGACCAGAATTCCTGCTAGGCGGTGGCACTGCCAGGGTCGGCGGTGGCACCGCCTAAGAGATGGTCTCCCAGAAAAGCTGGGTGGTGCAACAGCCCAGGTCAAGCAGTGGCACCACTTGGGCTCAGTCTCCGAGTGAGACTGGGCGTTGCAACCGACCCTGTCAGGTGGTGGCACCGCTAGAGCTCGGTCCCTGAGCTCTGTCAAGCGATTGTACGACCCCAGTCAGGAGGTAGTACCGCCAGGACCCCGGAAATCCGAGAAAAGATACTTTTGAGCTCCAAATTCAAACCATTTTGGGGCCTATATAAACCCCACCCTTTCTTGCATGAAAGGGCAACAAAAAACACCGAAAATCCAATCTTACTCTGTGATTTTTAGAGTTCAAAAGTGTTGTAAAGGCTAGAAGTTCTCCTCCCTCTTTTCTTCCAAGTTTTGATCTTTCAAGAGAGGAGAGAAAAGTTTGTAAGGGTTATCTCCTAAGCTCGTCAAAAGGAGTAAAACTATAAAAGGGTGGTTAGCCTTCGCCTATTGAAAGAAGGCCTCTAGTGGAAGTCGGTGACCTCGTCGGAGGAGGAAGCCAAAAGTGGATGTAGGTCAAGATTGACCGAACCACTCTAAAATTACGGTGCTCTCTGGCTTGTATTTCTTCTTGCTGCTTACCTTATTGCAAACCTCCATATGTGCTTTACTTCCTTATTACTTTTGCTGCACTCCTTTACGAACTCGCTTTCAAGTTAAGTTTCCGAAAACGGTTTTACGTCGAAAACGATTTCATCGTACGAACGCAGTTTTAATCATCGAAAGTTTTTCGCTGCACTAATTCACCCCCCCCTCCTCTTAGTGCTCTTAATCCTAACAATTGGTATCAGAGCCCGATATTTCTCATTTCGGATTTACACTTGAGAGAAATGACTCTTCATGGCTTTCAAGAGGGCTTATCGGTTGTTCATCCACCATTGTTTAACGGATTGGACTACACTTATTGGAAAACTCGAATGAGAGTTTTCTTGATTTCTATAAATTTGGATTTATGGAATATTGTTGAAAACGGTTTTCAACTTCCCTCTAAACCGATGAACGAATGGTCGGATTTGGAGAAGTATTTTTCTTTAAACGCAAAGGCTATGAATGCCTTATTTTGCGCTTTGGACAAAAATGAGTTCAATCAGATTTCTACGTGCGAAACGACTTTTGATATTTGGCGAACACTTGAAATCACGCATGAGGGAATAGTAGAGTCAAAGACTCGAAAGTTAATATTTTATTGCATGATTTTGAGCTTTTTCGAATGCAACTAAGCGAGACTATAGGTGACATGTACACCCGTTTCATGGATGTCGTCAATAATCTAAGAGTTCTTGGTAAATCTTTTTTGAATTTTGATCTCGTAAGCAAGATCTTAAGATCACTTAAAAAAATGTGGGATCCTAAAATAACCGCAATACAAGAGATAAAAAATTTAAATGATTTTCTATTAGAAGAATTAATCGGGTCATTAATGACCTATGAAATGACACTTTTGGAACATTTTGAACTCGATGAGCACTTGAACCACCTTCCGAAGAATAGGAAGGATTTGAAACTCCGGACAAATGAATATCACTTGAGCGATGACTTAAGTGAAGAGGACAATGGTGAACTTAAACTTCGAACACTAAATCTTAATAAGTTCATTAAACAAAAATCTAATATAAATAATGAACTTGAATGGAGGAAGAGGCCAAAGAAGATAAAGGCAACCAAGGATGAATCAAGAACTTCCAAAGGTGAAACGACGAATTGAGTTTTGATGGGCTTCGACTATAAGGTATGTAACTCAACTCTCTTGAATTATTTTAAAATTACTTGAAGTTTTCCATGAGTGCTTAATTTAGATAGTAGGAATAGGAAATAAAAAATTATTTTTCAAAAGTTATATCATGTTTTTCTTTTTAGCATCTTTAAAAAATTAAAAAATTGATTATGAAAAGTATATTGCTAAGGTTTCATGCATGTTATGTTTTGAAATGTTGAATGATGTATGCAACATTAGGGATGATAATTATATGATATGTGATAATGCTTAGGATTAATCCATTCATGTGTATCTTGATGATTTTATGTTATGCATGAGTTTTTGAAGTAAATGTTGATTTGAAACTCTCATTTTAGATTAACATGTTTTTAGTCTAATCATTTTTATGACAAATTAAGATGACATTCTCATGACATATTAAGATGACATAGTGCATGTACATCTATGTATGAATTTATTGATAGTCTTTTGATGATAGATGTGATATCATGATGTGTTTGGTCTTGACGGCTTCATGACGAAACTTATATTTCGATTTTAAATGATGATACATGTTTTCACAAAAGACTTGAATACCCTCACATGAAATCAATTGTATGAAATGGAAATGAATTTTCTATCCTATTGAGATTAATGAATTTATTTTATTAATCTTGTGAATCTCATGAAAATAAACATGATGAATATTTTGAAAATAAATGAGTGTATCATGCATTTGGTCTTAATGATTTCTCTTGAACATACTTTTTGAAATCATACATGATGATGAATATCAAGATATTAAAAGGATGTTATCATCGAATCATGCTTGATGATTTGTTTTATGAAATTTACCTTTTCGTCTTAAATGTTGACACTTGTTTTATTAATGGTAAAGGCATGCTTATAAGAAGCAAATCACATGAATAGAAATTTATAAAAATGAAAGGCGATCCTCTATCTTATCATCTTTTCAATAAATCTATGCTTGTCATGTATGAATTTATTGAATGTGACTTTGAGGATGATTTCAGATTTTACAAATGCTTGATTCATACTTATGACATGAGACACATTTTAAATATGAATCATATTCAATGCTTTAATCATGTTACATCTCCCTTAATTCATTTTGTTCTCCTAGATTTATTTACCAAAGAGGAGAATATTCTGAATAAATAAAATGATACAAATGAATCACTTTGTTAGGACCCTTTTCTGAGCTTTTGAATAATATTTATTGAGTTTGTTTAGTCCAGTTGTTTATTGAGTCAGTTTGGTTCAGTTAGAGTCAAGTAGAGGTTTATTTAATATTTATTTATTATTAGAGTTCAAGTCTTGATGGACTCTGGGTGGAACTCTATAAATAGGGATGTAACTACTTCTTTTTAGTAATATATGAAAAATACTATTATGTCTTTTGACAAACCCTAGGAGGCTGATCCCCTCGAAGTGATCAAGGAGGGCCGATCCCCTCGAAGCGATCAAGGAGGGCCGATCCCCTCGAAGCGATCAAGGAGGCCGATCCCCTCGAAGTGATCATCCTCTTTCTCTTCTTCTTTTTTTACGATAAGACTTTAGGGTCTTATAGTAAAGGAGAAAAGGGAGAAAAGGGTTGTTACTGCAGCCACGCACCCACGCACCCGCAGCCACGCACCTCGGGCTGCGCTAAGGCTCTAAGGCTCTGATAACGCCGACGATCCTTGGCGTTCTCGCTGCAGTATTGCCATAGCTATCTAAAAAAAAAAAAAATTTGGAGAAAGAGATCGTTTGACAAAGGTTGAAGCCGGTGACCACTTACCAACACCGCGAGAAGGAAGCTCTGCTTCCGGCCACCGACCACCACTGCCTTCTCCACCGACGCCGCTGCTTTCTGGCCCGCGACCACCGCCGCCGCTGTTCCCCGGCCAAGAGACGATGCTGCCATCGTCCATCCCAGCCCTACTACCATCGCCCACCTCCCCTTGGGTCGCAGCCGCAGCCGCTCGACCTCCCCTCGTTGGTGATCGTTGGTGACGCTGCTTCCAGCCGCGGCACTACTGCTGCCTCCTTCTTCATCGCCGCACCACCGTTGCCAGCATCGCCAGCGGCTCCGGCTTTGGTGCGATAGAAATAGAGCATCCTGTTTCCTATCTCTAGCATCGCAACTTCCCAGCCAGCGACGACGCTCGCTGCCTTTTTCTCCACCGCCGCTGTTGCTTCCCGATCGCTCGATTGCTGCTGCCCACCTCTCAGCCGCAACCCTCGCCGTGCCTCCCCCCCACCGCCGGCGGCCATCGAGAAGGGTTCCTTGCTTCCCTTCTTCCCCACTACCGCCCCTGCTCTCCGGTAGGCCGCGCCATATAGCGACCTTTGCTGCCTCCTTCCCACCGTCGGCACTGCTTCCCGGCCGATTGACCAACGCCACCGCAGCCCCCCCCCCTTGGGTCGCAGCTGCAACCGTCGGTTGCCGCAGCCATCGTTGCAACGGTTGCAAAAACATAGCTTCCTCTGTTGCTGTAGCCCCCGTCGATCCCGGCCGCGACCCTCGCTGCCTCCTTCTCCACCGCCAACGTTGAACTCCGGCCAGCGACCACTGCTACTGCCAGCCACCACAGCCTTCTCCTCAACCGCTCGTGATCCTTCCGGCCAACTCCTTCAGTGGTGCAACAAAAACAGAGTATGCAGCAACCACCACGCAGCAACAAAAACAGTGGCACTCTCTGCTGCCGCAGCCGCCGATTGTAACCATCGTCGTCGCTCCCGGCCAATGACCAACCCCTCGTTCTGCAGCAGCCGCCCTCCAACAGCGAATGCAGCAACCGCAGCAAGTACGCTGCCTTGCCTCAACCCTAGCAGCTGCAGCCACATCAACGCAATCGCCTTCCAACCCCGGCGCTCTCACCTCACGCAGCGATAGAAACAGGGCAGCTACTCTTCCTCCAACGCAACGACCACAACACTCCCCTTGGCGCCTACCTCCTTGGCAACTTCACATCGACAGTGTTGATGCCCTTGACCGACACCAAAAATAGGAGTTGAGATTACATATTTGTAGTCTTACGCGATGGCTATTGATAACTCGGTGAAAGCATAAATGGAAGCATTGGAAATCAGAATTAAGAACTGACTCCAAGAAACACTTAATGATTTTAAAAAGAGCCTACTAGAGAGCCTCAGCAAATTTCAACAAAATGGGGGCTTAAGTTTTACGTTGCACAGATCTGAAAATACTAGAAAAGGGCTCCAAGATTGTGACAGAATCTACTCGTACATGAAGGTGGATGGATAGCTCACTAAAATTTGTTAGACTTCTACAGTGTTGGAATATCAGAGTAGGTTTGAAAGATTATCAAATCAAGCTAGAGATTGGTCGGAATGACAACTTTTGGATACATTTATTGAAGGGCTTATTCTAGAGATTTGGTGTGAAGTTAAGGCTCGTCAACCCCGCACTATGATAGCTGCGATCTCATTCGCACATCTACATGAGAAAAAAATCAACAGGGAAAATCATGAAAACAGAAGTGACAACAACCAGATGATTAGCAAGCCACTAGCCCCATTTATTTCCAACCAAAGCCTTGACACCCAAAGACTAACCCAAGAAGAACTCAATGAAAGATCAACAAAGGGTTTGCACTATGATGAAAAGTGGAGTATGGAGTACAAATATAAACAAGGGCAACATATGATGATTGAGCCAATTGGAGAGGAACCGAAAGCAGAAGAGTTGGACTCTGATTATGAAGGTGTAGAAACTGATGAAGATATTGAAGACATCACACATACAGTGCATGCATTGGCTGGCTATGCTAACCCATGAACTATAAAAATCAGAGGAACTTTGAAACATCAACCTGTCACTATGTTGATTGATACGCGCAGCACTAATAATTTTATGGACAGGAAAGTTGCAGCCCGATTAGCTTACCACATTGAAGGCTGTGACAGATTCGAAGTAAAGATTACTGATGGACGGATTTTAACTTGTGATCGCAAAGGCCAGGAGTTTCTTGCAATGATTACTACACTGAAAGATCGACCTGTTGCTTACACTGTCAAAAAGTGAAGACCATACTTACTTGATCAACGGGTTATGATGCGTTGTAGATAGCCTATGATTGAAGTGCTAAAAGAGAAGCTCCCCAAGATTGATGTTGCTCAGCCTTGAGGACAAGGCTAATTTGAAGAGGGAGGAACTGTTAGGACCCTTTTTCTGAGCTTTTGAATAATGTTTATTGAGTCTGTTTAGTCCAGTTATTTATTGAGTCAGTTTGGTTCAGTTAGAGTCAAGTAGAGGTTTATTTAATATTTATTTATTATTAGAGTTCAAGTCCTGATGGACTCTAGGTGGAACTCTATAAATAGGGATGTAACTACTTCTTTTCAGTAATCTATGAAAAATACTATTATGTTTTTTGATAAACCCTAGGAGGCTGATCCCCTCGAAGTGATCAAGGAAGGCCGATCCCCTCGAAGCGATCAAGGAGGCCGATCCCCTCAAAGTGATCATCCCCTTTCTCTTCTTTTTTTTTTACGATAAGACTTTAGGGCCTTATCACACTTATCGATATATCTTTTTGAATTATCTTTTTAATATGATGTTGATAATTTGAGATGCCTGTTGGAATTCATGACATGAGATAATTGAATCATTGACTTACTCTTTATATGGCTTGAAAATAGATGTTTAAAATCTTGCTTGATGAGTTATTTTATAAGATTTTGCCTTTACATTTTGAACCTTCATGCTTATCTTGATTTGGCATATAAAGACTAAGGCATGCTTAGATGAAAAAGAATCACTTAAAAAATGCCTTTCCCATCTGATCGAGATTAATCATTTAATGATATTTTATGAATCTTGAAATTGATTTTGATGACTTGATTATGAGTTTCTAGTTAATGATTTGACTTGAATGAGTTTTATATAAATCATAATCTTGATCTTGCAAAATTGGAATCACAAATAATATCTTTTGGTATTCATGAATTGATACTCACAATATGAAAGTATTGGTATTCATGACTTGAATTTGATTGAAACATTGCATGCTTAAATTAATCATTCTCCTATGTTTCAAAAATTCTTTAAATGCCTTATGTGATGATTAAAAATTAATTTGTTTTATGATGAATCACGAATCATGACTTTATCTATGATATTGATATATTTTAATCATGATCTGTGGTTGTATAATTCTTTTACTCTATTAAAAAGATTTGTCAAATGAATCATGTCCTTCTTGAATTTTCTTGATATCATGACATGATTTTGTAATATTGCTTGTATAATGATTAAATTTTTTAGCCATTTATTTCTCCCTTCTTTTCGATAATGATAAAGGGGGAGTTAGTTTACTAGCCTACATATTTCAAAGGAAGGAAAATTTGCTAGCTCGATCATTTCATTGAAAGAACTTGCTATCATGAACACTACCAATGAATTGCAAATCTTGCAATATAAAGAGAAGCAAAAAATTGCTATCTCGAAAGAAGCAAAAAATGCAAAACTTAGAAAACTTGAAATATAATTGCTCTTGCCATGCTTTGTATCAAAAATAGGTTGATATCCTTAAAAGCATCGTATTAAATTTTTTAGTGTATCGCAATGTATCACATGTATCACAAATTGAAAATTTTGAGACTATTATCATATCATGTTTAACAATTGATGTCTTTCATGACATGATTTCTTTGCATTGTTGTCTTGTATGTATCATGTGATGATTGAAATATTGATTGATGCAAATTCATAGTTTATGTAAAAGTCTAAATCATTGGTTCCTCTCATTCTTTTTGACAATGACATAGGGGGAGAAAGATTGCTAGCTCAAGGCAAATGCTGGCTAGCTTGTACTCTTCCCTTCTTTTTGACAAAAACAAAGGTGAGAAAGCTTTTGCTAGTCAGAACATGCAAAGAAAAGCAAAGTGCAATCTTGCACAAGAAGCAAGTGTTGAATTGCCATGATTGAACTTAAGAATCTTGCTATGCTTTTATGCTTATATGTTGTGATGAAAATCTAACTTCATGTTACAAAAACTTGCATATCTTTTAAAATAGCTAGAGCTACTTTTCCTTTTGTTGATGACAAAGGGGGAGAAATATATGAATTGATACTATGAGTGCCATATTTGAATGAGAAATATATGAATTGATGCTATAAGTACCATATTTGAATTTGAATTATGTTAAGATATCAAAAGAAGCTTGCATCGAAATATATAGTAAATTGATGATCGAAATGCTATGATTGCCATATGCCATGTTTGCATCATGTTAAGATATCAAGAACTTGCATCATAATTTTACTTGCTGATATCTTGCCATATGATGAAATGCTACGATTTGTTGCTAAAATGATGCATGCAATACTTATGCTTTTTATTATGATGTATGTGATGTATTACATATGATGTGAATCATGATTAAAATTACCTTAATTTGAATTCAAGGTTTATCTCAGTTATGGAATTTTGAAATAAGAATGATTACTCACCTTTGTCATGATTTAGAAATGGACATAAAGGGTCTTCCCTTCTTTAGAAAGGGTCTTCCCTTCTTTTTGACAATGACTAAGGGGGAGATAGCTAGCTTGCACAATTCAAGAAGAAAGTAAAAATTGCACTTCTCAAAAGAGAAGAAATTACTATCTTGAACATCACAGAGAATTGCTAGCTTGAAATCTCAAAAAAATATAAAAATGTGCTATCGTGCCTATCTCAAGAAAAGCAAATATGCCAACTTGCATATCTTTGAATTTGCTAGCTTGTATATTGTAAAACTTGCATATTTCAAGAAGTAAGAGTTGCTTTCTTAAACATTTCTAAATTGCTAGCTTGCATATTCTAAAATGTTGTAACATTGCTAGCTTGTATGATATAGAACTTGCTATCTTGAACATTACCAAAAGTGCTATCTTGTATGCTGTAAAACTTGCATATCTAAAACTTGATAGCTTGAATGTTCTAAGTATGATGTAACACTTGCTAAATTTTCTAGCTTCAAAACTGCATGATGATAAAACTTGATATTATGTTTTTTATGCAATGAGTTGAACCTATATTACAATCACAAGAATAGTTGTACTTCTCCTTTTTGTTGATGACAAAGGGGGAGAAGTATGTTGATGACATGACATGTTATGCATAAGTTTATGATGACATGTTGCTTGGATTTTTGAATCCAAGAGTTTTTATCAATATGGCATATTGAAAGGGGGAGTTTGTTTAAACTCTGGGAGTTAAGGTTAACTCCGTCATCAAGTGGTTGTCATCATCAAAAAGGGGGAGATTGTTGAATCTCATTTTTTGATGATGAAACCACTTGATATATGTTTATGATTTAATATGCGTTTTAAGTGACGCAGGATGCTTCGATCAGGATGAGACAATTAAAGCAGGAAAAATCATGTTGGGCCAGATGAACAAGTCAGAAGATTGGATGTTGGGCTAGTGGATCGGTCGACGTATCGACAAAAGGCTTCGGGCCGTGGACTCGGGCATCAGGCCAAGAAGAGCGGGTATTGTGCCAAGGATATCGGAGTTACGGAGTCAACTAGCCGATTGGGCAATAGGCCGCAAGAGAGGATGATGCGCCGAAGAATCGGACGAAGCGTCGAGGGACCAATGACATGCCAGACAACTTGGTTAATTGCTTAGGATTAATTGTCTCGATCGAAGTTTTGTTTTACATGTGCAGGATTAACTATGATGAAAGTAAGACATGCAGTGGGAGTTACGCCGGAGTCAAGACTATGATCACGTTGGGGGTTCGAGAGTTCGACGGAAGTCCAGACGGTCGTTGGAGGTTCTACGGGAATAAATTCGAGAAGTCCAGGAGCTTGCCAAAGAAGCTCATCAGAACTCACCAAGTGAATCATCACAAGTCCAGAAGTTTGCCGGAAGTCCACCGGAAGTCCACCGGAGCATCGCCGAAGGTTCGTCGGATGTTCGCCGGAAGTTCGTCAGAAGAAGCGATTGACTCACCGGAGCAAGTTGCAGTAAATGTCTTAAGAAATATTGTAGTTAGCATGTAGATTAAGTTAGGAATGGTTGGTGATCCTATTAACTTAATCTGGGGATAATTGGGCCCTTGATAGATCCAAATTGGGCCGAATAAATCAACCCATTCGGACCAGAATTCCCGCTAGGCCGTGGCACTGCTAGGGTTGGCGGTGGCACCACCCAAGAGATGGTCTCCTAGAAAAGCTGGGCGGTGGCACCGCCTGGGCTTAGTCTCTGAGTGAGACTGGGCGGTGCAACCGCTCCTGTTAGGCGGTGGCACCGCTAGAGCTCGGTCTCCAAGCTCTGTCAGGCGGTTGTACTGCCCCAATCAGGAGATAGTACCGTCAGGACCCCGAAAATCCGAGAAAAGACACTTTTGAGCTCCAAATTCAAACCAGTTTGGGGCCTATATAAACCACCCCTTTCCTGCATGAAAGGGCAACCAAAAGCACCGAAAATCCAATCTTACTGTGTGATTTTTAGAGCTCAAAAATGTTGTAAAGGCTAGAAGTTCTCCTCCCTCTTTTCTTCCAAGTTTTGATCTTTCAAGAGAGGAGAGAAAAATTTGTAAGGGTTATCTCCTAAGCCCGTCAAAAGGAGTGAAACTATAAAAGGGTGGTTGGCCTTCACTTATTGAAGAAAGGCCTCTAGTGGAAGTCGGTGACCTCGTCGGAGGAGGAAGCCAAAAGTGGATGTAGGTCAAGATTGACTGAACCACTCTAAAATTATTGTGCTCTCTGGTTTGTATTTCTTCTTGCTGCTTACCTTACTGCAAACCTCCATATGTACTTTACTTCCTTATTACTTTTGCTGCACTCCTTTACGAACTCGCTTTCAAGTTTAGTTTCCGAAAACGGTTTTACGTCGGAAACGATTTCATCGTACAAACGCAGTTTTAATCATCGAAAGTTTTTTGCTACTAATTCACCCCCTCACCCCCCCCTAGTGCTCTTGATCCTAATAAGAACTCCTTTTGGCGCAATGAATTATTATCTCCATAATAATTCATTCGACTCATTGACTGCGGACGTACTAGGCCACTACGCCATAGTCCCCAAACGATACAAGGGAATCCATTTCTTTGGACCTATCTATCCTCGGTTACCATATACCTATAGTCCATCATCCGTCTAATATCCTAGAGACTATATACTAGGCATGGTGCTATCAGACCCATACGATTTCTACTCGAGTCTCACTCTAATCGAATTCTCCCATAGAACTCTTTCTCTCTTAATCCGAATGACTCTACTCAGGGATTTGTTTGAGCAAAAACATATAAGATATTCCTCTCATGACACTGAGAGTGGATAATCCTCTATCGACACTCAATAGCTCTCGTAAGGTTGGGTACCACTCCCGATGACCGATTGTGTTAGATCTGAAACTTCCAAACCTATAAGTCCGGTATCAAATAGTGAAGTACTCATATAGGACATCCTTAGTGTCTCAAGTCTAAGAACTAGGTACCCCATTGGGATAATGAAATCATTATCTGATAATAAGGTATCATTAACCATCCAGCATTCCGTGAGCGGATCAATCAATAAACTCATTCTCCAATGAACACGTGCACTATAGCCCTAGTGTCCCGATAAGAACCCTAAGGTTTTATTATAAATGAAATGGAAGAAATGGAAGAAAAGGGTTTTATCATAAATGAAATGGAAGAAATAGAAGAAAAGGGGATGATCACTTTGAGGGGATCGGCCTCCTTGATCGCTTCGAGGGGATTGACCTCCTAGGGTTTATCATAACAGATTAGAATAATATTTCAATGATTGATTCATTGATTGCCAAAAAGAAAGGGTTACATCACTATTTATAGAGTTCCACCTAGGGTTCACTAGGATTTGGACTCTTAATAATAAATAAATATTAAATAGACCTTTGCCCAACTCTAATTGAACTAAACAGACTTAATAAACAACTGGACTAAATAAACTCAATAAACATTATTCAAAAGCTCAGAAAAAGGGTCCTAACAATTCCTCCCTCTTCAAATCAGCCTTGTCCTCAAGACTGAGCAGCATCAAACTCGGGGAGCTTCTCTTTCAACACTTCAGTCATAGGCTATCTGTAGCGTATCACAACTCATTGATCAAGTAAATATGGTCTCCACTTTGCGATAATGTAAGTAATAGGTCAGTCTTTTAGTGTAGTAATCATTACAAGAAACTCCTAGCCCTATATAATCAATTTTATCTTTGAACATTTGCTATCACAAGTTAAAATCCATCTATTAGCGATCTTTACTTCGAATCTATCATTGCCTTCAGTATGGTGGGCCAATTGGTCAACAATCTCACTATCCATAAAATTGGTAGTGCTACCAGTATCAATCAAAACTATAATAGGCTGATGTTCTAGAGTTTCACCAACTTTCATAGTTTGTGGGTTATAGTAGCTGATTAATGCATGCATTGTATATATGGTTGGTTCAACATCTTCATTAGAATCTATATCTTCATGATCGGAGTCCATATTTTTAGCTTTCGGTTCCTCTCCAATTGGTTCAATCATTATAAGTTGCCTTTGTTTACATTGGTGCTCCATATTCTATTTTTCATCATAATGCTAGCATAAACCCTTCGCTAATCTTTCTTTGAGTTCTTCTTGGGTTAGTCTACGAATGTTAGGATTTTGACTGAGAGTAGATGGGGTGGCCTACTTGCTGATCACCTATTTATTGGCACCTCTATTTCGACGATATTCCATGTTGATTTTTTCCTCATGGAGGCATGCAAATGAAATCATAGCTATCATAGTGTGGGGTTGATGAGCCTTAACTTCATACCGGATCTCTGGAATAAGCCCTTCAATAAATATACCCAGAAGTTGTTGTTCTGACCAATCTCTAGCTTGATTTGATAATCTTTCAAACCTACTATGATATTCCAACATTGTAGAAGTCTAATGAATTTTGACGAACTGTCTATCAACATTCTCATATTCGGATGAGCCAAAGTGAACAAGAAGTCCTCTTTTGAACTGCTCCCATGAAGGAATTCCATGGTAAGTTTCATACCAATCGTACCACTAGATTGCATCGCCATCGAGCTGGATTGAAGCCACTTCTACCTTGGATTCTTCTGGGGTTCTGTGAAAACGAAAAAATTTTCTACCTTAGAGATCTAATTGGTCGGATCTCCATCTTCCTGTTGAATCTCGGATTTTGATGATAAAATCAATTGATGGGTTATTTGATCTAATCCATATTATTGAGTTAAGTGTGCAGGATTAACTACGATAACCAGAAAACATAAAGCAAGGATACCGGAGTCGAGCTCGATGGACGTTTAAGAGACCGAAGAATCATCGGAGATGCTGCCGGAACCGTCCGAGAAGAAATCGGGAACGTGTCGGAAGTTCGCCGAAGAAATCGTCGGAGGCTCGCGGAGATCACCAAGAAGGCTCGGCTACTCGTTAAAGTCATCACAAAGATTGGGAGCTTGCAGGGAGTCCGTCGGAAGAAGTTCGTCGGAAAGCTCGCCGGAACAAGACTCGACGTTCGCGGTTAAAAAACTTGCTTAGGATGTTTTTTTTTTATGTAGTTCACCTGTAATTAGGATTAGGATTAAGAGATAATCCTATATCCTGGTTAGGGGCCAACTGGGCCCAAAGTCAAATTTGGTTTGGGCGAAAAATAAGCCAAACCAATGAATCGGAAAGCCAGGCGGTGGAACCGCCTGGCTGGGCGGTGGCACCGCCCAGCACCCGAGTGCTGGGCGGTGACACCTCCTTGGCTGGGCGGTTGCACCGTCCAGCACCCGAGCGCTGGGCGGTGGCACCGCCTGGCTGGGCGGTGGAACCGCTAGCACCGGGAACCCTAAGAGAATTCAAATTTTGGAGCCCAAAATTTGAATCCTCTTGAGGCCTATAAATACCCCTCAAATCTCAGCTGAGGTTACAACTTTTGAGAAGCATTTTGATTGAGAGAAAAGTCTTAGAAAGTCTTAGCAAGTCTTGTTTTCAATTTGCTAGAGAGTTCTCCTCCTTCTTTCTTATTGAAAATTTGTAAGAGGTTGAGCTGCTTGTAAAAGGTTGTAAGAGGGGTGTTTACCCTTCCATTTCAAGAGACTTGCTAGTGGAAGGTGGGAGCCTCATCGAAGAGGGGCCTCGCAAGTGGAGTAGGTCATTTGACCGAACCACTCTAAAAATCGGCGTAATCTCTGGTTTGCCTTTTATTATTGTCATTTACATTACTGCAAATCTTCTTACTGCTTTAGTTCCTTATTGCTCTTGCTGCGCAACTTTAAGAACACGCCTTCAAGTTAAATTTCTCAAGTTTCGTTCTTAACGTACGAAAGATTTTGATTAAAATCGAAGTTTTAATCCGCTGCACTAATTCACCCCCCCTCTTAGTGCCGCTCCGATCCTAACAAGTGGTATCAGAGCAAGGTTATCTCTCATATTTGGTTTAATACCCAAGAGAGATGACTTACTCCGGCATGCAAGAGGGCCATTCTATTGCACGACCACCTTTGTTTAATGGGTCGGATTACACATATTGGAAGACTCGCATGAGAATCTTCCTCATTTCTATGGACTTTGAGCTTTGGTCTATTGTCGAGAATGGATTTCAAAAATCTTCTCTTCCGATGAGCGAATGGAATGAATCGGAGAAGAAGGTTTTTGCTTTAAATGCAAAGGCTATGAATGCCTTGTTTTGTGCACTAGACAAAAACGAATTTAATCGTGTTTCAATGTGTGATTCGGCTTTTGATATTTGGAGAACTCTTGAGGTCACTCATGAAGGCACTAGCCGAGTGAAAGAGTCCAAAATCAACATCCTTGTGCACTCTTACGAACTTTTCCGAATGAAACCAAGTGAGTCCATTGGAGACATGTACACCCGGTTTACGGATGTCATCAATGGACTCAAAGCTCTTGGTAAAGATTTTACTAACTTTGAACTAGTAACTAAAATCTTAAGATCCCTCCCTAAAAGTTGGGATCCAAAAGTTACGGCCATTCAAGAGGCCAAAGACCTTAAAGCATTCCCTCTTGAAGAACTCATTGGGTCTCTAATGACCTACGAAATGACATGTCAAGCTCATGACGAGCTCGAGAACCTCCTTCCAAAGAACAGGAAGGATATGGCACTCAAATCACAAGAAGACCACTTGAAAGGAACATCAAGTGATGAGGACAGTGACAATGACATTGCACTTTTGACTCAAAAGTTTAAAAAATATTTAAGAAAGAACAGATTTAAAAATAATACAAAAAATAAATTTGAACAAAAGAAGGACCAAGTGATTTGCTATGAATGCAAAAAACCGGGACACTACAAGAACGATTGTCCTCAAGCCAAAAAGAGGACATCAAAGAAGAAGGCGTTCAAGGCAACGTGGGATGATTCAAGCACATCCGAAGAAGAGGAGTCCAACACCGAGCAAGTTGCTCATTACGCGCTAATGGCTTTAGGAGAAGAGGTATGTGATTTACTTAATGAAGATTTATCTTTTGAAGAACTCTCTATCGCTTTTCATGAATTATTTGATGAATGTAGAACTGTTAGCAAGAAGTTAAGTATCTTAAAGAAAGAGCATGCTTTGCTACAAGATAAGTTTGATAATATTCAAACTCCTCCATGCTCTAAGTGTGAGCACTTAGAAGCAATAAAAAATGAAAATTTGCTTCTTAAGGAAACCTTAAACAAGTTTAAGGTTGGTAGCAAAGGATTAGATATGATCCTTGCACACAAGGGTCACATCGCAAATAGAAATGGAATTGGATTTGTAAAAGGATTGCATCAAAATCCTACCACTTTCATAAAAGGACCTACATTACATGTTTCCTCTTATATGAAATGCAACTTTTGTTGCAAATCCGGACATATTGCCTACAAATGCCCATTTAGGAAGATTAGTTCACAAAAATTAATATGGGTTCCTAAAGGAACTATAAAGAATTCAATCATAAATAACAAAGTTAGTGGGTCAATTTTTGAGGCACCCAAAATCAAATGGGTACCTAAAAATCATCCTCTTTTGTAGACAAACCCACAAGCTAGGAGCAAGAGATGGTATCTCGATAGTGGATGCTCAAGACATATGACTGGAGATCCATCTCATTTCTCTATGCTCACTAGCAAAGAAGAAGGGTACGTTACCTTCGGAGACAACAACAAGGGCAAAATCATTGGCAAGGGAACTATTGGTAACAAATTTAATTTTTCCATTGATGATGTCTTACTAGTTGATGGATTGAAACATAATCTCTTGAGTATTAGTCAACTATGCGATAAAGGTTACATCGTTAGATTTGAATCAAATATGTGCATTATTGAAAAACCAAATCATAACATGACTATGATTGCTTTAAAACAAAATAATGTCTATACCATCAATCTTGATGAACTAAGTAATGAAATGTGCTTCTCCGTCGTAAATGATGATGCTTGGCTTTGGCATAGGAGATTAGGCCATGCAAGCATGAAAACAATATCTAAGATCTCATCTCAAGAATTAGTACGAGGAATTCCAAATTTAAAGTTTATTAAGGACAAAGTATGCGATGCATGTCAACTAGGCAAACAAATAAAAACAAGCTTCAAACCAAAAAATCAAATTAGCACTACTAGACCATTACAATTGATCCATTTGGACTTATTTGGACCAATTGATACAACAAGTCTAGGTGGAAGCAAATATGCTTTTGTGATTGTGGATGACTACTCTAGATACACTTGGACCTATTTCTTAGCTCACAAAAGTGATTGCTTCAAGTGTTTCTCTAAATTTTGTAAACTCACTCAAAACGAAAAAGGCCTCATGATTTCATCAATTCGGAGTGATCACGGTGGTGAATTCCAAAACCGTGACTTTCAAAATTTTTGCGAAAGTAATGGGTACAATCACAACTTCTCAACTCCAAGAAATCCTCAACAAAATGGAGTAGTTGAAAGGAAAAATAGAAACCTACAAGAAATGGCAAGAACTATGTTGAATGAACAAAGTTTACCTAAGTACTTTTGGGCCGAAGCTGTAAATACGGCTTGCTACATCATGAATAGAGTCCTAATAAGACCATCCTTATCCAAAACTCCCTATGAATTATGGAATAACAAAAAACCAAACATCTCCTATTTTAAAGTTTTTGGTTGTAAATGCTTTATTTTAAATGAAAGGGATGCTTTAGGAAAATTTGATGCTAAATCCGATGAAGGCATCTTTCTTGGTTACTCTTCCGTTTCTAAAGCTTTTCGGGTTTTTAATAAAAGAACTTTAGTAATTGAAGAGTCTATTCATGTAGTTTTTAATGAAATTTCCGATTTAAAGAAAAATGATTTTGATGATGATCTTGGTTTTGATAATTTGAATTTAAATGAACCCTCTCCTCAAAATAGCCATTTGAATGCATCTTCTTCCGAAATTTCTTTACCAAAAGAATGGAAGTATGTAGATGCTCATCCAAAAGAGCAAATTATAGGAGATACATCAAAAGGGGTTCAAACTCGTTCTTCTTTCAAAAATTTTTGTGCTAACGCCGCCTTCCTTTCTCAAATTGAACCTAAATGCATTGACGAAGCCTTAAAAGATGATTTTTGGATCATTGCAATGCAAGAAGAATTGAACCAATTTGAGAGGAATAAGGTATGGAAGCTTGTTCCTAGACCAAGTGACCACTTAGTCATAGGTACTAAGTGGGTCTTTAGAAACAAGCAAGACGAAAATGGTATTGTGGTTAGAAACAAGGCTAGATTAGTGGCCAAAGGTTTCAACCAAGAAGAAGGTATCGATTACGAAGAAACCTTCGCTCCCGTGGCTCGATTAGAAGCCATAAGGATGCTCCTTGCCTATGCTAGTAGTAATAATTTTAAACTATTTCAAATGGATGTTAAAAGTGCTTTCTTGAATGGTTTTATTTCCGAAGAAGTATTTGTCGAACAACCTCCCGGATTTGAAAATTCTCTTCTTCCTAATCATGTATTCAAATTGACTAAAGCTCTCTATGGCTTAAAACAAGCTCCTAGAGCTTGGTATGAAAGGCTTAGTTCCTTTCTTATTTTAAATAATTTTACCAAAGGCAAGGTTGATACTACATTGTTTATTAAACATTTTGAAAATAATTTTCTTATTGTGCAAATTTATGTTGATGATATTGTGTTTGGCTCTTCGGATGAATCACTATGTGAATCATTTGCCAAATGTATGAGTCTTGAATTTGAAATGAGTTTAATGGGTGAATTAACTTTCTTTTTAGGATTACAAATCAAACAACTTAAGGATGGAATATTTATTAACCAATCTAAATACACATTAGAATTGTTAAAACGATTTAACATGGATAATTCAAAAGCAATAAACACCCCTATGAGTACTGCGACTAAGTTAGATATGGATGAAAATGGTGAAAGTTTCGATCAAAAAACATATAGGGGAATGATAGGTAGTCTACTCTACCTCACTGCGACTAGACCGGATATTATGTTTAGTGTAGGACTTTGCGCTAGGTTTCAATCTAATCCTAAATTATCTCATCTTAAGAGTGTTAAAAGAATATTTAGGTATCTTAAAGGAACTTCAAATTTAGGATTGTGGTATCCAAAATCTGAAAATTTTGATTTAATAGCCTATGCGGATGCCGATTTTGGCGGATGCAGAATAGATAGAAAAAGTACATCCGGAACATGCCAATTTTTAGGACATGCACTTGTTTCTTGGACTTCCAAGAAACAAAATTCAGTTGCACTATCTACGGCAGAAGCCGAATACATAGCTGCAAGTGCATGTTGTGCACAAGTCATTTGGATGAAAAATACATTAGAAGACTATGGAATTCACTTTAAAAATATTCCCATAAAATGTGATAATACCAGTGCCATATGTCTTACTAAAAATCCAATTCAGCATTCTAGAACTAAGCACATCGACGTTAGGCATCATTTCATACGCGATCATGTCCTTAACAATAATGTTGTTCTAGAATTCATTGACACAAAGCATCAATTAGCAGATATATTCACAAAAGCTCTGAACGAAGATCAATTTGAATTCATTAGAAGGGAATTAGGCATGTTAAATTGTCCCTAAAATGAGCTTCACGAAAAATGACTCGTTCTTTTCCTTTCCTTTATGGATTTGATTTCTTCTTCAATTCAAAATGATCCATTAAAGTATAATCTATTATCTTGAGGGAAGCAAACAAAAAGGGGGAGGGTGAGGAAGAAAATTTTTTCCTCCACGGGATGCCAGCGGTGGCACCGCCAGATTTGGCGGTTGCACCGCCTGAGCGCTCGGGCGCCAGGCGGTGACACCGCTCGGTTTGGCGGTGGCACCGACCGAGCGACCCTTATTAACCCAAGGGGTTAGGGCCGGCGGTGACACCGCCCCCAACCCGAAGAGAGAGTTCTCAAAACCCACTCCCATCTCCTCTAACCCTCATTCTAACTCTTAGAAACATTGGAGAAGGATTCTTGGTGGTCCAAGCCTTCCATCTCTCAACATAATCTCCACAAGGTAACTCTTGAAATCCCTCCTTTCTTTTCTCTTTCTCTTGCTTATCTTTAACAATTGGTATCATCATCCTGTCTAGAAAATGGCTCCAAAGAGATCAAAAGGAATAAGGATTCAAGGAGATTCATATAACCATGACCTTTTTAGATCAAAAGAGGTAGCCCTTAGCTTTCCAAAATTTGAAATACGATGTGTCCATAAGGGAAAATACATTGATTTGGATGAACTAGAAGACTTAGATCCAATTAAATGGTTTGCTCAACTAGAAGCTCTACCTCTACTACAAATAGATGAACCAATCTATCCACGGTTAGTGAGATTGTTCTATACCAACCTATATGAAGACAATGATAGCCTAAGCACTTACATTCTAGGAACACCCATTAGAATTTTTGACAGCACCATTTGTGAGCTAATTGGCATAACTGAAAAAGATAGGGGATGCTATTTTAAAGGTAAATGGGACGTCAAAAAAATAGGAGCAACCTATTCCGAAGCCGTGAAAACAATTTTTGCAAATCCAAACCTTGACTTCCTACCCAAGAGCTGTGAACACTTAATGCCTTTCAACTCTAAAATTCTTCATCACATTATCACGAGCATCATATTCCCCAAACAATTTCATCTTGACGAAGTAAGTCAGTTAGAGATAGGAACCATGTATTGGATTATGACCGGTCAGCATAATTGTTTCGGGTACTTGATTCGCCAACACATGCAGGAAATTATGACTAAGGATACTATATTGCCATATGGGAGGTTAATCACTAGAATTCTTCATGCCTATGACATTTGCATTCCACCCAATGAAGAATCTATTCAAAATGATCGATATAACATAATAAATAAAAACCTGCTAAAAAAACTTAGGTGCACTTTTAGCAATGGCATATGGGTTAGGCAGCCTAGAAGAACGGATCCAATTCCTACACAAATAGAACAACCCGAAACACCAATTCTTATGGGAAATGAATCTCCTCCTCCTAGTCCCTTTGGAGCAGCACCTTCAGCTCCTGTTTCCTCCTCTGAAGATATCATTATGGCGGAGCTATCTCAGATCAAATCACAGCAAGAACAAATTCAGAATCAACAAGTTGAAATTTTGAAGACACTACGACAGATGAATGAAAAAATAGATATCATGTATCAGCACTGTGGATTACCTCCTAAGGATTAAATTGATGTATCTTTTTATTTTGTCCTGTTTGCTGTTCAAAAACAAGTTCATGTTTGTCATCGATTGTACGATAACTGATCTTTCCTTTAGATAACTACTGTCTTAATCTGCATAGATGATGATGTCTTTTGGACAAACTATTTCTGGAAAATTTGAATGAAGAACTTTGATAAATGCTAAACCTTTTTCTATGATCATCAATTAGCTGGCTTGTCTCTTTTTGTTGATGACAAAGGGGGAGAAGTGATGACTTACACCAGAACGATAGCATGGCTAATATGAATTTGTGATATGAATGTCTTATATAACTTGCAAATCCCTGAAAATATCACAAGATTGATATCATGAAATTTATATTGAAAATCTTTATCTTCTATCGTGGCAAAACTCGTCCCGTATCATTTAACTTATGATTTTCATCAAAGTTTCGCATTTACATTATGCTTAATGAGAATAACGATAAGTTCTACGGTTAGAGCTTATAGGTTTATACTTGAATTCAATAATGAAATTCAAGTGTTTTATCTTCTCATAATATGGCATATAGATAGGGGGAGTTACGTTTAACTCCGTCATCAATTGATTGTCATCATCAAAAAGGGGGAGATTGTTGAATCTCGGATTTTGATGATAAAATCAATTGATGGGTTATTTGATCTAATCCATATTATTGAGTTAAGTGTGCAGGATTAACTACGATAACCAGAAAACATAAAGCAAGGATACCGGAGTCGAGCTCGATGGACGTTTAAGAGACCGAAGAATCATCGGAGATGCTGCCGGAACCGTCCGAGAAGAAATCGGGAACGTGTCGGAAGTTCGCCGAAGAAATCGTCGGAGGCTCGCGGAGATCACCAAGAAGGCTCGGCTACTCGTTAAAGTCATCACAAAGATTGGGAGCTTGCAGGGAGTCCGTCGGAAGAAGTTCGTCGGAAAGCTCGCCGGAACAAGACTCGACGTTCGCGGTTAAAAAACTTGCTTAGGATGTTTTTTTTTTATGTAGTTCACCTGTAATTAGGATTAGGATTAAGAGATAATCCTATATCCTGGTTAGGGGCCAACTGGGCCCAAAGTCAAATTTGGTTTGGGCGAAAAATAAGCCAAACCAATGAATCGGAAAGCCAGGCGGTGGAACCGCCTGGCTGGGCGGTGGCACCGCCCAGCACCCGAGTGCTGGGCGGTGACACCTCCTTGGCTGGGCGGTTGCACCGTCCAGCACCCGAGCGCTGGGCGGTGGCACCGCCTGGCTGGGCGGTGGAACCGCTAGCACCGGGAACCCTAAGAGAATTCAAATTTTGGAGCCCAAAATTTGAATCCTCTTGAGGCCTATAAATACCCCTCAAATCTCAGCTGAGGTTACAACTTTTGAGAAGCATTTTGATTGAGAGAAAAGTCTTAGAAAGTCTTAGCAAGTCTTGTTTTCAATTTGCTAGAGAGTTCTCCTCCTTCTTTCTTATTGAAAATTTGTAAGAGGTTGAGCTGCTTGTAAAAGGTTGTAAGAGGGGTGTTTACCCTTCCATTTCAAGAGACTTGCTAGTGGAAGGTGGGAGCCTCATCGAAGAGGGGCCTCGCAAGTGGAGTAGGTCATTTGACCGAACCACTCTAAAAATCGGCGTAATCTCTGGTTTGCCTTTTATTATTGTCATTTACATTACTGCAAATCTTCTTACTGCTTTAGTTCCTTATTGCTCTTGCTGCGCAACTTTAAGAACACGCCTTCAAGTTAAATTTCTCAAGTTTCGTTCTTAACGTACGAAAGATTTTGATTAAAATCGAAGTTTTAATCCGCTGCACTAATTCACCCCCCCTCTTAGTGCCGCTCCGATCCTAACACTTCCCATCTTGAAAATTCTACCTTAATGCATGGGTAGTTTGTGTCATAATCTTAGGGCCCTTTTCTTGTATTTTCAGATCTGTGCAACATAGAACTTGAGCTCCCATCTTGTTGAAATTTGCTGAGGCTCTTCAGTAGGCTCTTTTTGAAATTATTAAGTGTTTCTTGCAGCTAGTTTTCAATTCCGATTTCCAATACTTCCATTTGTGCGTTCATTGAGTTATAGGTGGCCATTGCATAAGACTGCAAATCTGTAATCTCAATTCCTATTTCTGGTGTCGATCAAGGGTATCAGCATTGTCGATGCGAAGTTGCCAAGGAGGTGGATGCCGAGGGTAGTGCTGTGGTCACTGCATTGGAGGAAGAGTTGTTGCCCTGTTTCTATCACTGTGTGGGGTGAGATGGCCATGATCCTTGCAGCCTCCCCCTTGCTCTGGTGATAGAAATAGGGCAAATCACCAATTGCCCTTGTTCCCCATAGTGCCACCGTCGATCCCTCTTCTCCACCGCAGCCACAACCCCGGCCACTTCAACGCCACCTCCCTCTTGCTCTTCATCTGTTGTCGCTATCGCTGGTTGCCATCACTGCAGCCTCAACTCGGCTATTCAGTGATCACACCGACCTCTCTTCTAAACCTTGGCCACTTCAATGCCGCCCTCCCCCGCCGTTGCTCCCAGCCAATGTCTCCCAACCGTGACCCTCACTGCCTCCTTCTCCACCGCCGCCTTGTTACGGACGGTCGTCACACACCCGCAACAACTCCGTTCAACGAACCATTCGTCGCTCACATCCACATGTACAGCTTCTTGACAGCATGTTTTGCCTTGGTTTTGAGTTATTTTGCTTGTAAAAATGTAAGTTTGAACAAGTTGCAGTGTTACCAAGCGATCTCTCACTGAACCAAGCAAAACAGCCCCAAAACAGCTCTGTTTTCGTGTGCCACGGGTTGTTTTCTACAGTCCGCCTCCGCTCACCAAAACGTCAGCCATCTCAGTCCCTTTGAACCCCCCTGGTGGCACAGGGCTAGATGGGGCTTCGGTATAGTATCGGGCGTTGAACAACCTTTCGCAAGTTCTCATGTTACCTTGACGGGAACTTGTTGTCACGCCCGACACCCGATGAGCAGTTGTTTGTGGACTTACAGCTATTCATTCAACCCTATAAAGTCCTTGTTTTCCCCCTCTCCCTCTTTTCTCATATGCACACAAGGTGCTCGCTGAATTGCTCGTAAAGCTTCCCCTTTTTGCGAGACGTTAGGACTTGTCTATCGCTCGTTTTTTCAAACTAATCAACTTTCTCTTTTACTGGTCCTTTGGGACCTGCGAGAGGTTGCAAGTGGGCTGATCTTTGTAGAGCAATATCGCAAGGGTGAAGCGCGACTTAGGCAACGCAAGCTAAGTTCACGTCTTTGCCGCAAGGGTGCCTCGCAACTTAGGCAACGCAAGCTAAGTTCGCGTCTTGGCCGCAAGGGTGCCTCACGCCTTAGGCAATTCCAGCTAAGGCTGTGACAGCTCACCTTCTCTTGGGTCGCAACCACAACCGCTCGACCCAAGGTGGTGATTGCCGAAGTTGAGGCTGCAGTGATGGCAACCTGCGGTTACAGCAGAAGATGCTAAGCAAGGGGAAGGCGACGTTGAAGCGGCCGGGGTTAAGAAGAGGAATCGGTGGTGCGTGCGCTGCTGGGGTTGAGGCAGGGCAGCATACTTGCTGCAGTTGCTGTGTGCACTGTTGGAGGGCGGCTTCTGTAGAATGAGGGGTTGGTTGTTGCTGAGGAGGTGGACGCCGAGGGCAGTGCTGCAATCGCCGCATTGGAGTAAGAGTTGCTGCCCTATTTCTGTCACTGCGTGGGGTGAGAGCGTCGGGGCTGGAAGGCGACTATGTCAATGTGGCTACAGCTGCTGCAACCCAAGGGGGTGATCGCCGAGCAGTGGAGTTAAGGTTGCGGTGATGGTAACCTACGGTTGAGGCAAAAGATGCTAAGCAAGGGGAAGGCGACGTTGAAGTGGCCAGGGTTGAGAAGAGGAATCGGTGGTGTGTGCACTGTTGGGGTTGAGGCAGGGCAGCGTACTTGCTTTGGTTGCTGCATGCGCTGCTGTAGAACGAGGGGTTGGTCATTGCCAAGGAGGTGGATGCTGAGGGCAGTGCTGCGGTCGCTGCATTAGAGGAAGAGTTGCTGTCCTGTTTCTGTCATTGCATGGGGTGAGAGTGCCGGGATAGAAGGTGACTGCATCGATATGGCTGCAGCTGCTGCGACCCAAGGGGGTGATCTCCGAGCAACAGGGTTGATGTTAAGCAAGGGGAAGGCGACATTAAAGCGGTCGGGGTTGAGAAGAGGAATCGATGGTGCATGCGCGGCTAGGGTTGAGGCAGGGCAGCGTACTTGCTGCGGTTGCTGCATGTGTTGCTGGAGGGTGGCTGCTGTAGAACGAGGGGTTGGTCATTGGCCGGGAGTAGCGGCGGTGGTGGTTGCTAGCCGGGACCTACGATGATCGGTGGCTGTGGCAGAAAATGCAAAGTTGCTCTGTTTTGGTCACCGCGAGGAGGGGAGGTCGAGCAGCTGCGATTGCAACCCAAGAGGAGGCAGGTAGCAGTGGAGAAGGAGGCAGCTGTTGGGAAATCTTGGGGGTGATATCACATGCGCAGCGGAAGAACAAGAAAACAAAATTCCTGATTCCTAAAGAGATGTTCGTCGTCGTGCGAAGATTGGTGCGCAAAATCCGTGAAACTTAAAACTACGTATAGAGTAGATTGTATTACCTAGGGAGATCGTATATCCTTGTTTCCTTGCAGATCCTTATGAGAGGGTGAAGGAGATCAAGCGTCCTCCTCTCTAACGGTGATCCACACAGCAGGGCTGCGATGACGCTCCTCAAAACTCCAGGCCTGCTCTGAGGTGGAGAAGGGGAGGAGAATAAGAGAGGCAAGCAAAGACTCTAGCCTATAAGGCTCTGAATCCCTCCTATTTATAGAGGTCCCCTATCAAACCCTAATGGGTCCTCCCCTAGTGGGTATTGGATCTGCATCCAATAAGACAAGGGCTCCGTTGGATATCTCATATCTGAACCTCTACTCATCACAATGCCTACCATATGTGTGTGACCCTCTAGGCCCAATATCGAGCTGGCCATAAGTCATACCTGTCAGAACTCCTTCTAACTCAGTGAATTATTATCTCTGTAATAATTCACTTGACTCATCGACTACGAATGTACTAGGCCACTACGCCGTAGTCCCCAGACGATGCAGGGGAATCCAATCCATTAGACTTGTCTGTCCTCAGTTACCGTGTACCTATAGTCCCTCATCCATCTAATATCCCAGAGACCGTATATCGAGCATGGTGCTGTCAGACCCATACGGTTTCTGTTAGGATCAAGAACACTAAGAGGGGGGGGGGGGGGGGGTTGAATTAGTGCAGCGGAAAACTTTCTGCGATTAAAACGAAACTGCGTTCGTTTGATAAAAACAATTTCGATGTAAAAGCCGATTCTAAGATTACTTTAACTTAAGATTAAGCGAGATGACGTTCAAGTAAATCTACGAAGGCAGTTTGCAGTTTATGATGAAAATCAGAATGCAAGCGCAAACTGAAATGCGACGTTCGTACGATAAAACCGGTTTACGTCTAAATGCCAATTTTGAGGATACTGAACTTTGAGATACGTTTTATAAATGCGTAGAAGGCAGTTTGCAGTTATGATTGAAATCAAAACGTAAACGTAAATTGAAATGTAATGATCGTACGAAAAAGCCAATTTACGTCTAAACGCAGATTCGGAAAGCTCTGAACTTAGAAACTCGTTCGTAAAAGTGCAGAAGGCAGTAGCTATTTAGGAGGTTTACAGTAAAGATAAAATGGTTAAAGTAAATGCAAACCGAGATTTAGAGTGGTTCGGTCAATCTTGACCTACTCCACTTTTGGCTTCCTCCACCGACGAGGTCACCGACGTCAACTAGAGGCCTTCCTTCAATAGGCGAAGGCCAACCACCCTTTTATAGTTTCACTCCTTTTGACGGGCTTAGGAGACAACCCTTACAGAATTTTCTCTCCTCTCTTTACAACTCAGAACTTGGAAGAAAAGAGGGAGAAGAACTTTTGGCCTTTACAACAATTTTGAGCTCTAAGAATCACAGAAAAAGATCAAGATTTCGGTATGTGTCTCTACTCTTTCAGTGCTGAATGGGTGGGGTATTTATAAGCCCCAACCCAGTTCAAATTTGGAGCTCAAAACTGTCAATTCCCGGAATTCCGGGATTAGGCGGTTGCACCTCCTGACTAGGGCGGTTGCACCGCTTGGTAGAACTCGAAGACTGAGCCTCTGGGCGGTGCCACCTCTGTTAGGGGCGGTTGCACCTCTCTGCTAGAGCTCGAAGACCGAGCTCAGGTGGTTGCACCTCCTGACTAGGGCGGTTGCACCGCCTGCCAGAGCTCGAAGACCGAGCTCAGGCGGTGTGCTACCTCCTGTCAGGGGCGGTTGCACCTCCTGCCAGAGCTTGAAGACTGAGCTCAGGCGGTGCAACCTCCTGACTGGGGCGGTTGCACCACCCAGTCTTGCTCGGAGACTGCCTCCTGGGCGGTGCTATCTCCTACCATGGCGGTGCTACCTCCTAGCACTATTTCAGGTCCGAATGGGTTGATTCATTCGCCCAATTTGGGTCTTTCAGGGGGCCGATTGCCCCAAGATTAAGTAAATGGGATCACCTCCCATTTCTAACTTAATCATTGTGCTAACTACGATTATTTCCTAAGACATTTACTGCAACTTGCTCCGGTACGTCAATCGCTTCTTCCGGCGAGCTTCCGGCGAACTTCCGTCGATCATCCGATGAACCCTCGGTGATGCTCCTACGGACTCCGGCAAACTCCTAGACTTGCGACGATCCACTTGGCGAGTTCCGACGAGCTTCTTTGGCAAGCTCCTGGACTTCTCGGATTTGTTCCCGTAGAACCTCCGACGACCGTCCGAACTTCCGTAGAACTCTTGAACTCCCAACGTGATCATTGTCTTGACTCCGGCGCAACTCCTACTGCATGTCTTACTTTCAGCGTAGTTAATCCTGCACATGTAAACAAAACTTCGATCGAGACAATTAATCCTAAGCAATTAACCAAGTTGTCCGGCATGTCATTGGTCCCTCGACGCTTCGTCCGATTCTTCGGCGCATCGTCCTTTCCTGCGGCCTATTGCCCAATCGGCCAGTTGGCTCCGCAACTCTGATATCCTTGGCACAATACCCGCTCTTCTTGGCCCAATGCCCGAGTCCACGGCCCGAAGCCTTCTGTCGATACGTCGACTGATCCACTGGCCCGACGTCCAATCTTCTGACATGTTCCTCCGGCACAACATGATTTTCCTGCTTTAATTGTCTCATCCTAATCGAGGCATCCTACGTCACTCAAAATGCAGATTAAATCATAAACATATATCAAGTAGTTTCATCATCAAAATACGAGATTCAACAGTTTCTACTCGAGTCTCGCTCTAATCGGATTCTCCCGGAGAACTCTTTCTCTCTCAACTCGAATGACCTTGGCCAGGGATTTTTCTGAGCAAGAACATATGGGATATTCCTCTCATGACGCCGAGAGTGGATGATCCTCTACGACACTCAATAGCCCTCGTAAGGTCGACTACCACTCCCAATGACCAGCTGTACTAGATCTGTGACAACCAAAACAATAAGTCTGGTATCAAAGAGTGGAGCACTCATACAGGACATCCTTGGTGTCTCAAGTCTAAGGACCAGATATACCACTAGGACCAGATATATCACTAAGTAAGGATTCAATTTGCAATAAATAAAAATAGCAAGAAGTAAATGCAAACCAGATTTTTATAATGGTTCGATCGTCATGACCTACATCCACTCTTGATTCTTCTTCCGTCGAGGCCACTAACATCCACTAACGGTCTTCCTTCAATAGGCGAAGACCAATCACCTTCTTACAACTCTATTCTCCTTTTATAGGCTTAGGAGAGAACTTTTATGCCCTCACTTACTCCTCTCTTAAACTACACTAACACTTAGAGCCTTGAGAGGAGTTCACACAAGATTACAACAGCATTTTTTTCCTTCTTTTGCCCTCAATTTTTATATGTGTTAACCAAGGATGAGAGGGGTATTTATAGGCCTCAAGTGAATTCAAACTTGGAGCTTAAAATTATCTCATCCCGGGTTTCCCGAGTCCTAGTGGTACCACCACCTGTGCTGGGCGGTACCACCACCTGTAGCACTGACATTGGGTGGTACCATCGCTTGACACCCAACCACTGGGCGGTACCACCACCTAATCTAGTGGTACCATCGCTTGACAATCTATCAGAGATTGTGTATTGGTAGTACCACCGCCCAGACCGATGCTACCATCGCTTGACACAATCTCGGATACTGTGCCATGACGGTTCCACCTGTTGGGTCACTATTTGAGCCTTCCACTTAGCCCAACATAGCCTAAACTTGGGCCCAGTTGGCTCCTAATTGAGTTAGCCCAATTCCAACCCAATTATGTGCTAACTACAAATTTTAATACATACACTAAGTTAAATAAATCCGGTAAGCTTAGGTTTCTTCCAGCGAACTTTCGACGATCTCCCGGCAATGTTCTAGCGGACACCTGGCAAGCTCTTGGACTTCACGATAATCTTCTTGGTGAGTTTCGATGAGCTTCTTTGGTAAGCTCCTAGACTTCTCGGTCAATTCCGACAGAACTTCCGATGAATGTCCGGACTTCTAATGAACTCTTGAACTCCTAACGAAGTATCGTTCTTGACTCCGAGACTTCATTTTGCTTTATGCCTTGATCGCTATCATAGTTAATCCTACACACTTAAAACCTACTTCGATCTAGACAATTATTACAAAGCTTGAATCAAATGTTGTCCGGCATGTCATTGGTTTATCGATGCTTCGTCCGATTCTTCGGCGCATCATCCTCTCTTGCGGCCTATTGCCCAATCGGTCAGTTGACCTTCGCAACTCTGATTTCTTTGGCATAATTTTTGCTCTTCTTAGCCTGATGCCCGAACTCATGGCCCGAAGCCTTCTATCGATACATCGACCGATCCTTCGGCTCGACGTCCAATCTTCTGACATATTTCTCTCTAGCCCAATATGATTCTTCCTGCTTTAATTGTCTCTCCCTGATCGAAGCATCTTGTGTCACTTAAAATACATGTCAAATCATAAACACTATCAATTTGTTTCATTATCAAAATCCGAGATTCAACAATCTCCCCCTTTTTTATGATGATAACTAATTGATGACGGAGTTAACCTTAACTCCCCCTATTAATATGTTGTATTGATAGAACTCTTGGATTCAAAAATCCAAGCAACATGTCATCATAAAATCATATATAACATCATCATACTTCTCCCCCTTTGTCATCAACAAAAAGGAGAAGTGTAATTATCAAGTGTTTGAGATATAAGCTTTACAACATTTTAGAATATGCAAGCTAGCAATAATTTTGAGTTTTTCAAGTTTATAAATTTTGCTAGATGTGCAAGTTAGCATGTTTTGTTTCTTGAGATAAGCAAGATAGCACTTTTTGCTTCTCTTTTGATATGAGCAAGCTAGCAAGTTTTGGTCTCTTTGTGGTGTGCAAGCTAATAAGTTTTAGTTTCTTCTTCCATATATCATCATGCAAGCTAGCAGATTTCATCTCCCCCTTTGTCATTGTCAAAAAGAAGGGAAGAATATAATTTTATAATTTTTTTTCTTTTACATCAATTTTCATATTATGACAAAGATAAACAATAAATTTACATTATAAATATAATCTCAAGTTTTATCATTCAAGCTAGCATTTTTTTTTGTTCTCTTTTGCAATGTGCAAGCTAACAATTTCCTTTTTCTTTTACAACAATGATTCAATCATATCATGCGATATACAAATCATAAATATTTCAAATCATGATGGTCTCAAAATGTCAAATTACATTACATCCTACTATGCATATTACAAATAAATCAATCATCACTATAAGCATATCATACATGATACTAAGACATTAAAGTTTTTAAGCATTTATCACTTCGTGCATTAAATCAACAATTTGATCATGATACCAAACATTCATCATTTATTTTCTGATACTAAAGCATTCATGATACCAAACATTAAATCAACATTTTTAAGTATTTATCACTTTATGATTTTTGGTACCAAACATTCATAATTTATTTTCTCATTAGTAAATCGCAAAAGAAATATAGGAGAAAATGATTTCAATTCATGCATAAGAAAAACTCAAGTTATCAAGATCATGATTAAAGAAAAATCTCAAGTTATAATTAAAAAAAATCATGAATCATAAAATAATCTGCTCTTAAATAATACGAGAACATATAATAAGATATCTTGATTCATAAAAGATTTTAAATTATAATTCAAAAGAATAATCATGATTCGTTTGGATGAATGTTCTCTTAAGAGAGTGAATCTTACGAGAATCAAGAAAAATATTTCATATAAAATACATCTCAAATCACAAACCTCGATAAATAATTTGATTGGATATATCATCTCATTATTAAAACGAATCATACGAAAAGAAATCCAAAATAATAATTAAAATCACTTGTCGGATAACTAAATGAAAGGAACGTGTAGATAGGTTCCTATAAGATGAAAAGATATCTCATTTTCTTTTAGTTTCAAATTTTTGATTGATTTCATGCAAGCATGCCTTTGTCTTTTATACCAAATCCATGCATCATTCATTGAAACCGAAAACCAAAGACAAAAATCATCAAGCCTTCCATACAAAAGCCATGCATCATCATTGAAAAACAATATAGAAATCATCAACATATTCATTATTGCTTCTTTAAAAAATACATAGAATTAATCTTTTTAGTTGATCAAGCATTAGATTTATATCTAACATTTTGTAGTATTTTCATAAAACATATAATTATCATTATCAATTTCAAAATTACTAGAAAAAGAAACATGATATATTTTTTGTAATTTTTTTACTAACTAATTTAAAAATAACTCATGAAAAGTATCAAATTATTTCAAAATAAACTAAGGGGGTTTTGGTTACCTCGTCGTCGAAAGTCGTTAATGCGTAGTTTGCCACCTCGCCTTTGTTGATTTGTTCTTCATCTTCGGATGAACTTGATTCGTCACAAGCCACCATTAACGTTTTCTTCTTCTTTTGTAGCTTCTTCGTTTTAGGTTCATTTTTGTTTATTGATTCTTGTTTTAAGATTTTTTTAAGCTTTAATGTAATGAGTTCAAGGTCATCATCATCATCACTTGAGTTATCACTCAAGTGGTATTCTAGTGTTCGAAGTGCCAAATCCTTCTTATTCTTTGGAAGGTTGTTCTCATGTTCATTTTGAGCTATATAACTCATTTTATAGGTCATTAAAGACCCAATAAGTTCTTCGAGTGGAAAATGGTTTAAGTTCTTTGATTTCTATATTGTCGTTATTTTCGAATCCCAATTTTTCGAAAGTGATTGTAAAACTTTATTAACAAGTTTAAAATTCGAAAAACATTTGCCAAGAGCTTTTAGACTATTGACGATATCCGGAAAACAAGTGTACATGTTTCCAATATTCTCGCTTGGCTTCATTCAAAATAGTTCAAAATCATGCATTGAAAGATTGACTTTAGACTCTTTAACTCTATTCGTGCCTTCGTGAGTGATTTCAAGTGTATGCCAAATGTCAAATGCCGTTTCACAAGTAAAAACCCGATTGAAAATTGTTTTTGACAATATTCCATAAATCAAGATTCAACGAAAGTAAGAAAACTCTCATCCGAGTTTTCCAATAAGTGTAGTCCGCCCCATTGAACATGGGAGGACGAACAATAGAAAAGCCTTCTTGAAAGCCGAAAAGAGTCATTTCTCTTGAGTGTTAAATGAAATGAGAAAGACATAACTTTGATACCAACTACCCTGAGAGGGGTATTTATAGGCCTCACGTGAATGTAATCTTGGAGCATAAAAATATCTTATCCCGGGTTTCCCGGGTCCTAGTGGTACAACCGCTTGTGCTAGGCGGTACCACCACCTGCAGCGTTAACATTGAGCGGTACCACCGCTTGACACCCTGTCACTAGGTGGTACCACAGCTTGACAGTCTCTCAGTGACTATGTCCGGGTAGTACCACCACATGACAAAGTCTTGAAGACTATGCCACGACGGTTCTACCTGTTGGATCACTGTTTGGGGCTTCCACTTGGCCTAACACAGCCTAAACTTAGGCCCAATTGGCTCCTAATTGAGTTGGCCTAATTCCAACCTAATTATGTGCTAACTATGAATTTTAAGATATACACTAAGCTAAATAAGTCTGGTAAGCCTAGGTTTCTCCAGTGAGCTTCTAACGTGTTGGGAAATCTTGGGGGTGACATCACATGCGTAGCGGAAGAACAAGAAAATAAAATCCCCGATTCCCAAAGAGATGTTCATCGTCGTGCGAAGATTGGTGCGCAAAATCTACGAAACTTAAAACTACGTATAGAGTAGATTGTGTTACCTAGGGAGATCGTATATCCCTGTTTCTTTGTAAATCTTTAGGAGAGGGTGAAGAAGGTCAAGCGTCCTCCTCTCTAGTGGTGATCCACACAACAAGGCTACGACGACGCTCCTTAAAACTCCAGGCATGCTCTGAGGTGGAGAGGGGGAGGAGAATAGGAGAGGCAAACAAAGGCTCTAGCCTATGAGGCTCTGAATCCCTCCTATTTATAGAGGTCCCCTATCAAACCCTAATGGATCCTCGCCTAGTGGGTATTGGATCTACATCCAATAACCCAAGCCTTTTATATTAGTGGATCTCTATCTAATAATCTCTTATGGGCTCTTATTGGATCTCGTCCATGGGATCCAATAATTCAGGGGCTTATTGGATATCCAATAAGACAAGAGCTCCATCGGATAACTCATATCTGAACCTCTACTCATCGCAATGCCTACCATATGTGTGTGACCCTCTAGGCCCAATATCGAGCTGGCTGTGAGTCAAACCTGTCAGAACTCCTTCGAACTCAATGAATTATTATCTCTGTAATAATTCACTCGACTCGTCGACTACGGACGTACTAGGCCACTACGCCGTAGTCCCTAGACGATACAGGAGAATCCAATCCATTGGACCTGTCTGTCCTCAGTTACCATGTACCTAAGTCCCTCATCCATCTAATATCCCAGAGACCGTATATCGAGCATGGTGCTATCAGACCCAAACGGTTTCTACTCGAGTCTTGCTCTAATCGGTTTCTTTTGGAGAACTCTTTCTCTCTCAACCCGAATGACCCTGGCTAGGGATTTGTCTGAGCAAGAACATATGGGATATTCCTCTCATGACGCCAAGAGTGGATGATCCTCTATCAACACTCAATAGCCCTCGTAAGGTCGACTACCACTCCCAATGACCAGCTATACTAGATCTGGGATAGCCAAACCTATAAGTCTGGTATCAAAGAGTGGAGCACTCATACAGGACATCCTTGGTATCTCAAGTCTAAGGATCAGATACACCACTAGGACTACGGAATCGCTGTCTGACAATAAGGTTTCATCAACCATCCAACATTCCGTAAGCGGATCAATTAGTGAACTCAATCTCCAATAAGCGCCTGTACTGTATCCCTAGTGTCCCTACACGAGCAGCTATGAGACCAGCTGCATCCATCATATGGACGGGTATACAGCACACCAGTTTGTCCAGTTATCACGATGTCCCTCTCGAGTAACCTGTGACCGGGATTATTTAGGATCTATGTTTAAAGGTGAATCGATCTCATTATCGTGATCTCATCATAAATCCGATTCCCATTGAAATAGTTATAAAGTGATATATGCCAAAATATAACAAGCAAAAAGATTCTGTATCAAGTCACACGTGCCATCACTAATGTGATTGGCTTGTTGGGCACCTATGACTAGCACAGCGATCTTCCAACGATCTCTCGGTAATATTCTAGCGGACTACTGTTAAGCTCCTGGACTTCATGATGATCTTCTTGGTGAGTTCCGACGAGCTTCTTTGGCAAGCTCTTGGACTTCTTAGTTAATTTTGGCAAGACTTCTGATGAATGTTCGGACTTCCGATGAACTCTTGAACTCCCAATGAAGTATCGTTTTTGACTCCGGGACTTCATTTTACTTTATGACTTGATCGCTATCGTAGTTAATCCTGCACACTTAAAACCTACTTCGATCTAGACAATTATTATAAAGCTTGAATCAAATATTGTCCGACATGTCATTAGTTCATCGATGCTTTGTCCGATTCTTCATCGCATCGTCCTCTCTTGTGGCCTATTGCCCAATCGGCTAGTTTGTTAGGATCAAGAGCACTAAGAGGGGGGGGGGTGAATTAGTGCAGCGAAAAACTTTCGACGATTAAAATTGCGTTCGTACATTGAAGTCATTTCGTGCAGATAATAACTTTGAAAGCTTACGGAAACATATTTGAAGTAAAGTAAGGAAGGCAGTTTGCAGTTATGATAGAAATCAGAATGTAAGCGCAAACTGAAATATGATGTTCGTTCGATAAAACTGATTTCCGTCTTAATGCCGATTCAAAAAATACTTAACTAAGAAACACATTTATAAATGAGCAGAAGACAGTAAGCTACTAAGGAGGTTTGCAGTAAAGATAAGATACTCAAAGTAAATACAAACCAGAGAAGACGAGAGTTTATAGTGGTTCGGTCAATCGTGACCTACATCCACTCCTCCGATTCCTCTTCCGTCGAGGCCACCGGCATCCACTAACGATATTCCTTTACTAGGCGAAGATCAACCTCCTTCTTAAACCCCTCTTCTCCTTTTACCGGGTTTAGGAGACAACCCTTACAAGCACTCACTCTCCTCTCTAAAACAAAGTCTTAACACTTAAGCTAGAGGAGGGAAATTCTAGAGATTGCAGCAGCGTTTTCTCTCTTTTAATCTCTTTGTGTTTGTCTATTTTACCCAGGGATGGGAGGGGTATTTATAGGCTCCAAACGAGTTTGAATTCCGAGCTCAAAACTATCATCTCCCGGAATTCCGGGGTCTGGCAGTTGCACCGCCTAACTAAGGCGGTTGCACCGCCTAGCAGAGCTCGGAGACTGAGCCTCTAGGCGGTGCCACCACTTGTCAAGGGCGGTTGCACTGCTTGGCAGAGCTCGGAGACTGAGCCTTTGGGCGGTGCCACCGCCCAGTCTCGCTCGGAGACTAAGCCCTGGCGGTGCCACCGCTTGTCAGGGGCGGTTGCATCGCCCAGTCTCACTCGGAGACTGAGCCCAAGCATTGCCATCGCTTGCTTGGGGCGGTTGCACTGCCCAGCTTTCATGGGAGACCCTCTCCTGGGCAGTGCCACCGCCTAGTAGGAATTCTGGTCCGAATGGGTTGATCCATTCGGCCCAATTTGGGTCTGTCAAGGGCCCAATTGCCCCCAGATTAAGTTAATGGGATCATCTCCCATTCCTAACTTACTCTACATGCTAATCATAATAATTCTTAGGACATTTACTACAGCTTACTCCGGTGTATCAATCGCTTCTTCCGGCGAGCATCCGGCGAACTTCCGGTGAACATCCGAAACCTCCGATGATGCTCCGATGGACTTCCGACAAACTCCTGGACTTGCGACGATCCACTTGGCGAGTTCCAACAAGCTTCTTTTGGCAAGATCTTGGGCTTCTCGGATTTGTTCCCATAGAACCTCCGACGACCATCCGGACTTCCGTCGAACTCTCGAACTCCCAACGTGATCATAGTCTTGACTCCGGCGCAACTCCTGCTGCATGTCTTACATCCATCATAGTTAATCTTGCACATACAAAACAAAACTTCGATTGAGATAATTATTCCCAAGCAATTAACCAAGTTGTCCGGCATGTCATTGGTCTCTCGACGCTTCGTCCGATTCTTCAACGCATCGTCCTCTCTTGTGGCCTATTGCCCAATCGGCCAGTTGACTCTGCAACTTCGATATCCTTGGCGCAATACCCGCTCTTCTTGGCCCGATGCCCGAGTCCACGACCCGAAGCCTTCTGTTGATACGTCGACCGATCCACCGGCTCGACGTCCAATCTTCTGACATGTTCCTCCGGCACAACATGATTTTTCATGCTTTAATTGTCTCATCCTGATCGAAGCATCCCGCGTCACTCAAAACACAGATTAAAACATAAACACAATTATCAATTGGTTTTATCATCAAAATACGAGATTCAACAATCTCCCCCTTTTTGATGATGACAACCAATTGATGACGGAGTTAAACTTAACTCTCGGAGTTTAAACAAACTCCCCCTTTCAATATGCCATATTGATAGAACCTTGAATTCAAACTGAATACAAGTCATTGCAATATTCATCATGAATACTTGCAACACGTCATCATGAACTTATGCATAGATTTATGCATTAACATGTCATGTCATCAACATACTTCTCCCCCTTTGTCATCAATAAAAAAGAGAAGTACAACTATTCTTGTGTTTGTAATATAAGTTCAACTCATTGCATGAAAAACATAATATTAAATTTTTATCATCATGCAATCTAGCAATTTTACAACATTTTAGAACTTGCAAGCTAGCAATTTAGAGATATTCAAGAAAGCAACTCTTGCTTCTTGAAATATGCAAGTTTTACAAGCTAGCAAATTCAAAGATATGCAAGTTGGCATATTTGCTTTTCTTGAGATAGGCACGATAGCACATTTTTGCATTTTCTTGATGTTTCAAGCTAGCAATTCTCGGTGATGTTCAAGATAGCAATTTCTTCTCTTTTGAGAAGTGCAATTTTTGCTTTCTTCTTGAATTGTACACGCTAGTTATCTCCCCCTTAGTCATTGTCAAAAAGAAGGGAAGACCCTTTCTAAAGAAGGGAAGACCCTTTATGTCAATTTCTAAATCATGACAAAGGTGAGTAATCATTCTTATTTCAAAATTCCATAATTGAGATAAACCTTGAATTCAAATTAAGGTAATTTTAATCATGATTCATATCATATGTAATACATCACATAAAAAGCATAAGTATTGCATGCATCATTTTAGCCACAAATCGTAGCATTTCATCACATGGCAAGATATCATCAAGTAAAATTACGATGCAAGTTCTTGATATCTTAACTTGATGCAAACATGGCATATGACAATCATATCATTTCGATTATCAATTTACCATATATTTCGATACAAGCTTTTTTTGATATCTTAACATAATTCAAATTCAAATATGGCACTTATAGTATTAATTCATATATTTCTCATTCAAATATGGCACTCATAGTATCAATTCATATATTTCTCCCCCTTTGTCATCAACAAAAGGAGAAGTAGCTCTAGCTATTTTAAAAGATATGCAAGTTTTTGTAACATGAAGCTAGATTTTCATCACAACATATAAGCACAAAAGCATAGCAAGATTCTTAAGTTCAATCATGACAATTCAACATTTGCTTCTTGTGCAAGATTGCACTTTGCTTTACTTTGCATGTTTTAACTAGCAAAAGCTTTCTCCCCTTTGTTTTTGTCGAAAAGAAGGGAAGAGTACAAGCTAGCCAGTATTTGCCTTGAGCTAGCAATCTTTCTCCCCCTATGTCATTACCGAAAAGAAGGGAGAAATTAATGGCCAAAAAATTTTAATCATTATACAGGCCATATTACAAAATCATGTCATGATATCAAGAAAATTCAAGAAGGACATGGTTCATTCGACAAATCCTTTTAATAGAGCAAAAGAATTATACAACCAAGGACCATGATTAAAATATATCAATATCATAGATCAAGTCATGATTCGTGATTCATCATAAAGCAAATTAATTTTCAGTCATCACATAAGGCATTTAAAGAATTTTTGAAACATAGCAGAATGATTAATTTAAGCATGCAATGTTTTAATCAAATTCAAGTCATGAATACCAATACTTTCATATTGTGAGTATCAATTCATGAATACCAAAAGATATTATTTGTGATTCCAATTTTGCAAGATCAAGATTATGATTTAGATAAAACTCATTCAAATCAAATCGTTAACTTGAAACTCATAATCCAGTCATCAAAATCAATTTCAAGATTTATAAAATATCATGAAATCATTAATCTCGATCAGATGGGAAAAATATTTTTTAAGTGATTCTTTTTCATCTAAACATGCCTTAGTCTTTATATGCCAAATCAAGATAAGCATGAAAGTTCAAGATGTAAAGGCAAAATCTTATAAAACAACTAATCAAGCAAGATTTTAAACATCCATTTTCAAGCCATATAAAGAGTAAGTCCAGAATTCAATTATCTCATGTCATGAATTCCAATAGACATCTCAACATATCATCATCACATTAAAAAGATATTTCAAAAAGATATATCAATAAGTGATTCATTTGTATCATTTCATTCATTCAGAAGATTCTCCTCTTTGGTAAATAAATGTAAGAGAATAAAATGAATTAAGGAGATGTAACATGATTGAAGCATTGAATATGATTCATATTTAAAATGTGTCTCATGTCATAAGTATGAATCAAGCATTTGTAAAATCCGAAATCATCCTCAAAGTCACATTCAATAAATTCATACATGACAAGCATAAATTTATTGAAAAGACGATAAGATAGAGGATCACATTTCATTTTTATATATTTCTATTCATGTGATTTGCTTCTTATAAGCATGCCTTTACCTTTAATAAAACAAGTGTCAACATTTAAGATGGAAAGGTAAAAAACAAATCATCAAGCATGATTCCATGATAACATCCTTTTAATATCTTGATATTCATCATCAAGTATGATTTCAAAAAGTATGTTAAAGAGAAATCATTAAGACCAAATGCATGATACACTCATTTATTTTTAAAATATTCATCATGTTTATTTTCATGAGATTCACAAGATTGGTAAAATAAATTCATTAATCTCAATAGGATTGAAAATTATTTCCATTTCATACAATTAATTTCTTGTGAGGGTATTCAAGTCTTTTATGAAAACATGTATCATCATTTAAAAACAAAACATAAGTTTCATCATGAAGCCGTCAAGACCAAACACATCATGATATCACATCTATCATCAAAAGACTATCAAGAAATTCATACATAGATGTACATGCACTATCTCATCTTTGTTGAATCTCGGATTTTGATGATAAAATCAATTGACGGGTTAATTGATCTAATCCATATTATTGAGTTAAGTGTGCATGATTAACTACGATAACCAGAAAACACAAAGCAAGAATACCAGAGTCAAGTTCGATGGGCGTTTAAGAGTCCGAAGAATCGTCGGAGATGCTGCCGGAACCAACCGAGAAGAAATCGGGAACCTGTAGGAATTTTCGAAAGTTTGCCGAAGAGATCGTCGGAGGTTCACGGAGATCACCGAGAAGGCTCGGCTACTCGTTAAAGTCATCACAAGTTCGGGAGCTTGCTGGGAGTCCGTCGGAAGAAGTTCGTAGGAAACCTCGTCGGAACAAGACTCGACGTTCGCGGTTGAAAACTTGCTTAGGATGTTTTTTTTGTTATCTAGTTTACTTGTAATTAGGATTAGGATTAAGAGATAATCCTATATCCTGGTTAGGGGCCAATTGGGCCCAAAATTAGACTTGGTTTGGGCTAATTTTGAAGTCCAACCGGTGAACCGAAGGGTCTGGCGGTGGCACCGCCAGACTGGGCGATGGCACCGCCCAGCACCCGAGAGCCAGGCGGTGGCACCGCCTAGCACCCGAGAGCTGGGCGGTGGCATCGCCCATCCACTGTCAGTGTCTGACACTTGCAGGCGGTGGCACCGCCAGCATCGGAAACCCAAAGAGAATTCAAATTTTGGAGCCCAAATTTGAATCCTCTTGAGGCCTATAAATACCCCTCAAATCTCAGCTGAGATTTCAACTTTTTGAGAAGCAATTGATTGAGAGAAAGGTCTTAGAAAAGTCTTTGCTAGTCTTGTTTTCAATTTGGTAGTGTTCACTTCCTTCTTTCTCGCTGAAAATGAACCACTTGTGAAAAGTTGTAAGAGGGGTATTTACCCTTCCCCTTCAAGAGATTTGCTAGTGGAAGGTGGGAGCCTCATCGAAGAGGGGCCTCGCAAGTGGATGTAGGTCATTTGACCGAACCATTGTAAAATCCGCGTGATCTCTGGTTTGCATTTACTTATTGTCATTTATATTACTGCAAACCATTTGCACTTTAATGCTCTACTTCTTTGTCTCCGTCTTACTTATCCCTTCAAGTTAAAACGCAATCGAAACGGTTTCAAACGAAAACGTTGCTTTTACCGTACGAAGTTTCCGAAAGATTTGTCGAAACCAACGTTTTAATCCGCTGCACTAATTCACCCCCCCCTCTTAGTGCCGCTCCGATCCTAACAATCTTAATATGTCGTGAGAATGTCATCTTAATTCGTCATAAAAATGATTATACCAAAAACATATTAATCTAAAATGAGAGTTTCAAATCAACATTTTATTCAAAAACTCATGCATGACATAAAATCATCAAGATACACATGCATGGATTAATCTTAAGTATTATCACATATCATATTATCATCCCTAATGTTGCATACATCATTCAACATTTCAAAACATAACATGCATGAAACCTTAGCAATATACTTTTCATGATCAAATTTTTAATTTTTTAAAAATGCTAAAAAGAAAAACATGATATAATTTTTGAAAAGAAATTTTTTATTTCCTATTCCTACTATCTAAATTAAGCACTCATGAAGGACTTCAAGTAATTTCAAAATAATTCAAGAGAGTTGAGTTACTTACCTTGTAGTCGAAGCCCGTCAAAGCCCAATTCGTCGTTTCACCTTTGGAAGTTCTTGATTCATCCTTGGTTATCTTCCTCTTCTTTGGCCTCTTCCTCCGTTCAAGTTCATTATTTATTTTAGATTTTTGTTTAATAAACTTATTATGATTTAGTGTTCGAAGTTCAAGTTCATCATTGTCCTCGTCACTTGAGTCATCGCTCAAGTGGTATTCATTTGTCCGGAGTTCCAAATCCTTCCTGTTCTTTGGAAGGTTATTTTGTTCATCATGTTTATCATGTGCATTGTGCACCATTTCATATGTCAGCAACGAACCAATTAGTTTTTCAAGTGGTAAGTTGTTTAGGTTTTTAGTTTCTTGTATTGTAGTTACTTTTGAATCCCACTTCTTATTGTGAGTATCAATTCATGAATATCAAAAGATATTATTTATGATTCCAATTTTGCAAGATCAAGATTATGATTTAGATAAAACTCATTCAAGTCAAATCGTTAACTTGAAACTCATAATCAAGTCATCAAAATCAATTTCGAGATTTACAAAATATCATGAAATCATTAATCTCGATCAGATGAGAAAAGCATTTTTTAAGTGATTCTTTTTCATCTAAGCATGCCTTAGTCTTTATATGCCAAATCAAGATAAGCATGAAAGTTCAAGACGTAAAGGCAAAATCTTATAAAACAACTCATCAAGCAAGATTTTAAACATACATTTTCAAGCCATATAAAGAATAAGTCAAGAATTCAATTATCTCATGTCATGAATTCCAATATGCATTTCAAAATATCAACATCACATTAAAAAGATATTTCAAAAAGATATATCAATAAGTGATTCATTTGTATCATTTCATTCATTCGAAAAATTCTCCTCTTTGGTAAATAAATGTAGGAGAACAAAATGAATTAAGGAGATGTAATATTATTGAAGCATTGAACATGATTGAAGCATTGAACATGATTCATATTTAAAATGTGTCTCATGTCATAAGTATGAATTAAGCATTTGTAAAATCTGAAATCATCGTCAAAGTCACATTCAATAAATTCATACATGACAAGCATAGATTTATTGAAAAGACGATAAGATAGAGGATCACATTTTATTTTTATAAATTTATATTCATGTGATTTGCTTCTTATAAGCATGCCTTTACCTTTAATAAAACAAGTGTCAACATTTAAGACAGAAAGGTAAAAAACAAATCATCAAGCATGATTCCATGATAACATCCTTTTAATATCTTGATATTCATCATCAAGTATGATTTTAAAAAGTATGTTAAAGAGAAATCATTAAGACCAAATGCATGATACACTCATTTATTTTCAAAATATTCATCATGTTTATTTTCATGAGATTCACAAGATTAGTAAAATAAATTCATTAATCTCAATAGGATAGAAAATTATTTCCATTTCATACAATTGATTTCATGTGAGGGTATTCATGTCTTTTATGAAAACATGTATCATCATTTAAAATCGAAACATAAGTTTCACCGTGAAGCCGTCAAGACAAAACACATCATGATATCACATCTAGCATCAAAAGACTATCAAGAAATTCTTACATAGATGTACATGCACTATGTCATCTTAATATGTCATGAGAATGTCATCTTAATTCGTCATAGAAATGATTAGACCAAAAACATATTAATCTAAAATGAGAGTTTCAAATTAACATTTACTTCAAAAACTCATGCATGACATAAAATCATCAAGATACACATGCATGGATTAATCCTAAGCATTATCACATATCATATTATCATCCCTAATGTTAAATATATCATTCAACATTTCCAAACATAACGTGCATGAAACCTTAGCAATATACTTTTCATGATCAAATTTTTAATTTTTCAAAGATGCTAAAAAGAAAAACATGATATAATTTTTGAAAAACAATTTATTTATTTCCTATTCCTACTATCTAAATTAAGCACTCATGAAGGACTTCAAGTAATTTCAAAATAATTCAAGAGAGTTGAGTTACTTACCTTGTAGTTGAAGCCCGTCAAAGCCCAATTCATCGTTTCACCTTTGGAAGTTCTTGATTCATCCTTGGTTGCCTTCCTCTTCTTTGGCCTCTTTCTCCGTTCAAGTTCATTGTTTATTTTAGATTTTTGTTTAATAAACTTATTAAGATTTAGTGTTCGAAGTTCAAGTTCATCATTGTCCTCATCATTTGAGTCATCGCTCAAGTGGTATTCATTTGTCCGGGATTCCAAATCCTTCCTGTTCTTTGGAAGGTTGTTTTGTTCATCATGTTTATCATGTGCATTGTGCACTATTTCATATGTCATCAACGAACCAATTAGTTCTTCTAGTGGTAAGTTGTTTAGGTTTTTAGCTTCTTGTATTGTAGTTACTTTTGAATCCCACTTCTTAGAAAGAGAACGTAAAATCTTGTTTACGAGTTCAAAATCCGAAAAACATTTGCTAAGAGCTCTTAGATTTTTGACGACATCTGTGAAACGGGTGTACATCTCGCCTATAGTCTCACTTGGTTGCATTCGAAAAAGCTCAAAATCATGCAATAAAATGTTAACATTCGAGTCTTTGACTCTACTAGTTCCCTCGTGCGTGATTTCAAGTGTTCGTCAAATATCAAACGTCGTTTCGTATGTAAAAATATGATTGAACTCATTTTAGTCCAAAGTATAAAATAAGGCATTCATAGCCTTTGTGTTTAGAGAAAAATACTTCTTCTCCAAATCCGACCATTCGTTCATCGGTTTAGAGAGAAGTTGACAACCGTTTTCAACAATATTCCATAAATTCAAATTCATAGAAATCAAGAAAACTCTCATTCGAGTTTTCCAATAAGTGTAGTCCAATCCGTTAAACAACGGTGGACGAACAACCGAAAAACCCTCTTGAAAGCCATGAAAAGCCATTTCTTTCGGTGTAAATCCGAAATGAGAAATACCGGGCTTTGATACCAATTGTTAGGATCAAGAGAACTAAGAGGGGTGGGGGGAGGGGGGTGGGGGGGTGAATTAGTGCAGCGGAAAACTGTCGACGATTAAAATTACGTTCGTACGTTGAAATCCGATTCTGACGTAAAAGTCATTTCATGCAGATAATAACTTGGAAAGCTTATGGAAACATATTTGAAACAAAGTAAGGAAGGCAGTTTGCAGTTAAGATAAAAATCAGAATGTAAGCGCAAACTGAAATATGATATTCGTATGATAAAACCGATTTTCGTCTTAACGTCGATTCGAAAAATACTTAACTAAGAAACACATTTGTAAATGAGCAGAAGGCAGTAAGCTACTGAGGAGGTTTACAGTAAAGATAAGATGCTCAAAGTAAATGCAAACCAAAGAAGACGAGAGTTTATAGTGGTTCGGTCAATCGTGACCTACATCTACTCCTCCGATTCCTCTTCTATCGAGGCCACCGGCATCCACTAACGATCTTCCTTTACCTGGCGAAGATCAACTTCCTTCTTACACTCCTCTTCTCCTTTTATCGGGTTTAGGAGACAACCCTTACAAGCACTCACTCTCCTCTCTTAAATAGAATTCTAACACTTAAGCTAGAGGAGGGAAATTCTAGAGATTGCAACAGCGTTTTCTCTCTTTTAATCTCTCTGTGCTTGTCTATTTTACCCAAGGATGGGAGGGGTATTTATAGGCTCTAAACCAGTTTGAATTCCGAGCTCAAAACTGTCATCTCCCAGAATTTCGGGGTCTAGCGGTTGCACCATCTAACAGAGCTCAGAGACTGAGCCTTTGGGCGGCGCCACTGCTTGTTAGGGGCGGTTGCACCACTTAGCAGAGCTCGGAAACTGAGCCTCTGGGTGGTGCCACAACCTGACAGGGGCGGTTGCACCGTCCAGTCTCGCTCGGAGACTAAGCCCTGGCAATGCCACCGCTTGTCAAGGGTGGTTGCACTGCCCAGTCTCGCTCGGAGACTGAGCCCAGGTGGTGCCACCGCTTGCGTGGGGTGGTGCACCACCCAGCTTTCCTGGGAGACCTTCTCCTAAGCGGTGCCACCGCATAGTAGGAATTTTGGTCTGAATGGGTTGATCCATTTGGCCCAATTTGGGTCTGTCAAGAGCCCAATTGCCCCCAGATTAAGTTACCTAACTTAATCTACATGCTAACTACGACAATTCTTAAGACATTTACTACAGCTTGCTCCGGTGCGCCAATCGCTTCTTCCGGCGAGCTTCCGGCGAACTTCCGGCGAACATCCAACGAACCTCCGGCGATGCTCCGATGGACTTCTGACAAACTCCTGGACTTGCGATGATCCACTTGGCAAGTTCCGACGAGCTTCTTTTGGCAAGGTCCTGGACTTCTCGGATTTGTTCCCGCAGAACCTTCGACGACCGTCCGGACTTCCGTCAAACTCTCGAACTCCCAACGTGATCGTAGTCTTGACTCCGGCGCAACTCCTATTGTATGTCTTACATCCATCGTAGTTAATCCTGCACATGTAAACAAAACTTCGATCGAGACAATTATTCCTAAGCAATTAACCAAGTTGTCCGGCATGTCATTGGTCCCTCGACACTTCGTTCGATTCTTCGGTGCATCGTCCTCTCTTGCGGCCTATTGCCCAATCGGCCAGTTGACTCCGTAACTTCGATATCCTTGGTGCAATACTCGCTCTTCTTGGCACGATGCCCGAGTCCACGACCCGAAGCCTTCTGTCGATACGTCGATCGATCCACCGACCCGACGTCCAATCTTCTGACATATTCCTCCGGCACAACATGATTTTTCCTGCTTTAATTGTCTCATCCTGATCGAAGCATCCTATGTCACTCAAAACGCAGATTAAAACATAAACATAATTATCAATTGATTTTATCATCAAAATATGAGATTCAACATAGTTGAACTTCGCAACTTTGATTTTCTTGGCGCAATTTTCGCTCTTCTTGGCCCAATGCCCGAACCCATGGCCCGAAGCCTTCTGTCGATATGTCGACTAAGCTTTCGTCTCGACATTCTATCTTCTGATATGTTTCTCTCTGACCCAACATGATTCTTCCTACTTTAATTGTCTCTCCCTAATCGAAGCATCTTGCATCACTCAAAATGCAGATCAAATCATAAACACTATCAATTGGTTTTATCATCAAAATCTAAGATTCAATAATATAAAGTGATAAAATGTCAAAATATAATAAGAAAAAAGAATGCGTATCATGTCACACGTGTCATTACTCATATGATTATCTTGTAGGGCACCTATGACCAATAATCTCCCACTTAACCTAAAGCTAATCACCTATGTGTTTGATCCCCATCAGACCTCTGTGACACTCAAAGACAATATGAGACAATGACTTTGTCAATTGATCTGCGATGTTATCTTTGGATGGAACTATTTCCACTACCACATATCCTCGGGTCACGATCTCTCTGATCAGGTGGAACCTCCTTAGAACGTGCTTAGACTTCTGATGAGTCCTGGGTTCCTTCGCTTGAGTAATCACCCTGTTTTTGTCGCAATATAAGGGAATCATCTCCTCGCTTCCCAGCATGACTCCCAAATCTATGATAAACTTTTTCATCCAAACTCCCTTCTTTGTTGCCTTTGCTGTAGCAACGTACTCTACCTCTATGGTCAAGTAAGCAGTAGTATCTTGCTTAAAACTCTTCCAATATACTTCTCCACTATTTTGGGTGAACACATACCCCGAATTAGACTTACTATCATTGACATCAGATTGGAAACTCAAGTCCGTGTATCCTTCAACCTTGAGGCTACTACCTCTATATACCAATAAAAGATCCTTAGTCCTTCTCAAGTACTTAAGGATACACTTTACTACTTTCTAGTGCTCCAAGCCAGGATCCACTTGATACCTGCTCGTGACACTTAGAGCATGCGCTATATCAGGCCTGGTACATAATATGACATACATGATAGACTCTATTGCTAAGGCATTGGGTATCCTATCCATGTTTGCCCTTTCTTTAGGAGTCTTTATGAACATACTCTTAGAAAGTGAGATCCCATTTCTCATTAGTTTGAGACCTCTCTTGAAATATTCCATGCCAAACCTTTTGATAATAATGTTTATGTACCTGGATTGGGACAAGCCAAGCATCATCTTGGATCTATCTCTATAGATTTGAATCCCCAAGATATAGGACACTTTGTTGGGAAATCTAGGGCGACATCACATGTGCAGTGGAAGAATAGAAAAAACAAAATTTCAAAATTTTGGTAGAAAAGAAGGTTTCATTGTCATGCAAAAGTTGGTGCGCAAAAACTTATGAAACCGAAAAACTATGCATAAGAGAATTACCTAAGGAGATCGTATATCCCTGAAAACCTGCAAATCTATAGGAGAGGATGAAGGAGACCAGTCATCTGTCCTTCTCTCTAGTGGTGATCCACATGGTAGGGGCTGCGAATATGCTCCTCAAATCGTTGCCCAAAACTCTTCCTCACGAGCATCACGCAATCAAGAAGGGGCTGCCCCTTCTTACTGCCTATACGCCCCAAATAGGGGCCGTAGTATAAGAAGGAGAGGGAGAGAGGAGAATAGGAGGAGGCAGCCAAAAAGAATCTCTAGCCTATGGGTCGTTGGTTCCCTCCTATTTATATAGGCTCCTTGTTAACTTAACAATAATGGATCCTACCATATTGGGTATTGGATCACCATCCAACTATCCAAGCCTCTTAGATTAGTGGGTCTCTACCCAATAATCTCTTATTAGCTCTTATTGGATATCATCCATAGGATACAATAATTTAGGGACTTATTGGATATCTAATAAGATAGGGTCTCTAGCGGATATCTCATATCCAAACCTCTACTCATCGCAATGCCTACCATATGTGTGTCACCTTCTAGGCCCAATATTGAGCTGGCCATGAGTCATAGCTATCAAAACTTCTTCTAGCTCAGTGAATTATTATCTTCATAATAATTCACTCAACTCATCGACTGCAGACGTACTAGGCCACTACGCCGTAGTCTCCAAACGATATAGGGGAATCCAATCATTTGGACCTATCTATCCTCAGTTACCATGTATCTATAGTCCATCAACCATCTAATATCTCAGAGACCATATACCGAGCATAGTATTGTTAGGCCTATATAGTTTCTACTCGAGTCTCGCTCTAATCAGATTTTCCTAGAGAACTCCTTAATCCGAATGACCCTGGTCAGGGATTTGTTTGAGCAAAAATACATGAGATATTTCTTTCATGACATCGAGAGTAGATGATCCTTTATCAATGTTAGGATCAAGATTTCAAATGATGATTCGTACGATAAAAACGATTTCCGTAAGAGAGCCGATTCGAAAATCACTTTAACTTGTGATCAAGAGAGATGTAGTTAAATTAAAGATATAGAGGTAGTTTGCAGTTAAGATAGAGAACATAACGTAATTGCAAACTAAAATACGATGTTCGTACGATAAGAGCGATTTCGGTATGAAAGTTGATTTAGAAATTACTTTAACTTAGATTAGGCGAAGTGCAGTTAAAGTAAAGCTATGGAGGTAGTTTGCAGTTAAGATAGAGAACAGAAAGTAAATGCAAACCGAGATTTAGAGTGGTTCGATCAATCTTGACCTACATCCAGTTTTGGCTTCCTCCTCCGAGACTGAGCCCAGGCGGTGCCACCGTCGACCCAAGCGGTGCCACCACCGGCCAAGAAATCTGGGTCCGAATAGGCTGATCCATTCGGCCCAATTTGGGTCTGTCAAGGGTCCAATTGCCCCCAGATGGGATCACCTCTCATTCCTAGCTTAATCCACATGCTAACTATGATATTTCTTGAAGACATTTACTGCAACTTGCTCCGGTGTGTCTCGCTTCTTCCGGCGAGCTTTCGGCGAACTTCCGGCAAACATTCGACGAACCCTCGGCGATGCTCCGGCAGACTTCCGGCCAACTCCTAGACTTGCGACGATCCACTTGGCAAGTTCTAACAAGCTTCTTTGTCAAACTCCTGGACTTCTCGGATTTGTTCCCGCAGAACCTTCGACGACCGTCCAGACTTCCGTCGAACTCTCGAACTCCCAACGTGATCATAGTCTTGACTTCGGAGCAACTCCTACTGTATGTCTTACTTCCATTATAGTTAATCCTACACATGTAAAATAAAACTTCGATCGAGACAATTAATCCTAAGCAATTAACCAAGTTGTCCGGCATGTCATTGGTCCCTCGACGCTTCGTCCGATTCTTCGGCGCACCGTCCTCTCCTACGGCCTATTGCCCAATTAGCCAGTTGACTCTGCAACTCTGATATCCTTGGCACAATACCCACTCTTCTTTGCCCCATGCTCGAGTCCACGGCCCGAAGCCTTTTGTCTATACGTCAATCGATCCACCGACCCGACGTCCAATCTTCTGACATGTTCCTCTAGCACAACATGATTTTTCCTGCTTTAATTGTCTCATCCTGATCGAAGCATCCTGCATCACTCAAAATGCAGATTAAAACATAAACACATATCAAGTGGTTTCATCATCAAAATATAAGATTCAACAATCTCTCCCTTTTTGATGGTGACAACCACTTGATGACGGAGTTAACTTTAACTCCTGGAGTTTAAACAAACTCCCCATATCAATATACCATATTGATAGAACCTTGAATTTAAACTGAATTCAAGTCATTGCAATATTCATCATGAATACTTGCAACACGTCATCATAAACTTATGCATAATATCACACTTCTCCTCCTTTGTCATCAACAAAAAGGAGAAGTTCACTATTCTTGTGTTTAGAATATAAGTTCAACTCATTGCATGAAAAATATAATATCAAGTTTTATCATCATGCAGTTTTGAAGCTAGAAAATTTAGCAAGTGTTACATCATGCTTAGAACATTCAAGTTATCAAGTTTTAGATATGCACGTTTTACAACATACAAGATAGCACTTTTGTTTCATTTGAGATAGCAACTTCTACATCATGCAAGCTAGCAAATTAGAGATTTTCAAGAAGGCAACTCTTGCTTCTTGAAGTATACAAGTTGCAAGCTAGCAAATTTTTGCTTCCCATGCAATGTTTGAGCTTGCAATTTTGCTTCCGTTGCAAAGTGCAAGTTTAGCATGTTTAGCATATTGAGATAGGCAAGATAGCATATTTTTGTATTTTCTTGAGATTTCAAGCTAGCAATTATCGGTGATGTTAAAGATAGCAATTTCTTCTCTTTTGAGAAGTGCAATTTTTGCTTTCATCTTGAATTGTGCAAGCTAGCTAGTTTGCCTTTTTTTATGATGTCCACGCTAGAAATTCTTGCTCCCCCTTTGTCATTGTCAAAAAGAAAGGAAGACCCTTATATCAATTTTCAGATTATGACAAAGATAAATATCAACCTTATTTGTGCATCATTATATATTCAAATTAAAACATACACAATTTCAAAAACCTTATTTTTCATTCACGATACCGAAAAATAAATCAATCATCATTAATGAGCATATCATACATGATACTCAAACATTAAAATTTTTAAGTATTTATCAACATGATGATCATGATACCAAACATTCATCATTTAAAACATTCATGATACACATCATATGCTATACATCATGTACATCATTATCATAAGTATTGCATACATCATTTCAAATTCATGAATATTTCATCATTGCATGCATCACACCAAATCATAAAATATAAATCATCATTACATGCATGATTCCAAATCATCATTCTATCAGAAAATGATAATTATTGATTTTTACATTATTTCAAAAAAATCAAAGTGTTGCATGCATTTTTATCTAAGGGAAAAATCATAGTATTGCATGCATCATTCCAAAACATTTCAAGCCATGCAAGCCATAAATACAAAGAAATCATGTCATGAAGGATAAAATCATTTTAATACCAAAAGACATGATTCATTTTGACACATCTCCTCTTTAAATAAAAAATGAAAGGAATTCTTAGGAGATCATGATATAGATAAAATTCATTCAATCTTGTATGAGAACAAGATATTAATTCATGCATATAAAATCTTAATTTAAGCATAAGAAATCTCAATTTATAAATTTTAAAAAATCAAGATAAAGTTCATTTAAATCATCAAATCAAGATCATTTTCAAGAGATTCACAAAAGTAATACAAATAGATTCATTAATTTCCCTTTTTGAAGAATCAATAAAGTCAGAAAAATAAATTTTTCAAGAAGAAACCTTTCCACTTTTTAGTTGTTTTAATTCATGTGATTTATTTCATACATGCATGTTCTTTTCTTTTATGTCAAATAAAAACATGCATCAATGTTTAGGATCGAAAAATGAATTTCGTCATAAAAACCATCAATACCAAATCATCATGTATAACTTTTAAAATCTCATGCATAAAATCATCAATCATGGTATCAAAACATTTAATATTTTTATTACATCATTAAGCAAGGATTTATTGAATATAATTTTGAATGATTCTTATAGATATCTAAAACTTCTTTAGTTTTATATGATTTACTTTATATTAGAATAATCAAATTTTGTTCTTATGTCAAAACCAAAGACAAGGTTTAAAAAATCATGAAGCTTTCCATATAAAAGCCATGCATTGTCATTGAAAAGCAATATGGAAATGATTAAATACACATTCTTACTTCTCAAGCACATACATAAGATTAATCTTACTAGATGTACGATCATTAGATTTATATCTAACATTTTATTGCATTAACATAAAACATGCAATTTGTCATTTTCAAAATTACTAGCATGATCATGATTTCTACATTTTCATTTTTTAAACATTTAATTTTTAAGAAAATTGATTCAAATCTAAATTACCAAAAAAAATGGACCATGAAAAGCATCATATAATTTTGAAGTAAATTAGGGGGATTTAACTCATCATTGAAGGTGGTTAAGGCATAGTTTGCCACCTTACCTTTCTTGATTTTCTCCTCGTCTTCGGAGGAGCTCGATTCATCCCAATTTTTGTTCTTCTTCTTGCGTTCAAAGCAAGTAGTTCCATTCTTTTTGCTTTTTAATTTTTGTTTCATTTGTAGTTTAAGTTCACCATCATTTGAGCTTATGCTCGAGTGGTCTTTAAATGTTCTATGTCTCAAATCCTTCCAGTTCTTTGGAAGGTGATTTTGTTCATCATGTTCATCATGTGCATTGTGCACCATTTCATATGTCATCAATGAACCGATAAGTTCTTCAAGTGAAAAAATATTTAAATCTTTTGTTTCTTGTATTATCATTACTTTGATTCCCAAGCTTTAGAAAGTGATCGTAAAACTTTACCAACAAGTTCAAAATTCAAGAAATATTTGCCAAGAGCTTTTAAACCATTGACGACATCCGTAAAACAGGTGTATATGTCAACAATAGTTTCGCTCGGCTTCATTTGAAAAAGCTCGAAATCATGCATCAAAAAATTTACTTTAGAATCTTTTACACTACTTGTGCCATCGTGTGTGATTTGAAGAGTGCGCCAAATATCGAAAGACATTTCGCACAAAGAAACTCGATTGAATTTATTTTTATCTAAGGCGCAAAACAAGGTATTCATAGCCTTTGCATTTATAGAAAACGTCTTCTTCTCTAAATCATTCCAATGGTTCATTGGAAGAGAAGATATTTCAAAACTGGATTTGACAATGTGCCATAAATTTAAATCCAACAAAAGCGAGAAAACTCTCATTCGAGTTTTTCAATAAGTGTAGTCGATCCCGTTGAAGAAGGGAGGACAAATGAGAGAGTGACCCTCTTGGTTTCCGACGTATGCCATCTCTCTTAGGTTTTAATCTGTTTGAGAGTTAACCGAGCTCTGATACCAATTGTTAAGATCAAGAGTACTAAGAGGGGGGAGGGTGAATTAGTGCAGCGGAAAACTTTCGACAATTTAAAATGACGTTCGTACGATAAAAACGATATCAGTAAGAAAGCCAATTCGGAAATCACTTTAACTTGTGATCAAGCAAGATACAGTTAAAGTAAAGATATAGAGGCAGTTTGCAGTTATGATTGAGAATATAATATAATTGCAAACTGAAATACGATGTTCGTACGATAAAAGCGATTTCGGTATGAAAGCCGATTCGGAAATTACTTTAACTTAGATTAGGCGAAGTGCAGTTAAAGTAAAGCTATAGAGGTAGTTTGCAATTAAGTTAGAGAATAGAAAGTAAATGCAAATCGACATTTAGAGTGGTTCGGTCAATCTTGACCTACATCCACTTTTGGCTTCCTCCTCCGACGAGGTCACCGACGTCCACTAGAGGCCTTCCTTCAATAGGCGAAGGCCAACCACCCTTTTACAGTTTCACCCCTTTTGATGGGCTTAGGAGACAACTCTTATAGAATTTTCTCCTCTCTCTTGAAAGATCAAAACTTGGAAGAAAAGAGGGAGGAGAACTTCTAGCCTTTACAACACTTTTGAGCTCTAAAATCACAGAGTAAGATCAAGCTTTCGGTGCCCTTTCATGCAAGGAAAGGGTGGGGTATATATAGGCCCAAACTGATTTGAATTTGGAGCTTAAAAATGTCACCTCCCGGATTTTCGGGGTCCTGGCGGTACTACCGCCAGACTGGGCGGTATGACCACCTGACAGAGCTCAGAGACCGAGCTCTGGGGGTGCCACTGCTTGACTAGGGCGGTTCCACCGCCCAGTCTCACTTGGAGACTGAGCCCAAGCGGTGCAACCGCCTAGGTCAAGTGAGACTGAGCCTAGGCGGTTCAACCGCCCAGGTCCCTCAGATTTCCTAGGAGACTATGCTACTGGGTGGTGCCACCGTCGACCCAAGTGGTGCCACCGTCGGCCAGGAAATCTGGGTCCGAATGGGCTGATCCATTCGGCCCAATTTGGGTCTATCAAGGGCCCAATTGCCCCCAGATAGGATCACCTCCCATTCCTAGCTTAATCCACATGCTACCTATGATATTTCTTTAAGATATTTACTACAACATTTAGGGCATGGAGATGCACCGTTGCACACATAGATCTTGATGTGAGTGATTAGGCCTACTGGCTTGGGCCTAATCAGATTAGGTTGTGGTCCATGATCATCTGGTGTGATTACTTATACACATACTAGATATGTATATATATTTGCATGCGATGTAGATATATATTAAATATGTATATGTGTGACATGTCATATTAGGAGACCAAATCATAGAAATATCTCTCTCGATAATATTAAGTCGGTAAACGTGAGGCAATTAGATTGACCCATGTGGCCTTTTATCGTTATAAGTATGAACCGATTCCCGGTGTAGGTTGAGTTGGGTGAGTCCCTCGAGACTCACATATATCGCGATTCGCTATCTTGCTTACGACATAGAGATATCACTAGTGACTTGAGGACATGGTATGCTTGGTCGAGTCCCTCAAGGGTATATCATCAACTCAGACTCATCTTGTAACGAAGGTGTTGACTTAAACGAGTATCATGATTGGTCGAGTTCCTCGAGACCATGGTGATTCGGAGGCCAAACAGGACGGGAATCACAAGGAGTTGTGATCGGTAAGAGTTGCTTATCTTTTAGGCTTAGTGTGATTGGTCAAATCCCTCAAGGTTACACTAAGACGCTGATTGGATCCTGATCCCCACTAGAAGTTTGCCGGAGACTTTCGTTTCACATGCTGAGGATGTCGCGTGACTCGTTAGTAAAATAGTGGGAGCATATTAAGTTAGAAGTCCATATCTTGATAGTTTATTTCTTGCAAAATCTGCATGTTATTCATTTCTGCTGCATCTTTATTTTCAGAAATTGTTGCTTTCAAATCCCTTAAGTGGCATACTTGATGTCAATCGCCTCACTGGTCTAAATTATACGGATTGGCTCTGTAACTTGAGAATTGTTCTCACGGTGGAGAAAATCGTGTACGTCCTTGATACAATGATGCCTACGCCCGAAGAAGGGGCAAGCGAGGATGAGATTGCTCGCTATGTGAAGTACATTGATGACTCCACTCTTGCTTAGTGCTATATGTTGGGCTCTATGACTCCTGAGTTATAGAGACAACATGAAAAGATGGATGCGAGATCCATTCTCCTATATGTCCGTAAATTGTTTGAGGAACTGGGAAGGACTTAACGATATGAGATATCCAAGAGCCTCTTCTGCACTAGGATGACTGAGGGGACACCGGTTCAGAACCATGTCCTAAAGATGATTGAGTGGATAAAGAAACTCACAGGTCTAGTAATGGTCTTAGAGGATAACTTGTGTGTGGACATTGTGCTTCAGTCCCTACCAGATTCCTTTTCACAGTTCATAATGAATTTTAATATGAACAAGCTTGAGGTGACTCTCCCAGAGCTCCTCAATATGTTGAGGGAGTTAGAGAGTACTATTAAGAAAGAGAAGCCAATTCTCTACACTAGTGAGACCAAAAAGAAAAGGAAAGCAGAAAGGTCCCTTAAGAAGGGAAAGGGCAAGGGCAAACCAGGTAAAGCAAAGGTTGCTAAGAAAGACCCAGCAAAGGACAAAGGCCAGTGCTTCCACTATGGTAAAGATGGGCACTGGAAGAGGAACTGCAAAGAGTACCTTACAGAAAGGGTGAAACAAAAGCTTGATGAAGCTTCAGGTACATTCATGATCAGTCTCCGTTTGTCGGACTCTTATGATAACACATGGGTATTGGATACCGGTAGTGCTTATCATATATGCAATTCATTGCAGGTTCTGGCAAGGCCTAGGAGACTAGAGAGAGGCGAGATGGACCTCAAGATGGGTAATGGAGCAAAAGTTGTTGTAGTAACTATTGGCGAGGTCGCCCTACATCTGCTTGGTGGAGCTTTTATTGCATTAGATGCATGTTATTTTGTTCCTTCTATTATCAAAAACATTATCTCCATTTCATGTTTGACAGTTAGTGGATATAAATTAGTTTTTGAGAATAATAATTGTTCGATATTATTAGATGATAAGATCATCACAAAAGGAACATTGTATAATGGTTTATTTATGTTAGACACTACTCCACATATCATGAAAGTAAATGTGTCCAAGAGGAAACGAGATGAGATGAACAGTGCATACCTGTGGCATTGTAGGCTAAGTCACATCCATGAAAGAAGGATTCAAAAGTTGCTAAATGATGGATATCTAGATCCATTCGACTATATGTCATATGCAACTTGCCCTTCGTGGAAAATTGACCAACTCTCCATTTAGTGGAATTGGAGAGAGAGCCACTGAGCTGTTAGAACTCATACATAATGATGTATGTGGACCTATGTCAACTCATGCCATTGGTGGTTACTCCTACTTCATTACCTTTATTGATGGTTTCTCAAGGTATGGATATGTGTACTTAATGAAGTACAAGTCCGAGGCCTTTGAGAAATTCAGATAGTATAAGAATGAGGTTGAGAACCAGACTGGAAAGAGTATCAAAACTCTTCCATCAGATCGAGGAGGTGAGTACTTGAGTATAGAGGTTACTCAGTTCCTCAAGGATCATGGGATATTATTCAAATGGATACCTCCTTATACACCTCAGCTCAATGGTGTCTTTGAAAGGAGAAATCGTACGCTATTAGACATGGTATGGTCCATGATGAGTTTCGTTGACCTACCCATCTCATTCTGGGGATATGCCCTAGAAACCGCGGCTTACCTTCTAAACAGAGTTCCAACTAAGTCGGTAGTGTCTACATTGTTGAATCTAGTATTTTGATGATGAAACTACTTGATATATGTTTATGATTTAATCTGTGTTTTGAGTGACGCAAGATGCTTCGATCAGGATAAGACAATTAAAGCAGGAAAAATCATGTTGTGTCGGAGGAACATGTCAGAAGATTGGACGTCGGACTGGTGGATCGGTCGATGTATCGACAGAAGGCTTCGGGCCATAGACTCGAGCATTGGACCAAGAAGAGTGGGTATTGTGCTAAGGATATCAGAGTTACAGAGTCAATTGGCCGATTGGGCAATAGGCCGCAGGAGAGGACGATGCGCCGAAGAATCGGACGAAGCATTAAGGGACCAATGACATGCCGGACAACTTGGTTAATTGCTTAGGATTAATTGTCTCGATCGATGTTTTGTTCTACATGTGCAGGATTAACTATGATGGAAGTAAGACATGCAGCAGGAGTTGTGCCGAAGTCAAGACCATGATCACGTTGGGGGTTCGAGAGTTCAATGGAAGTCCGGACGGTCGTCGGAGGTTCTGCGGGAACAAATCCGAGAAGTCCAGGAGCTTGCCAAAAGAAGCTCGTCAGAACTTGCCAAGTGGATCGTCGCAAGTCCAGGAGTTTGCCGGAAGTCTGCAGGAGAATCATCGAGGGTTCATCGGATGATCGACGGAAGTTCACCGGAAGCTGGCCGGAAGAAGCGATTGATGCACCGGAGCAAGTTGCAGTAAATGTCTTGAGAAATATCATAGTTAGCATGATGATTAAGTTAGAAATGGGAGGTGATCCCATTAACTTAATCTTGGGACAATTGGGCCCTTGACAGACCCAAATTGGGCCGAATGGATCAGCCCATTCGGACCCAGATTTCTTGGCCAGCGGTGGCACCGTCTGGGTCGGCGGTAGCACCGCCCAGGGCTCACTCTCCGAGCTAGGCTGGGCGGTGCAACCGCCCTTGACAGGCGGTGGAACCACCTGAGCTCGGTCTCCGAGCTCTGCCAAGTGGTGCAACCACCCCAATCAGGTGGTGGCACCGCTTAGGCTCAGTCTCCGAGCGAGAATGGGCTGTGCAACCACCCTTGTCAGGTGGTGGCACCACCAGAGCTTGGTCTCCGAGCTCTGTCAGGCGGTTGTACCGCCCCAGTCAGGAGATAGTACCGCCAGGACCCCGAAAATCCGGGAGGTGACATTTTTGATCTCCAAATTCAAACCAGTTTGGAGCCTATAAATACCCCTCCCATCCCTGGGTAAAAGAAACAAGCACAAAGAGATTAAAAGAGAGAAAACGCCGCTGCAATCTCTAGAATTTCCCTCCTCTAGCTTAGTGTTAGAATTCTGTTTAAGAGAGGAGAGTGAGTGCTTGTAAGGGTTGTCTCCTAAACTCGGTAAAAGGAGAAGAGGGGTGTAAGAAGGAGGTTGATCTTCGCCTAGTAAAGGAAGATTATTAGTGGATTTCAGTGGCCTCGACGGAAGAGGAATCATAGGAGTGGATATAGGTCACGATTGATCGAACCACTATAAACTCTCATCTTCTCTAGTTTGCATTTATTCTTGCTGCTTACCTTACTGCAAACCTCTATATGTGCTTTACTTCCTCATTATTTTTACTGCACTCATTTGCGAACTCGCTTTCAAGTTAAGTTTCCAAAAATGGTTTTATGTCGGAAACGATTTCGTCATATGAATGCAATTTTAAATCCTCAAAAGTTTTCCACTGCATTAATTCACTCCCCCCCCTCCCCCCCCCCTCTTAGTGCTCTTGATCCTAACATACACCATATGAGATATGGAAAGAGAAGAGGCCTGATCTTAAGGTTGTTAAGATTTGGGGCTGCCCTGCCCACGTTAAAAGACACAACCCCGATAAGTTAGAATCAAGGACAGAGCGATGCAAATTTGTGGGATACCCCAAGGAAACTTGTGGGTATTATTTCTATCATCTCAAGGACCAAAAGGTCTTTGTAGCTAAGAGAGCAGTGTTCCTTGAGAAGGAACACATTCTTGGTGGAGATAGTGGGAGAATGATAGAGTTGAGCGAGGTTGGAGAACCAAGCTCAAGCACCACTCTATAGCCCGAGTTTGTTCAGGTACCTAATACACAAGTTTCAACTTTACGTAGGTCTGATAGAGTATCCCATCCTCCTAAGAGATATGTGAGACATATTAAAGAAGAGGATGTTGATCCTCAGACCTACGAGGAGGCTATTATGAGTATAGATTCCGGGAAGTGGCAAGAAGCCATGAATTCTGAGATGGATTCTATGTACTCCAATAAGGTTTGGAACCTAGTTGATGCGCTTGAAGGTATTGTACCCATCGGTTGCAAGTGGATCTTTAAGAAAATGATCAGAGTAGATGGAAAGGTAGAGACCTATAAAGCAAGGCTAGTGGCTAAGGGGTATCGTCAAATGCTAGGTGTTGACTACGATGAAACCTTCTCACCAGTAGCAATGCTAAAATCCATCAGAATTCTATTGGCTATTGCAGCACACTATGATTATGAGATATGGCAGATGGATATGAAAACCGCATTCGTTAATGGGAACCTCGAGGAGGAGGTGTATATGATGCAACCTCAGGGATTCATGTCCAAAAACTACCTAGATAAGGTGTGTAGGTTGCTTAGATCTATTTATGGACTAAAGCAAGCTCCCCGAAGTTGGAACATAAGATTTGATGAGGCAATCAGATCTTATGACTTCGTTAAGAACAAAGATGAGCCTTGTGTGTATAGGAAGGTAAGTGGGAGCGCTATCACCTTTTTGGTGTTATATGTGGATGACATCCTGATCATTGGGAATGACGTAGGAATGCTATCCACAGTAAAGGCTTAGTTATCTAGACACTTTTCCATGAAGGACCTATGGGAAGCATCTTATATCTTGGGGATTAGAATCTATAGAGATATATCCAAGAGGATGCTTGGCTTGTCCCAGTCCAAGTACATAAAAACCATTGTCAAAAGGTTTGGCATGGAAAATTCCAAGAGAGGTCTCATACCGATGAGACATGGGATATCTCTTTCTACTAGTATGTCCCCAAAGACTCCAGAAGAAAGGGCGAATATGGATATAATACCTTATGCCTTAGCAATAGGGTTTATCATGTATGCCATGCTATGTACTAGGCCTGATATAGCGCATGCTCTGAGTGTCACGAGCAGTTATTAGGCGGATCCAGGCTTGGAGCACTAGAAAGTAGTAAAGTGTATCCTTAATTACTTGAGAAGGACTAAGGATCTTTTACTAGTATATAGAAGTAGTAACCTTAAGGTTGAATGCTACATAGACTCAAGTTTTCAATCTGATGTCGATGATAGCATGTCGAATTCAGGGTACGTGTACACCTTGAATGGAGGAGCAGTGTGCTGGAAGAGTTCCAAGCAAGATACTACTATTGACTCGACCACAAAGGCAGAGTACATTGCTGCATCAGATGCAGCAAAGGAGGGAGTCTGGGTGAAGAAGTTCATCACAGATTTGAGAGTTGTGCCGGGTAGCGAGGAGTCGATCTCCTTATATTGCGACAACAACTGAGCGATTGCTCAAGCAAAGGAACCTAGGTCTCATTAGAAATCTAAGCATGTTCTGAGGAGGTTCCACCTTATCAAAGAGATCATAACCCGAGAAGATGTAGCAATGGAAAGAGTTCCATCTGAAGATAATATTGTAGATCCACTAACAAAGCTGTTGTCTCATATTGCCTTTGAGCGTCACAGGGGTCTGATGGGGATCAGACACATAAGTGATTGACTTTAGGTCAAGTGAGAGATTGATAGTCATAGGTGCCCAGCAAGCCAATCACGTGAGTGATGGCACCTGTGACTTGATACAAAATCTTTTTGCTTATTCTATTTTGGCATATATCACTTTATAACTATTGCATATATATATATATATATATATATATATATTGTGATGCTCTTGGATTTGTGCAATGGGAATCAGATCGTGATGAGATCACGAAAATGAGATCGATTCACCTTTAAGCACATATCCTAAATAATCCTGGTCATAGGTTACTCGAGAGGGACATCGTAATAACCGGACAAACTAGTGTGTTGTATACCTATCCATATGATGGATGCAGCTGGTCTCATAGCTGCTCATGTAGGGACACTAGGGATACAGTACAAGTGCTCATTGGAGAATGAGTTCACTGATTGATCTGCTTACAGAATGCTGGATGGTTGATGATGCCTTATTGTTAGACATCGATTCTGTAGTCCTAGTGGTATATCTGGTCCTTAGACTTGAGACACCAAGGATGTCCTGTATGAGTGCTCCACTCTTTGATACCAGACTTATAGGTTTGGCTGTCCTAGATCTAGTACAGCTGGTCATTGGGAGTGGTAGTCGACCTTACGAGGGCTATTGAGTATCAATAGAGGATCATCCTCTCTCGGTATCATAAGAGGAATATCCCATATGTTCTTGCTCAGACAAATCCCTAGCTAGGGTCATTCAGGTTGAGAGGAAAAGAGTTCTCCGGGAGAATCTGATTAGAGCGAGACTCGAGTAGAAACAGTATGGGTCTGATAGCACCATGCTCGATATACGGTCTTTGGGATATTAGATGGATGAGGTGTTGAATCTCGGATTTTGATGATGACGTCAATTGTCATTTTTTATCTAATCCATATGTTGAGATAAGTGTGCAGGATTAACTACAATGAAATTAAGACATGCAGCAGGAGTTACGCCGGAGTCAAGACTATGATCACGTTGGGGGTTCGAGAATTCGATAGAAGTTCGGACGGTCGTCGGAGGTTCTACGGGAACAAATCTGAGAAGTCTAGGAGCTTGCCAGAGAAGCTCGTCGGAACTTGCCAAGTGGATCGTCGCAAGTCCAGGAGTTTGCCGGAAGTCCGCAGGAGCATCACCGAGGGTTCATCGAATGATCAACGGAAGCTCGCCGGAAGCTCGCCGGAAGAAGCGATTGATGCACGGAGCAAGTTGCAGTAAATGTCTTAAGAAATTCGTAGTTAGCACAATTGACTAATGCTTAAGAAATTATGCTTTAAGCCATCAACCAATAACACATCTTCAATAAAGAAGTTAGATTTGTTACCTATGGTTCTTTTGCTAATGATTTTACTCTTGTTGTTATCTCCGAAGGTGACATATCCCTCGTCTATGTTAGTGATCTTAGAGAATTGAGATGGATCTTCGGTCATATGCCTTGAGTATCTACTATCAATGTACCATCTCTTACTCCTAACTTGTGATGGTATATTTTTCTACAAAAAAGGATGATTTTTAGGTACCCATTTGACATTGGGTGCCTAAAAAATTGATCTACATAGCTTATCATGTTGCATTGAGTCATTTGAGGTTCTTTTATGAACCCAAATCAATTTATATGGACTATATTTCTTGAATGGACAATGATAAGATACATGCCCAAATTTGTAACAAAAGTTACATTTGTTTCAGGATGAAACATGCAAAGTAGGGCCTTTAACAAAGGTGGTTGGATTTTGGTGAGAGCTACTCACAAATCCAATTCTGCCTTTTCTATGAACGTAACACTTGTTGGCAAGGATCATATTCAAGGATTTGCTACCAACCTTAAACTTCTCTAAGGTTTTCTTAAGTAGTAAGTTTTCCTTTTGAAGTAATTCTAGTTCATCACATTTCGTACATAGAGCTAAACTATCATTGTGCTCAAATTTTAATCTATCGAAATCACTAATAAGAGAAGCATGCTCCTTTTTTAATAATTTATATTTTTTACTAATTAATTTACATTCATCAAATAAATCATGAAAAGCATTTAATAGTTCATCAAAGGATAAATTTGCATCAAATGAACTACTCACCTCATCTCTAATAGCCATTAATGCATAGTGAGCAACTTGCTAGGTGATGGTAGGCTCCTCTTCTTCGGATGCACTTGAGTCGTCCCATGTTGCTTTAAGAGCCTTCTTCTTTGGTTGCTTCTTCTTGGCTAGGGGATATTCGCTCTTGTAATGTCTCGGCTTCTTGCATTCGTAACATATTACTTGATCTTTCTTGGGTTCAAATTTATTTTTAGTGTCATTTTTAAATTTATTCCTTTTTATAAATTTTCTTGTTAAGAGTGCCAAGTCTTCATCAAGGTCCTCATCACTTGAGTTTTCTTTCAAATGGTCTTCTTGGGTTTTTAGTGCCACATCCTTCCTGTTCTTTGGAAGGGTGTCCTCAAGCTCTTCATGAGCTTTACAAGTCATCTTATAGATCATTAGTGACCTAATTATTTCATTGAGAGGAAAATTATTTAGGTCTTTGGCCTCTTGAATGGCCGTGACTTTAGGGTCCCAACTCTTTGAAAGGGATCTTAAAATTTTATTAACAAGTTTAAAACCCGAGAAACCTTTATCAAGTCCTTTAAGACCATTAACGACATCCGTAAATCGGGTGTATATGTCTCCAATGGTCTCACTCAGTTTCATTTGAAATAACTCATAAGTATGTACTAAAAGATTAATTTTTAACTCCTTCATTCTACTAGTGCCTTCATGAGTCACTTCGAGTGTGTGCCAAATATCAAAAGCAGTTTCACAAATGGACACGTGATTAAACTCATTTTTTTCTAAGACATAAAATAAGGCATTCATAGCCTTTGCGTTTAAAGCGAAAGTCTTCTTCTCCAACTTATTCCAATCGTTCATTGGAAGAGAAGACTTTTGAAACCCATTTTCTACAATATTCCATAATTCAAAATCCATTGAAATTAGAAAAATCATCATTCTAGTCTTCTAATATGTGTAATCTGTCCCATTGAACATAGGCAGATGTATAATTGAATGACCCTCTTGGTTGCTAGCAAATGCCATCTCTCTTGGGTTTTAAATCAAAGAGAGTGAACCTTGCTCTGATACCAATTGTTAAGATCAAGAGCGACAATAAGAGAGGGGGTGGGATGAATTAGTGCAGCGAAAAATTCTTAGATTTCAGAAAAATGTTCGTTTCAATTCAATCCATTTCGAAAATAAATTGAACTTGAAAGCGTTCGTAAAAGTGCTAAGAGAAGGTTAAGGAAGTTTGCAGTAATGTAAATTACATAAATAGAAAGGCAAACCAGAATTTAGAGTAGTTCGGTCGAAATGACCTACATCCACTTTTGGATTCCTCCTTTGTCGTGGTCACCGACATCTACTAAAGGTCTTCCTTCAATAGGCGAAGGCCAACCACCTTTTATAGCTCTTTCTTCTTTTGCCGGGTTTAGGAGATAACCCTTACAAGTCTCACTCCTCTTTTTTGGATGGTTACAAGGCTAAGAGATAAAGGAGGAGAACTCTTCTCACTTTTACAACACTTTAAGACTCAAGAATTCAAGATTATGCCAATGCTTTCATGCCCTTTCATGCAGAAAAGGGTGGGGTATTTATAGGCCTCAATGACTTCAAAAATAGAGCCAAAAAGTGTCTCATCCTGGATTTTCAGGGTACTGGCGGTACCACCGCCATTATTAGGTGGTACCACCGCCTGACAACTGACACTGGGCGGTACCACCGCTCAATATGGGCAGTACTATTGCCTGATAGAGCTCGGAGATCGAGCTCTTGTGGTACAACTGCCTGACAAGGGTAGTACCACCGTTGGCAGGTAATAACTACCGGCGGTATCACCTCCTAGATCACCTGAGGGACTGGGTCACTAGGCGGTGCCACGGCCATCCATATTTTTAAGGGCTGAAAGGGCTATTCAATCCAGCCCAATTCAGCCTTGTTAAGGGCCCAATTGGCCCCTAATTAAGTTAGTGGGATCGCCTCCCAATCCTAACTTAATTTACGATTCTAACTATGATTAAGACAAGTAAATAGTCCAGTACGTCGATTTCTCTTTCAGCGATCCTCCAGCGAACTTCTCAGCGAGTCTTCCGGCGTGCTTCTAGCAAACTCCCAATGAACTCTCGGCTAGTCTTCCGGCATGTTTCCTGCGATCACCCAATGAGCTTTCGGCAAGCCTTCTAGCGTGCTTCCAGCGATCTCACGATGAACTCATGGCGAGCTCTTGATATATCATCCAAATCTTTAACTCCGACTCATCATCTTCTTTACGCCTTACTGCTATCGTAGTTAATCCTACACACTTATCTCAACACATGGATTAAATCAAATAATTTACCAATTGATTTCATTAACAAAATCTGAGATTCAATTATATAATGAATGTAGCTGGTCTCATAGCTGTTCGTGTGGAGACACTAGGGATACAGTACAGGTGCTCAATGGAGAATGAGTTCATTGATTGATCCACTTACGGAATGCTGGATGATTGATGATGACTTATTATCAAATAGTAATTCCGTAGTCCTAGTGGTGTATCTAGTCTTTGGACTTGAGACACCAATAATGTCCTATATAAGTACTCCATTCTTTGATACCAGACTTACAAGTCTGGAGGTTTCAGATCTAGCACAATCGGTCATTGGGAGTGGTAGCCAACCTTACGAGGACTATTGAGTGTCGATAGAGGATCATCCACTCTCAGTGTCATGAGAAAAATATCTCATGTGTTCTTGCTCAAACAAATACCTAGCCAGGGTCATTCAGATTGAGAGAGAAAGAGTTCTCCGGGAGAATCTGATTAGTGTGAGACTCGAGTAGAAACCATATGGGTCTGACTATTGAATCTTAGATTTTGATAATGAAACTAATTGATAGTGTTTATGATTTGATCTGCGTTTTAAGTGATGCAGGATGCTTCGATCAGGGAGAGATAATTAAAGCAGGAAGAATCATGTTAGGCCGGAGAAAAACATGTCAGATGATTAGACGTCGAGCCGCAGAATCGGTGGACGTATCGACATAGGCTTCGGGCCATGAGTTCGGGCATCGAGCCAAGAAGAGCGAAAATTATGCCAAGAAAATCGGAGTTGTGGAGGTCAACTAGTCGATTGGGCAATAGGCCGCAAGAGAGGACGATGCACCGAAGAATCAAATGAAGCATCGATGAACTAATGACATGCTAGACAACATGATTCAAGCTTTATAATAATTGTCTAAGATCAAAGTAGGTTTTAATTGTGTAGGATTAACTATGATAGCGATCAAGGAATAAAGCAAAATGAAGTCTCAGAGTCAAGGATGTGATTTCGTTGGGAGTTCGAGAGTTTGTTGAAAGTCTGAACGTTCGTCGAAAGTTCTGCCAGAATTAACTGAGAAGTCCAGGAGCTTGCCAAAGAAGCTCATCGGAACTTGCCAAGAAGATCGTCATGAAGTCCAAGAGCTTGTCGGGAGTCCGCTGAAACATTACCGAGAGATCGTCCGAAGTTCGTTGGAAGCTCGCCGGAAGAAATATAGACTTATGGACTTGTTTAGCTTAGTAAATGTCTTAAATTTTGTAGTTAGCACATAATTAGGATTGGACTTGGGCCAACCTAATTAGGGGCCAGTTGGGCCCATGTATGAATTATGTTAGGCCAAGTAAAAGGCCCAAACAGTGACCCAACAAGTGGCACCATCTTGGCACAATCTCCGAGACAATGTCAAGTGGTGGTATCGCCCAGTGTCAGGCTACAGGCAATGGTACCGCCTAGTGTAGGTAGTGGTACCGCCCATACCCCGAAAACTTATGATGAGATATTTTTAGGCTCCAAGTTTGAATCAACTTGAGACCTATAAAAACCCCTCTCATCCTTGGTTAATATATACAAACATAGAGAGCTTAAAAGTGAGTAAACGGTATAGAAATCACTTGAGAGAATCCCTCCTCTAATTCGAAGTTTAGAATTCTATTTAGGAAGGTGTGTGTGCTTGTAAAGGTTGTCTCCTAAACCTGTGAAAAGGAGAAGAGGGGTGTAAAAGGATAGTTGGTCTTCGCCCATTAAAGGAAGACCGATAGTGGATGCCAATGGCCTCAACGGAAGAGGAATCAGTGGAGTAGATGTAGGTCACGATGACCGAACCACTATAAAAATCTGGTTTGCATTTCTTTTGAGTAATTTACTTCAACTACAAACTTCCTTCTTATCACTTGCTATACTCTTCCGTACGCCTTCAATTTAAGTATCTTTACAAAATGGGTTTTATCGTACAAAAGATTTCAAACCAACATGATTTTACGACTATACTAATTCACCCCCCCTCTTAGTGCCGACTTGTTCCTAATAGTTGGTATTAGAGCCACGTTTTTCTCATTTGGTTTAATACCCAAAGAGAAATGACTCTTTTCAGCTTTCAAGAGGGTCACTCTTTCATTCATCCTCCCATGTTTAATAGGACGGACTATATATATTGGAAAACTTAAATGAGAGTTTTTTTGCTTTCATTGAATCTCTATTTATGGAATATAGTCGAATTTGGTTTTTAAAAGTTTTCTCTTCCGATGAACGATTGGAATGAGTTGGAGAAGAAGACTTTCTTTTTAAATGCAAAGGCTATGAATGTCTTATTTTATGCCTTATACAAAAATAAATTCAATCGAATTTCTATGTGCGAAACGACTTTCGATATTTGGCATACTCTTGAAATGACACACGAAGGCACAAATAAAGTTAAAGAGTCAAAAGTCAATCTTTTAATGCAAGAGTTTGAACTATTTCGAATGAAGCCGAGCGAAACCATTGTTGATATATACACCTATTTTATGGATGTCGTCAATGATTTAAAAGCTCTTGGCAAATGCTTTTCGAACCTTGAACTTGTGAACAAAATTTTACGATCTCTTTCTAAAACTTGGGGTCCTAAAGTAATGACCATTCAAGAGGCCAAAGATTTGAATATTTTTTCAATCGAAGAACTTATTAGGTCCTTGATGACCTACAAAATAACCAATGTGGCACATGACAAACTTGAGAATAACCTTCCAAAGAACAGGAAGGATTTTGCACTTAGAACAAAAGAAGACCACTTGAGCAAAAGCTCAAGTGATAGTGAACTTGAACCTCTCACAATAAAGATTAAAAAATTTTTAAAATAAGAATAAAAATTAAAAGTAAACTTAAAAATAACGTAACTTCTTGCTATGAACGCAAGAAGAAGAAAGCACTTTGGGATAAAATGAGTACCTCTGAAGAAGAGGAGCAAACCGATGAAGATGAAATGATAAACTTCGCTTTGGTGACTCTCGACAATGAGGTAAAATACTCAAACGAAACCCCCTTAGTTTATTTTAAAATTACTTGATGCATTTCATATGTTATTTTTAAAATAGTATATAAAATATAAAATATAAATAAATAAATAAAAGGAGATCATGCTTTTCTTTTTCTAGCTAATTTTGAAAATGATAATGACAATTGCATGTTTTATGAAAATACAACAAAATGTTAATCTAATGCTTGTAGACCTAGTAAGATTAATCTTATGTATGTGTTTAAGAAGCATGAATGTGTATCATAATGATTTTTATTGATCATGATGATTTCTATGATTTTTCTTGCTATTTCGATTTTAAACTATGATGTATGGTTTTCATATGAAAAACTTGAGCATCCTAATATGAAATCAGTTACACAAAATGAAACACATAAAAAGAAAATTGTATTATCATTGGAATCAAAATGATAAACCAAATCGCTTGTTTAAAGAAGCCTTATGTTTAATGTGTTATATTTTTTGTCATGATGAGGAAATTTGTTTTTTGGTTTAAATGATGATATATGCTTCGATTTGGCATAAATGAAAAAGGCATGCTTAAATAAATCACATAAATTAAAACAACTAAAAAGAGGAAAGCATTGTACTTGAAAATTTCTTTTTCTCTATCTTATTAATTTTTTTTACTAAGAGATTGATAAAGTTATTTATGTCATTTTGAATCTCTTGAAAATGATTTTGAGTGGACGATTTGAATTTGAATGAGCTTTTAACTTGATTTTTCAAGAATTATAACTTGAGATTTCTTATGCATGAATCAAGATATTATATCATTTGATCTCTTATGTCTCTTTTTGCCATTTACTAAAGAGAATATTTCTTTTAGAATTCATGACTTTAAATTTCTTTTAAACATATTTTACTATCTGATCTCCTATGATTCTACTTGCTATATATTAAAAGGAAGCATTTGTTAGGATCGGAGCGGCACTAAGAGAGGGGGGGTGAATTAGTGCAACGGTAAAGTATGATAAACTTTCGACGATTTAAACACTTTTGGAAACTTCGTACGATAAAAGCAACGTTTCGTTTGAAACCGTTTCGATTGCGTTTTAACTTGAAGGCAGTAAGCTATTGAAAGGGTTTGCAGTAAGGTAATAGTAGGAAGTAAATGCAAACCAGAGAAGATGGTAGTTTATAGTGGTTCGGTCAATCATGACCTACATCCACTCCTCCGATTCCTCTTTCGTCGAGGCCACCGGCATCCACTAATGATCTTCCTTTACTAGGCGAAGATCAACCTCCTTCTTACACCCCTCTTACAACCTCTTACAAGTGGTTCACCCTTTTTACAAAGATTTCAATGAAAAGAAAGGAGGTGAATACTTAAGCTATTGAAAACAAGATTTTTCCTAAAGCTTTTCTCAACTTCTAGCGTCTCAAAAGTTTGTATTCTCTGCTGAGAATTGAGGGGTATTTATAGGCCCCAAGATGATTCAAATTTGGGCTCCAAAATTTGAATTCTCTTGGGTTTCCGAGGCTGGCGGTGCCACCGCCTGTCAGTGGCGGTGCCACCGCCTATCAGTGTCTGACACTGACAGTGGACTGGTGGGGCCACCGCCCAGCCAAGTGGTGCCATCGCCCATTCTAGGCGGTGCCACCGCTTAGGCCAATTCAGCTCACTGGTTGGGCTCCAAACTTGGTCCAAACCAGTCCGAACTCGGGCCCAATTGGCCCCTACTTGGGTTATAGGATTAACACCTAATCCTAACCCTAATTAACGTGATAACTATGAATTTAAAGACATTTTCTAAGCTATTACAAAGTCCATAAGTTAAGACTTCTTCTGGCGAGCTTCCGACGAACTTCCGACGGTCTTCCGATAAACTCTCGAAAACTATTCTACGGACTCCCGGCAAGCTCCTAGACTTCACAATTTGATCTTGGCGAGTTCCAACGAGCTTCTTCGGCAAGCTCCGATCTTTCTCGGCGAGCTCCACGAACTTCCAACGAACCTTCTGGCGAGATTCCGAAAAACCCTTCGGCAAGCTCCCTACTTATTCTTGGCTAGTTCCGGCAACATTCCTAACGAACCTTCGGACTTCCGTCGAACTCTCGAACTTGCAACAAATCCTTCGCGCTTGACTCCGACACTTTGTTTCGTTTATGTCTTCATCGTTATCGTAGTTAATCCTGCACACACAAGCAAAAACTCTACTCCGATCTAGACAATTATTACAACGCGAATTGACATTCTGTTGCCCGGCACGTCATTGGTTGGCGCTTCGTCTGATTCTTCGGTGCATCGTCTTTTTTGCGGCTTGTTGCCTAATCGGCGGTTGACCTCCGTAACCCCGATATCCTTGGCGCAATTCCGCTCTTGGCCCGATGCCCGACGTTCGAAGCCTTCTGCCATCCAATATCCTAACGTGATCTCCTCCTGCGCAACGTCAATTCCTCCTGCGTCAATTGTCTAATCCTGATCGAGTAGACCTGCATCACTCAAAATGCAGTTTAAGTTATAAACACATATCAAGTGGTTTCATCATCAAAATACGAGATTCAACAATCTCCCCCTTTTTGATGATGACAACCACTTGATGACGGAGTTAACATTAACTCCCGGAGTTTAAACAAACTCCCTGTATCAATATGCCATATTGATAGAGCCTTGAATTCAAACTGAATTCAAGTCATTGCAATATTCATCATGAATACTTGCAACACATCATCATGAATATATGCATAAAACTTATACATCACATGTCATGTTATCAACATACTTCTCCCCCTTTGTCATCAACAAAAAGGAGAAGTACCACAATCAAGTGTTTGTTATATGGGTTCAACTTATTACATGAAAAATATAATATTAAATTTTTATCATCATGCAATCTAGCAATTTTACAATATTTTAGAACTTGCAAGCTAGCAATTTAGAAATGTTCAAGAAAGCAACTCTTGCTTCTTGAAATATGCAAGTTTTATAAGCTAGCAAATTTAAATATATGCAAGTTGGCATATTTGCTTTTCTTGAGATAGGCACGATAGCACATTTTTGTATTTTCTTGATGTTTCAAGCTAGCAATTCTTAGTGATGTTCAAGATAGTAATTTCTTCTCTTTTGAGAAGTGGAATTTTTGCTTTCTTCTTGAATTGTGCAAGCTAGCTATCTCCCCCTTAGTCATTGTCAAAAAGAAGGGAAGACCCTTTTTAAAGAAGGGAAGACTCTTTATGTCAATTTCTAAATCATGACAAAGGTGAGTAATAATCTTATTTGTACATCATCATATTTTCAAATTAAAATATGCACATTTTCAAAAACCTTATATTCATTCATGCATGATATTGAATAAATCGATCAACATTATGAGGATATCATACATTGTACTAAAATTTTTAACTATTTGTCAAATTATATCCTACCATGCATGATCAAAACTTCTCCCCATTTGTATTTCATGAATAATTTCATCACATTAGGAGTATCAAGAGGAATTAAATGAGTGATGAGATAAATATTTCACGAATACATGGAATTGTATAAAAAAATCATATCATAAGTGTTTCATACATTCATATCATCACATGAAGGAATATAACCAAAAATTAATGATGAGATATTACTTCATGAATACATTAAAATTCATATAGCATATCATGGTTTATTAGAATTAGTCTTCCTTTTGGTGAATAGCAAAAAGAATAGTAGGAGAGCAAGATCTTAATTCATGCACATCAAATCTTCAATCATCAAAATCATGATTCATCTAGAAAATTCTCCTCTTTAAAAATTCAAAGAGAGAATCATGATGAACATTCTTGGTTTACATAAAGTTTCAAAACATAACTAAAAGACTATGAAACATTTCGACAAATCTCCTTTTAAATAGAAAACAATCTTGATTCATAAAGGATTTCATGTTATAAATTTCAAGAGATCAAGATCGTGATTTCGATAAAAATTTATTCAAATTTAAATCATCAAAATCATTATCAAAATCCAAGAGATTCACAAAGATGATACAAATGGATTCATCAAAATCAATAAGATTTAGTAAAATAATTTTCAAGAATGTTTTCCTCTTTTTGATTGTTTCAGAACATACAATTTTGTTTCATTTACGCCAAATAAAAACATGTATCATGTTTAAAACCGAAAGAGTAAGACTTATTTCAATAAAGATCAATAAGGTGCTTTCATTATGGTAAAAATCAATAATCCATAAATCGTAAGATTCATCATGCATAATTTCGAAATTTATTAAGCATGATCAATATGCATGACACTAAAACATGGTTTCAAAATGTTTAATATGTTTATTACACAATTTCATCATTATGCATCATTATATATAACTTTATAATGTCATGCATAAAATCATCAAATCATAGTATTAAAATATTAATATTTTCATTACAACTTTATGCATCATTAAGTATACAATTGTCAAGCATGACACTTCACTATTTCATATAAGCATGCCTATTTCATTTATGTCAAATCAAAACATACATCATTTTTAAAGCCACTTTTATGTCAAATCAAAAAATGTATTATTAAGCATGATCATTATGCATTACTTCAAATCAAACATGATTTCATTTATTTTCAAAATATTTATCATGATAGAGCATATAAGCCAAAGAAACTATTAAACATAAAGCATATTCATCAATGATGGTTTCATTGAGTATAAAGTATTTTCAACCAAAATCATTTGTTATTTGTTGTAGTCATACATTTTTCTTTTTAGGTGAATCTATCTTTTCATGCTTAGTTTGAATACAAAAGCCATGCATTATTTTCTAAAGCAACTTTCATCATGGTATAAATCGATAATCTATAAATCGTAAAAGATCATTATGGAAATCATCAATAATCAATGAATTATAAATTGCCCAAAACTCATCATCATCATGCATAGCTTCAAAAAATAAATTTATTAGGCATAATATCATATTTCATAAGGCATTTTTAATAAACATACAATTTTCATGATTATTTTCAAAATTACTAGAATGATAAGCATGATTTCTAATTTTTTTATTTTCATGTAATTTTTAAGAAAATTAATCCTAAACTAAATTAAAAATAACTCATGAAAAGTATTATGTAATTTCAAAATAATTCAAGAGAGTTGAGTTACTTACCTTGTAGTCGAAGCTCGTCAAAGCCCAATTCGTCGTTTCACCTTTGAAAGTTTTTGATTCATCCTTGGTTGCATTCCTCTTCTTTCGTCTCTTCCTTCGTTCAAGTTCATTATTTATTTTAGATTTTTGTTTAATAAAATTATTAAGATTTAGTGTTCGAAGTTCAAGTTCATCATTGTCCTCAGCACTTGAGTCATCGCTCAAGTGATATTCATTTGTCCGGAGTTCCAAATCCTTCCTGTTCTTTGGAAGGTGATTTTGTTCATCATGTTCATCATGTGCATTGTGCACTATTTCATATGTCATCAACGAACCAATTAGTTCTTCAAGTGAAAAAATATTTAAATCTTTTGTTTATTGTATTGCGGTTATTTTAGGATCCCACCTTTTTGGAAGGGATCTTAAGATCTTGCTTATGAGATCAAAATTCGAAAAAGATTTACCAAGAACTCTTAGATTATTGACGACATCCGTGAAACGGGTATACATGTCTCCTATAGTCTCGCTTGGTTGCATTTGAAAAAGCTCAAAATCATGCAATAACATGTTTATTTTCGAGTCTTTGACTCTACTAGTTCCCTCGTGCGTGATTTCAAGTGTTCGCCAAATATCAAAAGCCGTTTCACATTTAGAAATCCGATTGAACTCATTTTTGTCTAAAGCACAAAATAAGGCATTCATAGCTTTTGCATTTAAAGAAAAGTACTTCTTCTCCAAATCCGATCATTCGTTCATCGGTTTAGAGGGAAATTGAAAACCGTTTTCAACGATATTCCATAAATCCAAATTCATAGAAATCAAGAAAACTCTCATTCGAGTTTTCCAATAAGTGTAGTCCAATCCGTTAAACAACGGTGGACGAAAAATCGATAAGCCCTCTTGAAAGCCATGAAGAGCCATTTCTCTCGGGTGTAAATCCGAAATGAGAAATACCAGGCTCTGATACCAATTGTTAGGACCAGAGCGGCACTAAGAGGGGGGGGGTAAATTAGTGCAACGGTAAAGTATGATAAACTTTCGACGATTTAAACACTTTCGGAAACTTCGTACGATAAAAGCAACGTTTCGTTTGAAACCGTTTCGATTGCGTTTTAACTTGAAGGCAGTAAGCTATTGAAAGGGTTTGCAGTAAGGTAATAGTAGGAAGTAAATGCAAACCAGAGAAGATGGTAGTTTATAGTGGTTCGGTCAATCGTGACCTACATCCACTCCTCCGATTCCTCTTTCGTCGAGGCCACCGGCATCCACTAATGATCTTCCTTTACTAGGCGAAGATCAAACTCCTTCTTACACCCCTCTTACAACCTCTTACAAGTGGTTCACCCTTTTTACAAAGATTTCAATGAAAAGAAAGGAGGTGAATACTCAAGCTATTGAAAACAAGACTTTTCCTAAAGCTTTCTCAACTTCTAGCTTCTCAAAAGGTTGCATTCTCTGCTGAGAAGTGAGGGGTATTTATAGGCCCCAAGAGGATTCAAATTTGGGCTCCAAAATTTGAATTCTCTTGGGTTTCCGAGGCTGGCGGTGCCACCGCCTATTAGTGGCGGTGCCACCGCCTGTCAATGTCTGACACTGACAGTGGACTGGCGGTGCCACCGCCCAGCTCTCGGGTGCTGGGTGGTGCCCCCGCCCAGTCTAGGCGGTGCCACCGCCTAGGCCAATTCAGCTCACTGGTTGGGCTCCAAACTTGGCCCAAACCAGTCCGAACTCGGGCCCAATTGGCCCCTACTTGGGTTATAGGATTAACACCTAATCCTAACCCTAATTAACGTGCTAACTACGAATTTAAAGATATTTTCTAAGCTATTACAAAGTTCATAAGTTAAGACTTCTTCCGGCGAGCTTCCGATGAACTTCCGACGGTCTTCCGATAAACTCTCGAAAACCATTCTGCGGACTCCTGGCAAGCTCCTAGACTTCATGATTTGATCTTGGCGAGTTCCAACGAGCTTCTTCGGCAAGCTCCGATCTTTCTCGGCGAGCTCCGCGAACTTCCAACGAACCTTCTGGCGAGCTTCCGAAAAACCCTTCGGCAAGCTCCCTACTTATTCTTGGCTAGTTCCGGCAACATTCCCGACGAACCTTCGGACTTCCGTCGAACTCTCGAACTTGCAACAAATCCTTCGCGCTTGACTCGGACACTTTGTTTCGCTTTATGTCTTCATCGTTATCATAGTTAATCCTGCACACACAAGCAAAAACTCTACTCCGATCTAGGCAATTATTACAATGCGAATTGACATTCTGTTGCCCGGCACGTCATTGGTTGGCGCTTCATCCGATTCTTCGGTGCATCGTCCTTTTTGCGGCTTGTTGCCTAATCGGCGGTTGACCTCCGCAACCCCGATATCCTTGGCGCAATTCCGATCTTGGCCCGATGCTTGACGTCCGAAGCCTTCTGCCATCCAATATCCTAACGTAATCTCCTCCGGCGCAACGTCAATTCCTCCTGCGTCAATTGTCTAATCCTGATCGAGTAGACCTGCATCACTCAAAATGCAGTTTAAATGATAAACACATATCAAGTGGTTTCATCATCAAAATACGAGATTCAACAGCATTATTGAAATCATGATCTTGAATTCTCGAAATCAAAATTTGATATTTTCCTTATGTGAATCAAGATCACTCACTTTTTATTCTCGAATGATTTCTTATATTTTATTAAGGAGAATATTTGTCCAAATGAATCATAGTGTTTTCTTGATTATTTTGTTCTCACAACTTTAGATGATGTGCTTTGATGTTCGGAAAATTGTATACATAAATTGATTTTTCTTCCATGTTTCGATACTCTCTTGTTTTCTTGAAGTATAACTCATCACCAAATTAATTTTTCTTGTTATTCTTTATATGATGATTTGAAAATTGATGGAAAGGGGGAGAAAATAAGTGATAAATGCTTAAAAATTTTAATGTCTTAGTTGTTGGGATCAAGAGTGGCACTAAGAGGGGGTGAATTAGTGCAGCGAAAAACTTTCATGATTTCAAAAGACTTTGTTTCAATTAAAACTGATTCCGACAAAAATGGTTTTGATTCAATCTGTTTTGGAGAGAATTTGAACTTGAAAGCTTTCGTAAAATTAAAGCCGATCTCAGAAGGTGTTTTCTTGAAAGAATATATAGGCATAGTAAAAGCACAATAAGGAGGAGAGGCAGTTTGCTATAAAAGTAAATTACTCAAAATAAATACAAACCGAGTTTTAGAGTGATTCGGTCAATGTGACCTACATCCACTTTCAGATTCCTCCTCTAACGAGGTCATCAGCGTCCACTAAAAGCCTTCTTTCAATAGGTGAAGACCGAATACCTCTTTATAACACTTTCTCTGTTGAATCTCGGATTTTGATGATGAAGTCAATTGTCATTTGTTATCTAATCCATATGTTGAGATAAGTGTGCAGAATTAACTACGATGGTAGTAAGGCATGCAGCAGGAGTTGCACCAGAGTCAAGACCATGATAACGTTGGGGGTTCGAGAGTTCGACGGAAGTCCGGATGGTTATCGGAAGTTCTGTGGGAACAAATCTGAGAAGTCTAGGAGTTTGCCAAAGAAGCTCGTCAGAACTCGCCAAGTGGATCGTCGCAAGTCTAGGAGTTTGCCGGAAGTCCGCCGGAGCATCGCCGAGGGTTCGTCAGATATTCGCCGGAAGTTCGCCGGAAGCTCGCCAAAAGAAGCAATTGATGCACCAAAGCAAGTTGTAGTAAATGTCTTAAGAAATATTATAGTTAGCATGTAGATTAAGCTAGGAATGAGAGGTGATCCCATTAACTTAATCTGGGGGCAATTGGGCCCTTGACAAACCCAAAATGGGTCGAATGAATTAGCCCATTCGGACCCAGATTTCCTAGCCAGCGGTGGCACCGCCTGGGTTGGCGGTGGCACTACCCAGGAGCTCAGGAAAGCTGGGCGGTGCAACCGCCCAGGTCAAGCGGTGGTACCGCCTGGGCTCAGTCTCTTAGCGAGACTAGGTAGTGGTACCGCCCTTATCAGGCGGTGGTACCGCCTGGGCTTAGTCTCCGAGCGAGACTGGGCGGTGGTACCACCCATGTCAGGTAGTGGTACCACTTGAGCTCGGTCTCCGAGAGGTAGTACCACCCAGTTATGGCGGTAGTACCACTAGGACCCCGAAAATTCAAGAGATGACATTTTTAAGCTCCAAATTCAAACCAGTTTGAGGCCTATATAAACCCCACCCTTTCCTGCATGAAAGGGCACTGAAAATCGAATCTTACTCTTCGATTTTTAGAGCCTAAAAGTGTTGTATAAGCTAAAAGTTCTCCTCCCTCTTTTCTTCCAAGTTTCGATCATTCAAGAGAGAAGTGAAAATTCTGTAAGGGTTATCTCCTAAGCCCATCAAAAGGAGTGAAACTGTAAAAGGGTGGTTAGCCTTCGCCTATTGAAGGAAGGCCTCTAATGGATGTCGGTGATCTCGTCTGAGGAGGAAGACAAAAGTGGATGTAGGTCAAGATTGACCGAACCACTCTAAAATTGCGGTGCTCTCTGGTTTGCATTTCTTCTTGCTGCTTACCTTACTGCAAACCTCTATATGTGCTTTACTTCCTTATTACTTTTGCTGCACTCCTTTATGAACTCGCTTTAAGTTAAGTTTCTAAAAACGGTTTTACGTCGGAAACGATTTCATCGTACGAACGCAGTTTTAATTGTTGAAAGTTTTTTGCTGCACTAATTCACCCCCCCCCCCCTCTTAGTGCTCTTAATTCTAACAAATCAGAGCGGGGTTAACTCTCAAACGAATTAAAACCCAAGAGAGATGGCATACGTCGAAAACCAAGAGGGCGACTCTATTACACGTCCATCCATGTTCAATGGGACGGACTACACCTATTAGAAGACCCAAATGAGGATCTTCCTTATTTCAATGGATTTTGAACTTTGGAATCTTGTCGAAAATGGATTTTCAAAGTCTTCTCTTCCCATGATCGATTGGAATGAATTGGAGAAAAAGACTTTCACTCTTAATGCAAAGGCTATGAATGCCTTTTTTGTGCGCTTGATAAAAATGAATTCAATCATGTTTTGATTTGTGAAACCACATTTGATATTTGGCATACACTCGAAGTGACTCATGAAGGCACAAGTAGAGTGAAAGAGTTAAAAATTAATCTTTTGATACATTCTTTTGAACTTTTCCAAATGAAACCGAGTGAGACTATTGGCGACATGTATACCCGTTTCATGGATATCGTCAATGGTCTAAAAGGACTCGACAAAAGTTTTTCGGATTTTGAGCTCGTAAATAAGAGTCTAAGATCCCTTTATTAAGAGTTGGGACCCTAAAGTCACTGCTATTCAAGAGGCTAAAGATTTAAACAACTTCCCTCTTGAAGAACTAATCGGGTCATTAATGACCTATAAAATGACTTGCAAGGCTCATGAAGAGCAAGAAGACATCCTTCCAAAGAACGGGAAGGATATGACACTTAGAACTTTAGATGACCACTTGAGAGAAAACTCAAGTGATAAGGACTATGACGATGAATTGGCACTTCTAACATGGAAATTCAAAAAATTCATTAAGAGAAACAAGTTTAAAAATGACACAAAAAATAAATTTGAAACAAAAAAGGACCAAGTTATTTGCTACGAGTGCAAAAAGCTGGGACACTACAAAAGTGATTGTCCCCAAGCCAAGAAGATAACATCAAAGAAGAAGGCACTCAAAGCAACGTGGGATGACTCAAGTGCATCCGAAGAAGAGGAGTCCAATACCGAGCAAGTTGCTCATTATGCCCTAATGGCCATCGAAGAGGAGGTAACAAATTTAATTGATGCAGATTTATCATTTAATGAATTATTAAATACCTTCTATGACTTATTTGATGAATGTAAAATAATTAGTAGAAAATATAAATTGTTAAAAATGGAGCATGATAGTCTTATTAGTAATTTCGATAAATTAAAAACTAAATATCATGATAGTTTAGCTCCATGTATAAAATGTCATGATATATAAACTCTCCAAAAAGAGAACTTGCTACTTAAGGATATCTTGAAGAAATTTGAGGTTAGTAGCAAGTCTTTGAACATGATCCTTACAAATAAGGGTCACGTTCCCAAAAGAAGTGGAATCAGATTTGTGAGAAGTACTCACCAAAATCCAACCACCTTCATAAAAGACCCTATCTTAGCACCAAAGCAAATGCAACTTTTGTTACAAACATGAACATAAAATGTATCATTGTTCATTTAAGAAAATTAGCCCGAACAAACTGATTTGGGTTCCTAAAAGAACCATGATAAACTCTATGCAACATAATAAACAATGTAGATCAGTTTTTGAGGCACCCAAAAGTAAATGGATACCTAAAAATTATCTTTTCTTGTAGAGACATATACTATCACAAACTAGGAGCAAGAGATGGTATCTTGATAGTGGATGCTCAAGGCATATGACCGAAGATCCATCTCAATTCTCTAAGCTAACTAGCATAGATGAAGGATATGTCACCTTCGGAGACAACAACAAGGGTAAAATCATTGGCAAAGGAACCATAGGTAACAAATCCCAACTTCTTTATTGCAGATGTTTTGTTAGTTGATGGTTTAAAACATAACCTCTTGAGCATTACTCAATTATGTGATAAAGGATATATTATCAAATTCGAATCTAATACTTGCATCATTGAAAAACCACACAAAAACACATCTATGATTGCATTAAAATAGAATAACATATACACCATTGACATCAATGATCTTTGCAATGAAATATGTTTCTCGGTTTTGAATGAGGATGCTTGGCTTTGGCATAGGAGATTAGGTCATGCTAGCATGAAACTAATCACTCAAATATCATCCAAAGAACTTATACGAGGAATTTCTCATATCAAGTTCATCAAAGATAATGTGTGTGATGCTTGTCAATTAGGAAAATAAATTAAGGGTAGTTTCAAATCTAAGAATCAAATAAGCACCTCTAGGCCCTTACAATTGATCCATATAGACTTGTTCGGATCAATCTCTACATCAAGCCTAGGAGGTAGCAAATACGGCTTCGTCATTATAGATGACTATAGTAGATACACATGGACTTATTTCTTGAAACACAAAAATGAATGCTTTAGATATTTCACCAAGTTTTGTAAACTTGTTCAAAATAAAAAGGGTTTTATGATTTCATCAATTCGAAGTGATCACGGTGGTGAATTTCAAAACCGTGATTTCCAAAAATTTTGTGAATCTAATGGATACAACCATAACTTCTCTACTCCAAGAAATCCTCAACAAAATGGAGTAGTAGAAAGAAAGAATAGAAATTTACAAGAAATGGCAAGAACCATGTTGAATAAACATAGCCTACCCAAATATTTTTGGGCCGAAGCCGTAAACACTACATGCTATATATTGAATAGAGTTATAGTAAGACCCTTACTCACCAAAACTCCTTATGAGTCGTGGAACAATAAAAAACCCAATTTTTCATATTTTAAAGTTTTTGGGTGTAAGTGTTTTATCTTGAATGAAAAAGATGCCTTAGGAAAATTTGATGCTAAATCCGATGAAAGAATTTTTCTTGGTTATTCTTCAGTTTCTAAAGCTTTTCATATCTTCAATAAAATAACTTTAATTATAGAAGAATCCATTCATGTTGTTTTCAATGAGATTTCCGAAATCAAGAAAAATGATTTTGATGATGATGTTAATTTTGATTCTTTGAATTTAAATGAAACCCCTTCTCCAACTAGCAACTTGGATACATCCACTTCTGAAACATCCTTACCCAAGGATTGGAAGTATGTAGATACTCATCCTAAGGAGCTAATTCTAGGAGACATATCTAAGGGGGTTCAAATACGTTCTTCTCTTAAAAACTTTTGTGCCAACGCCGCTTTTCTCTCCCAAATTGAACCTAAATGTATTGACGAAGCCATGAAAGATGATTCATGGATTATCTCAATGCAAGATGAGTTAAATCAATTTGAGAGAAATGAGGTGTGGAAGCTTGTTCCTAGGCCGAATGACCATTTAGTTATTAGTGCTAAATGAGTCTTTAGAAACAAGCAAGATGAATATGATATTGTGGTTAGAAACAAGGCTAAATTAGTGGTCAAAAGTTTCAACCAAGAAGAAGGTATCGATTACGAAGAAACCTTTGCTCCTGTGGCTAGATTAGAAGCCATAAGGATGCTCCTTACCTATGCTAGTAATAATAATTTTAAGTTGTTTCAAATGGATGTTAAAAGTACTTTTCTTAATGGCTTTATTTATGAAGAAGTTTATGTTGAACAACCACAAGGATTTATAAATAATAGCCTCCCTAATCATGTATTTAAATTAACTAAAGCTCTCTATGGTTTAAAATAAGTCCCAAGGGCTTGGTATGAGAGACTTAGTACTTTTCATATTGAAAATAATTTCGCAAAAGGAAAGTTCGATACTACATTATTTATCAAGAATTTTGAAAATAATTTTCTCATTGTTCAGATTTATGTTGATGATATTATCTTTGGTTCTACGAATAAATCTCTTTGTGAATCTTTTGCTAAAACCATGAGTCTTGAATTTGAAACGAGTTTGATGGGAGAATTAACCTTTTTCTTAGGCTTACAAATTAAACAACTAAGCAATGACATCTTTATTAGTCAAACTAAATATGCTTTAGATCTACTGAAAAGATTTAATATGAATAGCTCAAAAGCTATTAACACTCCTATGAGCACCTCCACTAAGTTAGAAGTTGATGAAAGTAGAGAAAGCTTCGATCAAAAAACGTATAGGGGTATGATAGAAAGTTTACTTTACCTCACTGCAACTAGACTAGATATCATGTTCAGTGTAGGACTTTGTGCTAGGTTTCAATCGAACCCTAAGATATCTCAACTCAAAGCGGTTAAAAGAATACTTAGATATCTTAAAGGTACCACAAATCTTGGATTATAGTATCCAAAAATCGAGAATTTTGAGTTAATTGCTTATGTTGATGCATATTTTACTAGGTGTAGACTAGATAGAAAAAGCACATCAGGAACATGTCAATTTTTGGGACATTCCCTTATTTCCTGGTCATCTAAGAAACAAAACTCAGTTGCACTATCAATAACCGAAGCTGAGTATATTGCAGTTAGTGCATGCTGTGCACAAGTTGTATGGATGAAAAATACCTTAGAAGATTATAAAGTCCATCTAAAAAACATCCCCATTAAATGTGATAACATAAGTGCAATATGTTTAACAAAGAATCTCATTCAACACTCAAGAACAAAACATATTGATATTAGACATCACTTTATACGAGATTATGTCACTAATCATAATGTAACCATGGAGTTCATTGATACTAAGCATCAACTAGCTGATATTTTTACAAAACCTCTAAGTGAAGAATAATATGATTTCAATAGAAGAGAATTATGAATGTTAATATGTCCAAATGTATGAACTTATTAAGATTATTTTTCAAACTTTTTTGATTTAATGATCAAATCACTTAATTGCCATGATGATTTTACACAATTACATGTTGGAAATTATGTGTTTTACAAAAATTTCCATGATAATAAGCATGTTTTATCTTTATGATTGAATTTGAAAATCTATAGCAAAACCTTGTCCGAATGCATGAAAGTGTTAAATTTCATTTTTGGATCTTCTTGATCCTAACAATCAGATTTTCTCGATACATTATTCTCTTCTGGACTTAATAAACATATATCATATCGAGTTTGATTCACATTATTGATTTTTGACATATGGAATCAACTAGCAAATGCATCTCTCATAGACTTATCATGTAAAACATATCTTACGAGAAATGGATTTGATGATTCCTTCTTATATCTTTTGAGAAATAGTTTTATGTGCAAGGATTTGATTCACACACATATCTTGATCCTTGTAAAAATGAAGCGTGCTTTAATATCTTATCATTTTTAACTTCATTCGGGTAAGCTCACAAATGACTTTCCTCCTTCATGCAAAAAAATAATAACAAATAAAGAGGAAGAAGTAATGAAAGTTATATCTATGTCATGTTTTTCTTGAGATGTTTGTATAATTGGTATCCTATCACTCATTGTTGAAAAATGATAAAAACCTAGTTAAAATTTGCTTATATCGTTCTCCTTTTTGTTGATGACAAAGGGGGAGAAATATATGAATTGATACTATGAGTGCCATATTTGAATGATAAATATATGAATTGATACTATGAGTGCCATATTTAAATATCAAAAGCTTACATCAAAATATATGATAAATTGGTGACAGAATTGCTATGATTGTCATATTTGCACTATGCCATATTTGCACTATGTTATTGCCATATTTGCACTATGCCGTATTTGCACTATATTATTGCCATATTTGCACTATGTTAAGATATCTAGAGCTTACATCGCAATTCTACAAATTGATATCTTGTCATGTGATGAAATGCTATGATTGCTAAACACTTGAAATATTTGCATTATGTTAAGATATCAAGAACTTACATCGTAATTTTACATATTGATATCTTACCATATGATGAATTGCTATGATTGCTATCTTTCACATTTGAAATGCAAAACCTGAAAATGGATGTCAAGCCTTGACATCATTTTCAAAGAAATATATCATGATAGGAACCATGATGGGAGTATTGATAAGTTTAAACGATCTTAACTTATCAATATGTCTCTTGAATTCAAAGGCTTTGAATTCAAGAATGACTTATCTCAAGTATGGCATATGGATAGGGGGAGTTAAGGTTAACTCCGTTATCAATTGATTGTCATCATAAAAAAGGGGAAGATTGTTGAATCTCGGATTTTGATGATGAAGTCAATTGTCATTTGTTATCTAATCCATATATTGAGATGAGTGTGTAGGATTAACTACGATGGCAGTAAGACATGCAGTAGGAGTTACGCTGGAGTCAAGACCATGATCACGTTGGGGGTTCGAGAATTCGATAGAAGTCTGGACGGTTGTCGGAGGTTCTACGGGAACAAATTCGAGAAGTCTAGGAGTTTGCCTGAGAAGCTCATCGGAACTCGCCAAGTGGATCGTCGCAAGTCTAAGAGTTTGCCGAAAGTCTGCCAGAGCATCGCCGAGGGTTCGTCGGATGTTCGTCGGAAGCTCGCCGGAAGAAGCGATTGACGTATCGGAGCAGGTTGCAGTAAATGTCTTAAGAAATATCATAGTTAGCATGTAGATTAAGCTAGGAATGGGAGGTGATCCCATTAACTTAATCCGGGGGCAATTGGGCCCTTGACAGACCCAAATTGGGCCGAATGGATTATCCCATTCAGACCCAGATTTTATGGCCGATGGTGGCACCGCCTGGGTTGGCGGTGGCACCGCCCAAGAGTTCAAGAAAGCTAGGCGGTGCAACTTGCTAGTCATAGGTGCCCAGCAAGTCAATCACGTGAGTGATGGCACGTGTGACTTGATACAGAATCTTTTTGCTTATTATATTTTGGTGTATATCACTTTATAACTATTGCATATGTGCATATATATATTGTGATGTCCTTGGATTTGTGCAATGGGAATCGGATCGTGATGAGATCACGATAATGAGATCGATTCACCTTTAAACACATATCCTAAATAATCCCGGTCATAGGTTACTCGAGAGGGACATCGTAATAACCGGACAGACTAGTGTGCTATATACTCGTCCATATGATGGATGCAGCTAGTCTCATAGCTGCTCATGTCGGGACACTAGGGATACAGTACAGGTGCTCATTGGAGAATGAGTTCACTGATTGATCCGCTTACGGAATGTTGGATGGTTGATGATGCCTTATTGTCAGACAGCGATTCCGTAGTCCGAGTGGTGTATATGGGAATTAGAATTGAGACACCAAGGATGTCCTGTATGAGTGCTCCACTCTTTGATACCAGACTTACAGGTTTGGATGTCCCAGATCTAGTATAGCTGGTCATTGGGAGTGGTAGTCAACCTTACGAGGGCTATTGAGTGTCGATAGAGGATCATCCACTCTCGGCGTCATGAGAGGAATATCCCATGTGTTCTTGCTCAGACAAATCCTTGGACAGGGTCATTCAGGTTAAGAGAGAAAAAGTTCTCTGGGAGAATCCGATTAGAGCGAGACTCGAGTAGAAACCGTATGGGTCTGACAGCACCATGCTCAATATACAGTCTCTGGGATATTAGAGGGATGAGGGACTATAGGTATACGGTAACTGAGGACAGACAGGTCCAATGGATTGGATTCCCTTGTATCGTCTGGGAACTACAGCGTAGTGGCCTAGTACGTCCGTAGTCGATGAGTCAAGTGAATTATTACAGAGATAATAATTCACTGAGTTAGAAGGAGTTCTGACAAGTATGACTCATGGCCAGCTCGATATTGGGTCTAGAGGGTCACACACATATGGTAGGCATTGCGATGAGTAGAGGTTCGAATATGAGATATCCGACGGAGCCCTTGTCTAATTGGATGCAGATCCAATACCCATTAGGGGAGGACCCATTAGGTTTTGACAGGGACCTCTATAAATAGGAGGGATTCAGAGCCTCATAGGCTAGAGCCTTTGCTTGCCTTTCCTATTCTCCTCTCCCTCTCCACCTCAGAGTTGGCTTGGAGTTTTGAGGAGCGTCGTCGCAACCCTGCTGTGTGGATCACCGCTGGAGAGAAGGACGCTTGACCTCCTTCACCCTCTCCTAAGGATATGCAAGGAAACAGGGATATATGATCTCCCTAGGTAACACTATCTACTCTATACGCAGTTTTAAGTTTCGAGGATTTTGCGCACCAATCTTCGCACGACGACGAACATCTCTTTGGGAATCGGGGATTTTTGTTTTCTTATTCTTCCTATTAGGATCAGAGCGGCACTAAGAGGGGGCAGGTGAATTAGTGTAGCGGATTAAAACTTCGGTTTTGGAAAAATATTTCGTACGATAAAAAACCGAACTTGAAAAGCTTAATAACTTAGAAGCGTATGGAAGCGTAGTGACTAATAAAGTAGTTTGCAGTATGTAAATGGCAAGAATAAAATGCAAACTAGAGAAGACGGTAGTTTATAGTGGTTCGATCAATCGTGACCTACATCCACTCCTCCGATTTCTCTTTCGTCGAGGCCACCGGCATCCACTAATGATCTTCCTTTACTAGGCGAAGATCAAACTCCTTCTTAAACCCCTCTTACTGTTGGGAAATCTTGGGGGCGACATCACATGCGCAATGGAAGAACAAGAAAACAAAATCCCCGATTCCCAAAAAAATGTTCGTCGTCGTGCGAAGATTGGTGCGCAAAAATCCGCGAAACATGAAACTACGTATAGAGTAGATTGTGTTACCTAGGGAGATCGTATATCCCTGTTTCGTTGCCGATCCTTAGGAGAGGGTAAAGGAGGTGAAGCATCCTCCTCTCTAGCGGTGATCCACACAGTAGGGTTGCGACGACGATCCTAAAAAACTCCAGGCCTGATATGAGGTGGAGAGGAAGAGGAGAATAGAAAAGGCAAGCAAAGGCTCTAGCCTATGAGGCTCTGAATCCATCCTATTTATAGAGGTCCCCTGTCAAACCCTAATGGGTCCTCCCCTAGTGGGTATTGGATCTGCATCCAATAAGACAAAGGGCTCCGTCGGATATCTCATATTCGAACCTCTACTCATTGCAATGCCTACCATATGTGTGTGACCCTCTAGGCCGGATATCGAGCTGGCCGTGAGTCATACCTGTCAGAACTCCTTCTAACTCAGTGAATTATTATCTCTGTAATAATTCACTCGACTCATCGACTACGGACGTACTAGGCCACTACGCCGTAGTCCCCAGACGATACAGGAGAATCCAATCCATTGGACCTGTCTGTCCTCAGTTACCGTGTACCTGTAGTCCCTCATCCACCTAATATCCCAGAGACCGTATATCGAGCATGGTGCTATCAGACCCATACGGTTTCTACTCGAGTCTCGCTCTAATCGGATTCTCCCGGAGAACTCTTTCTCTCTCAACTCGAATGACCCTGGCCAGGGATTTGTCTGAGCAAGAACACATGGGATATTCCTCTCATGACGCCGAGAGTGGATGATCCTCTATCGACACTCAATAGCCCTCGTAAGGTCGACTACCACTCCCAATGACTAGCTGTACTAGATCTGGGACAGCCAAACCTATAAGTCTGGTATCAAAGAGTGGAGCACTCATACAGGACATCCTTGGTATCTCAAGTCTAAGGACCAGATACACCACTAGGACTACGGAATCGCTGTCTGACAATAAGGCATTATCAACCATCCAGCATTCCGTAAGCGGATCAATCAGTGAACTCATTCTCCAATGAGCACCTGTACTGTATCCCTAGTGTCCCTACACGAGCAGCTATGAGACCAACTACATCCATCATATGGACGGGTATACAGCATACCAGTCTATCTGGTTATCACGATGTCCCTCTCGAGTAACCTATGACCGAGATTATTTAGGATATGTGTTTAAAGGTGAATCGATCTCATTATCATGATCTCATCACGATCCGATTCCCATTGCACCAATCCAAGGACATCACAATATAGATATGCATTTATGCAATAGTTATAAAGTGATATACGCCAAAATATAATAAGCAAAAAGATTCTGTATCAAGTCACACGTGCCATCACTCACGTGATTGGCTTGCTGGGCACCTATGACTAGCAATCACCCACTTGACCTAAAGTTAATCACCTATGTGTTTGATCCCCATCAGACCCATGTGACGCTCAAAGACAATCTGAGACAACAGCTTTGTCAGTGGATTTGCAATGTTATCTTCGGATGGAACTCTTTCCACTACTACATCTCCTCGGGTTACGATCTCTCTGATAAGTTGGAACCTCCTCAGAACACTTCTGATGAGACCCAGGTTCCCTTATTTGAGTAATCGCCCCGTTATTATCGCAATATAAGGAGATCGGCTCCTTGCTACGCGGCACGACTCCCAAATATGTGATGAACTTCTTCACCCAGACTCCCTCCTTTGCTACATCTAATGCAGTAATGTACTCCGCCTCTGTGGTCGAGTCAGCAGTGGTATCTTGCTTGGAACTCTTCCAGCACATTGCTCCTCCATTCAAGGTGTACACATACCTTGAATTCAACTTGCTATCATCGACATCAGACTGAAAACTTGAGTCAGTGTAGCCTTCAACCTTAAGGCTATTACCTCAATATACTAGTAAAAGATCCTTAGTCCTTCTCAAGTACTTAAGGATACACTTTACTGCTTTCCAGTGCTCCAAGCCTAGATCCGCCTAATACCTGCTTGTGACACTCAGAGCATGCGCTATATCAGGCCTAGTACATAGCATGGCATACATGATAGACCCTATTGCTGAGGCATAAGGTATCATATCCATTATTGCCCTTTCTTGGAATTTTCCATGCCAAAACTTTTGACGATGGTTTCTATGTACCTGGACTGGGACAAGCCAAGCATCCTCTTGGATCTATCTCTATAGATTCTAATTCTCAAGATATAGGATGCTTCCCCTAAGTCCTTTATGGAGAAGTGTCTAGATAACCAAGTCTTTACTGTGGATAGCATTCCTTCGTCATTCCCAATGATGAAGATGTCATCCACATATAACACCAAAAAGGTGATAGCGCTCCCACTTACCTTTCTGTATACACAAGGCTCATCTTCGTTCTTAACGAAGTCATAAGATCTGAATGCCTCATCAAATCTTATGTTCCAACTTCGGGAAGCTTGCTTTAGTCCATAAATGGATCTAAGCAACCTACACACCTTATCTGGGCAGTTCTTGGACACGAATCCCTCAGGTTGCATCATATACACCTCCTCCTCGAGGTTCCCGTTGAGGAATGCGGTTTTCACATCCATCTGCCAGATCTCATAATCATAGTGTGCTACAATAGCCAATAGAATTATGATGGATTTTAGCATTGCTACGGGTGAGAAGGTTTCGTCATAGTCAACACCTTGCCTTTGACGATACCCCTTAGCCACTAGCCTTGCTTTATAGGTCTCTACCTTTCCATCTACTCCGATTTTTTTCTTAAAGATCCACTTGCAACCGATGGGTACAATACCTTCGGGCGCATCAACTAGGTTCCAAACCTTATTGGAGTACATAGAATCCATCTCAGAATTCATGGCTTCTTGCCACTTTCCGGAGTCTATCCTCATAATAGCCTCCTCGTAGGTCTGAGGATCAATATCCTCAACATCCTCTCCTCTAATATGTCCCACATATCTCTCAGGAGGATGAGATACTCTATAAGACCTGCGTAAAGTTGAAACTTGTGTATTAGGTACCTGAACAAACTCGGGCTGTAGAGTTGTGCTTAAGCTTGGTTCTCCAACCTCGCTCAATTCTATCATTCTCCCACTATCTCTGTCAAGAATGTGTTCCTTCTCAAGGAACACTGCTCTCTTAACTACAAAGACCTTTTGGTCCTCGAGACGATAGAAATAATACCCACAAGTTTCCTTGGGGTGTCCCACAAATTTGCATCGCTCTGTCCTTGATTCTAACTTACGGGGTTGTGTCTTTTAATGTGGGCAGGGCAGCCCCAAATCTTAACAACCTTAAGATCAGGCTTCTTCCCTTTCCATATAAAATATGGTGTAGACACTACCGACTTAGTTGGAACTCTATTCAGAAGGTAAGCTGCGGTTTCTAGGGCATATCCCTATAATAAGATAGGTAGGTCAGCGAAACTCATCATAGACCGCACCATATCTAATAGCATACGATTCTTCCTTCCAAAGACACCATTGAGCTGAGGTGTATAAGGAGGTGTCCATTGGGATAATATCCCATGGTCCTTTAAGAACTGAGTAAACTCTGTACTTAAGTACTCACCTCCTCGATCTGATCGAAGAGTTTTGATACTCTTTCCAGTCTGGTTCTCCACCTCATTCTTATACTCTCTGAATTTCTTAAAAGCCTCGGACTTGTACTTCATTAAGTACACATATCCATACCTTGAGAAATCATCAATAAATGTAATGAAGTAGGAGTAACCTCCAATGACATGAGTTGACATGGGTCCACATACATTACTATGTATGAGTTCCAACAGCTGAGTGGCTCTCTCTCCAATTCCATTAAATGGAGAGTTGGTCCGTTTTCCACGAAGGCAAGGCTCGCAAGTTGCATATGACATATAGTCAAATGGATCTAGATATCCATCATTTAGCAACTTTTGAATCATTCCCTCATGGATATGACCTAGCCTACAATGCCATAGGTATACACTGTTCACCTCCTCTCGTTTCCTCTTAGACACTTACATTCATGATATGTGGAGTAGTGTCTTGCATAAACAAACCTTTATGCAATATTCCTCTCGTCAATCTCCCCTTAGCTTTGCTAAATTTACAATAAATTGTAGATGTGATAAGCAATATTGGTATCCAATACCAATGCACTATCACAAAAATCTAACAATTGGAGATTGATCATGAATGTACCTGAAGCTTCTCCAAGCTTCTATTTCGCCCTTTCTGCAAGGTACTCTTTGCAGTTCCTCTTCCAGTGTCCATCTTTACCACAGTGGAAGCATTGGCCTTTTTTCTTTACTGGGTCTTTCTTAGCAACCTTTGCTTTACCTGGTTTGCCCTTGCCCTTTCCCTTCTTAAGGGACCTTTCTGCTTTCCTTTTCTTTTTGGTCTCACCAGTGTAGAGAACTGGCTTCTCATTCTTAATAGTACTCTCTGCCTCCCTCAACATATTGAGGAGCTCTAGGAGAGTCACCTCAAGCTTGTTCATATTAAAATTCATTATGAACTGTGAAAAAGAATCTGGTAGGGACTGAAGCACAATGTCCACACACAAGTTATCCTCTAGGACCATTCCTAGACCTGTGAGTTTCTCTATCCACTCAATCATCTTTAGGACATGGTTCTGAACCGGTGTCCCCTCAGTCATCCTAGCGCGGAAGAGGATCTTAGATATCTTATATCGCTGAGTCCTTCCCTGTTCCTCAAACAATTTGCGGACAAGTAGGAGAATGGATCTGGCATCCATCTTTTCATGTTGTCTCTGTAACTCAGGAGTCATAGAGCCCAACATATAGCACTGAGCAAGAGTGGAGTCATCAATGTACTTCATGTAGCGAGCGATCTCATCCTCGCTTACCCCTTCTTCGGGCGTAGGCATCACTGTATCAAGGACGTACACGATTTTCTCCGCTATGGGAACAATTCTCAAGTTACGGAGCAAATCCGTATAATTTGGACCAGTGAGGCGGTTGACATCAAGTATGTCACGTAAGGGATTTGAAAGCGACATTTTCTGAAAATAAAGATGCAGCAGAAATGAATAACATGCAGATTTTACAAGAAATAAACTATCAAGATATGGACTTTTATCTTAATATGCTCCCACTATTTTACTAACGAGTCACGCGACACCCTCAACATGTGAAACGGAAGTCTTCGGCAGACTTCTAGTGGGGATTTGGATCCAATCAGCGTCTTAGTGTAACCTCGAGGGACTCGACCAATCACACTAAGCCTAAAAGGTAGGCAACTCTTACCAATCACAACTCCTTGGGATTCCCGTCCTGTTCGGCCTCCATATCACCATGGCCTCGAGGGACTCGACCAACCATGATGCTCGGTTAAGTCAACACCTTCGTTACAAGATTAGTCTGATTTGATGATATACCCTCGAGGGACTCGACCAAGTATACCATGCCCTCAGGTCACCGGTGACATCTCTATGTCGTAAGCAAGATAGCGAATCGCGATATAGGTGAGTCTCGAGGGACTCGACCAACTCAACCTACACCGGGAATCGGTTCCTACTTATAACGATGGAAGGCCACGTGGGTCAATCTAATTGCCTCACGTTTACCGACTTAATATTATCGAAAGATGTTTCTATGATTTGGTCTCCTAATATGACATGTCACACATATACATATTTAATATATATCTACATCGCATGCAAATATATATACTTATCTAGTATGTGTATAATCAATTACACCAGATGATCATGGACCACAACCTAATGTGATTAGGCCCGAGCCAGTAAGCCTAATCACTCACATCAAGATCTATGTGTGCAACGGTGCATCTCCATGCCTTGTGATCGTCCATCTCGTCCTCGTCGGATCCGTCGACATCTTGATGCATCTTCATGCATCGCGATCGTCCATCTCGTGGGTCCCGCTATCGCATCCACGCTCCCGCTGTGCCTCCTCATGTGATTACAACTTAATCATAGGCACGCAGGCCCGACAATAAACGAGAAATATAATGGAGGCTCGCAGACCTCAATAATAATAATCACAAGTACACACATCACACGGTCCATGATCATCCGTCCACACATCATACATCACATGTATAAATAATCATCATCATGTAGTACTACTAGATAATAATAAAAATAATAATCAACTAAACCTTTTAATTAATTAATATTTTTTGAAATCAGGGACATGTAGGGAATTTCTAAATTTATAGGGGTATTTTCGTACTTTGGACAGAAGATAGGAACTGGAATTTCTCAAATTCCGAGAGGCAAAACTGTCTTTTGCCCGAAAAACCTTAATGCCCTTTCCCCTTTCGTTGGTGCCGCCGCCGCCACCCTACCGGTGGCGGCCTGTGCGGCGGGGCGAGGGCACTACCCTCGCCTGCAGGCGGCACGCCCGCTGGCGGCGCTGCCGCTGCGGGTGGGCGCCCCCTTCGGGCACCGCCGCCTCAGCAGGCGGTGTTGTCCCACCGGGCGGCCGCCCCTGTGGGGGGGGTTTCGCCCGCGGGAGCAGCGGCGGCAGGCGCTGCTTCCTTGCGGCGGCTCGCGCCGCTGCCCTGGGCGCCTCTGCCCGTGGGCTGCCAGCCCCGCCGGCAGCAAGCCTGCTGCAAGCAGGCCGCCGGCCGGCTGCTACAGACGCAGCCCCTGTGTTGCCCGCCTTCGGCTGCGCTTCACGCACGCATATCGAGGGCAGCAACTGTTGCTGACCTTTCTCGCTTTTACGTCAACGATTTTGACGTCAAAATTCTTCCTAAACACAACACACGCAGTTCAAAACCAATCATTCGCATGAACAACCTGGCTCTGATACCACTGTTGGGAAATCTTGGGGGCGACATCACATGCGCAGCGGAAGAACAAGAAAACAAAATCCCCGATTCCCAAAAAGATGTTCGTCGTCGTGCAAAGATTGGTGCGCAAAAATCCGCGAAACATGAAACTGCGTATAGAGTAGATTGTGTTACCTAGGGAGATCGTATATCCCTGTTTCCTTGCAGATCCTTAGGAGAGGGTAAAGGAGGTCAAGCGTCCTCCTCTCTAGCGGTGATCCACATAACAGGGTTGCGACGACACTCCTCAAAAACTCCAGGCCTGATCTGAGGTAGAGAGGAAGAGGAGAATAGGAAAGGCAAGCAAAGGCTCTGGCCTATGAGGCTCTGAATCCCTCCTATTTATAGAGGTCCCCTGTCAAACCCTAATGGGTCCTCCCCTAGTGGGTATTGGATCTGCATCCAATAAGACAAAGGGCTCCGTTGGATATCTCATATCCGAACCTCTACTCATCGCAATGCCTACCATATGTGTGTGACCCTCTAGGCCCAATATCGAGCTGGCCGTGAGTCATACCTGTCAGAACTCCTTCTAACTCAGTGAATTATTATCTCTGTAATAATTCACTCGACTCATCGACTACGGACATACTAGGCCACTACGCCGTAGTCCCCAGACGATACAGGGGAATCCAATCCATTGGACCTATCTGTCCTTAGTTACCGTGTACCTATAGTCCCTCATCCATCTAATATTCCAGAGACCGTATATCGAGCATGGTGCTGTCAGACCCATACGGTTTCTACTCGAGTCTCACTCTAATCGGATTCTCCCGGAGAACTCTTTCTCTCTCAACCCGAATGACCCTGGCCAGGGATTTGTCTGAGCAAGAACACATGGGATATTCCTCTCATGACGCCGAGAGTGGATGATCCTCTATCGACACTCAATAGCCCTCGTAAGGTCGACTACCACTCCCAATGACTAGTTGTACTAGATCTGGGATAGCCAAACCTATAAGTCTGGTATCAAAGAGTGGAGCACTCATACAGGACATCCTTGGTGTCTCAAGTCTAAGGACCAGATACACCACTAGGACTACGGAATCGCTGTCTGACAATAAGGCATCATCAACCATCCAGCATTCCGTAAGCGGATCAATCAGTGAACTCATTCTCCAATGAGCACCTGTACTGTATCCCTAGTGTCCCTACACGAGCAGCTATGAGACCAACTGCATCCATCATATGGACGGGTATACAGCACACCATTCTATCCGGTTATCACGATGTCCCTTTCGAGTAACCTATGACCGAGATTATTTAGGATATGTGTTTAAAGGTGAATCGATCTCATTATCGTAATCTCATCACGATCCGATTCCCTTTGCACAAATCCAAGGACATTACAATATATATATGCATTTATGCAATAGTTATAAAGTGATATACGCCAAAATATAATAAGCAAAAAGATTCTGTATCAAGTCACACGTGCCATCACTCACATGATTGGCTTGCTGGGCACCTATGACTAGCACTTACAACCTCTTACAAGTGGTTCAACCTCTTACAAGTGGTTCACCCTTTTACAAAGATTTCAATGAAAAGAAAGGAGGTGAACACTCAAGCTATTGAAAACAAGACTTTTCCTAAAGCTTTTCTCAACTTCTAGCTTCTCAAAAGGTTGTAATCTCAGCTGAGATTTGAGGGGTATTTATAGGCCTCAAGAGGATTCAAATTTGGGCTCCAAAATTTGAATTCTCTTTGGCTTCCGAGGCCGGCGGTGCCACCGCCTGTCAGCGTCTGACACTAACAGTGGACTGGCGGTGCCACCGCCCAGTCAAGCGGTGCCACCGCCCAAGTCTTGGGTGCTGGGTGGTGCGACCGCCTAGGCCAATTCAGCTCACTAGTTGGGCTCCAAACTTGGCCCAAACCAGTCCGAACTCGGGCCCAATTGGCCCCTACTTGGGTTATAGGATTAACACCTAATCCTAACCTTAATTAATGTGCTAACTACGAATTTAAAGACATTTTCTAAGCTATTACAAAGTCCGTAAGTCAAGACGTCTTCCGGCGAGCTTCTGACGAACTTCTGATGGCCTTCCGATAAACTCTCGGAAACCATTCCGCGGACTCCCGGCAAGCTCCTAGACTTCACGATTTGATCTTGGCGAGTTCCAACGAGCTTCTTTTGCAAGCTCTGATCTTTCTCGGCGAGCTCCGCGAACTTCCAACGAATCTTCCGACGAGCTTCCGAAAAACCCTTCGGCAAGCTCCCTACTCATTCTCGGCTAGTTCCGGTAGCATTCCCGCCGAACCTTCGGACTTCTGTCGAACTCACAACAAATCCTTTGTGCTTGACTCCGACACTTTGTTTCGCTTTATGTCTTCATCGTTATCGTAGTTAATCCTGCACACACAAGTAAAAACTCTACTCCGATCTAGACAATTATTACAATGCAAATTGACATTTTGTTGCCCGGCACGTCATTGGTTGACGCTTCGTCCGATTCTTGAGCGCATCATCCTCTCTTATGGCTTATTACCCAATCGGCGGTTGACCTCCTCAACCCCGATATCCTTGGTATAATTCCGCTCTCCTTGGCCCGATGCCCGACGTCGGAAGCCTTCTGCCGTCCAATATCCTGACGTGATCTCCTCCGGCACAACGTCAATTCCTCTTGCGTTAACTGTCTAATCCTGATCGAGTAGACCTGCATCACTCAAAATGCAGTTTAAATTATAAACACATATCAGGATTAGGCAGTTAACGCAAGAGGAATTGACGTTGCGCCGGAGGAGATCACGTCAGGATATTGGACGGCAGAAGGCTTCGGACGTCGGGCATCGAGCCAAGGAGAGCGAAATTACGCCAAGGATATCGGGGTTGAGGAGGTCAACCGCCGATTGGGTAACAAGCCATAAGAGAGGACGATGCGCTCAAGAATCGGACGAAGCGTCAACAGTGCATACCTATGGCATGAATGTAAGTATATCATGAATGTAAGTATCTAAGAGGAAATTGGCGAGAAGAATATTACATAAAGGTTTGTTTATGCTAGACACTATTCCATATATCATGAATGTAAGTATCTAAGAGGAAACGAGATGAGGTGAACAGTGCATACCTATGGCATTGTAGGCTAGGTCACATCCATAAGGGAATGATTCAAAAGTTGCTAAATGATGGATATCTAGATCCATTCGACTATGTGTCATATGCAACTTGTGAGCCTTGCATTCGTGAAAAACTGACCAACTCTACATTTAGTGGAACTAGAGAGAGAGCCACTGAGCAGTTGGAACTCATACATAGTGATGTATGTGGACCCATGTCAACTCGCCATTGGTGGTGACTCCTACTTCATTACCTTTACTAATAATTTCTCAAGGTATGGATATGTGTACTTGATGAAGTATAAGTCCAAGGCTTTTGAGAAATTCAAAGAGTATAAGAATGAGGTGGAGAACTAGACTAGAAAGAGTATCAAAACTCTTCGATCAGATCGAGGAGGTGAGTACTTTAGTACATAGTTTACTCAGTTCCTCAAGGACCATGGGATATTATCCCAATGGACACCTCCTTATACACCTCAGCTCAATGGTGTCTCTGGAAGGAGGAATCGTATGCTATTAGATACGGTACGGTCCATGATGAGTTTCGCGGACCTACCCATCTTATTCTAGGAATATGCTCAGATCGAGGAGGTGAGTACTTTAGTACATAGTTTACTCAGTTCCTCAAGGACCGTGGGATATTATCCCAATGGACACCTCCTTATACACCTCAGCTCAATGGTGTCTCTGGAAGGAGGAATCGTATGCTATTAGATACGGTACGGTCCATGATGAGTTTCGCGGACCTACCCATCTTATTCTAGGAATATGCCCTAGAGACTGCAGCTTACCTTTTGAACAGAGTTCCAACTAAGCCGGTAGTGTCTACACCATATAAGATATGGAAAGGGAAGAAACCTGATCTTAAGGTTGTTAAGATTTGGGGCTGCCTTGCCCACGTTAAAAGACACAACCTCGATAAGTTAGAATCAAGGACAGAGCGATGCAAATTTATGGATACCCCAAGGAAACTTATGGGTATTATTTCTATCATCTCGAGAACCAAAAGATCTTTGTAGCTAAGAGAGCAGTGTTCCTTGAGAAGGAACACATTCTTGGCGTAGATAGTGGGAGAATGATAGAGTTGAGCGAGATTGGAGAACCAAGCTGAAGCACCACTCTCCAGCTCGAGTCTGTTCAGATACCTAATACAAAAGTTTCAACTTTACGCAGGTCTGATAGAGTATCCCATCCTCCTGAGAGATATGTGGGACTTATTAGAGGAGAGGATATTGAGGATATTGATCCTCAAACCTACGAGGAGGCTATTATGAGTATAGACTTCGGAAAGTGGCAAGAAGCCATGAATTCTGAGATGGATTCTATGTACTCCAATAAGGTTTGGAACCTAGTTGATGCGCCCGAAGGTATTGTACCCATCGGTAGGATCTTTAAAAGATCGGAGTAGATGGAAAGGTAGAGACCTATAAAGCAAGGCTAGTGACTAAAGGGTATCGTCAAAGGCAAGGTGTTAACTATGACGAAACCTTCTCACCCGTAGCAATGCTAAAATCCATCAGAATTCTATTAGCTATTGCAGCACACTATGATTATGAGATCTGGTAGATGGATGTAAAAACTGTATTCCTCAATGGAAACCTCGAGGAGGAGGTGTATATGATGCAACCTGAGGGATTCGTATCCAAGAACTGCCCAGATAAGTATGTAGGTTGCTTAGATCCATTTATGGACTAAAGCAAGCTTCCCGAAGTTGAAACATAAGATTTGATGAGGCAATCAGATCTTATGACTTCGTTAAGAACGAAGATGAGTCTTTTGTGTACAGGAAGGTAAGTGGGAGTGCTATTACCTTTTTAGTGTTATATGTGGATGACATCTTGATCATTGGGAACGACGTAGGATTGCTATCCACAATAAAGGCTTGGTTATCTAGACACTTCCCCATGAAGGACTTAGGGGAAGTATGTTGAATCTCGGATTTTGATGATAACAATTAATTGATGGGTTAATTGATCTAATCCATATTATTGAGTTAAGTGTGCAGGATTAACTACGATAACTAGAAAACACAAAGCAAGTATACCGGAGTCAAGTTCGATGGACGTTTAAGAGTCCGAAGAATCGTCGGAGATGTTGCCGGAACCAACCAAGAAGAAATCGGGAACCTGTCGAAATTTTCGGAAGTTTGCCGAAGAGATCATCGGAGGTTCACGGAGATCACCGAGAAGGCTTGGCTACTTGTTAAAGTCATCACAAGTTCGGGAGCTTGCTGGGAGTCCGTCGGAAGAGGTTCGTCGGAAAGCTCGCCGGAACAAGACTCGACGTTCGCGGTTGAAAACTTGCTTAGGATGTGTTTTGTTATGTAGTTCACTTGTAATTAGGATTAGGATTAAAAGATAATCCTATATCCTGGTTAGGGGCCAACTGGGCCTAAAATTAGACTTGGTTTGGGCTAAATTTGAAGCCCAACAAGTGAACCAAAGGGTCTGGCGGTGGCACCGCCAGACTGGGCGGTTGCACCGTCCAGCACCCGAGAGCTGGGCGGTGGCACCGCCCAGCGCCCGAGAGCTGGGTGGTGGCACCGCCCAGCACTGTTAGTGTCTGACACTAACACGCGGTGGCACCGCCACTGACAGGCGGTGGCACCGCCAGCATCGGGTACCCAACGAGAATTCAAATTTGGAGCCCAAATTTGAATCCTCTTGAGGCCTATAAATACCCCTCAAATCTCAGTTGAGATTACAACTTTTTGAGAAGCAATTGATTGAGAGAAAAGTCTTAGAAGAGTCTTTGCTAGTCTTGTTTTCAATTTGCTAGTGTTCACCTCCTTCTTTCTTGCTGAAAATCTGTAAGAGAGTGAACCGCTTGTAAAAGTTGTAAGAGGGGTATTTACCCTTCCCTTTCAAGAGATTTGCTAGTGGAAGGTGGGAGCCTCATCGAAGAGGGGCCTCGCAAGTGGATGTAGGTCATTTGACCGAACCACTGTAAAATCGGCGTAATCTCTGGTTTGCATTTGCTTATTGTCATTTATATTACTGCAAACCATTTGCACTTTAATGCGCTTTGTCTCAGTCTTACTTATCTCTTCATGTTAAAACACAATCGAAACGGTTTTAAACGAAAACGTTGCTTTTATCATACGAAGTTTCCGAAAAGTGTTTAAATCGTGAAAAGTTTATCGAACTTCACTACTGCACTAATTCACCCCCCCCTCTTAGTCCCGCTCCGATCCTAACAATTGGTATCAGAGCAAGGCTCACTCTCATATTTGGTTTAATACCCAAGAGAGATGGCTTACTCCGGCATGCATGAGGGATACTCTATCACACGTCCACCTATGTTTAATGGGTCGGATTACACGTATTGGAAGACCCGTATGAGGATCTTCCTCATTTCCATGGATTTCGAGCTTTGGACTATTGTCGAAAACGGATTTCAAAAATCTTCTCTTCCGATGAGCGAATGGAATGAATTGGAGAAGAAGGTTTTTGCTTTAAACGCAAAGGCTATGAATGCCTTGTTTTGTGCACTAGATAAAAATGAGTTTAATCGTGTTTCAATTTGTTATTTGGCTTTTGATATTTGGTGAACTCTTGAGGTCACTCATGAAGGCACTAGCCGAGTGAAAGAGTCCAAAATCAACATCCTTGTGCACTCTTATGAACTTTTCCGAATGAAACCAAGTGAGTCCATCGGAGACATGTACACCCGTTTCACGGATGTCATCAATGGACTCAAAGCTCTTGATAAAGATTTTTATAACTTTGAACTAGTAAACAAAATCTTAAGATCTCTTCCTAAAAGTTGGGATCCAAAAGTTACGGCCATTCAAGAGGCCAAGGATCTCAAAACATTCCCTCTTGAAGAACTTATTGGGTCTCTAATGACCTACGAAATGACATGTCAAGCTCATGACGAGCTCGAGAACCCCCTTCCAAAGAACAGGAAGGATATGGCACTTACATCACAAGAAGATCACTTAAAAGGAACATCAAGTGATGAGGACAGTGACAATGACATTGCACTTTTAACTTAAAAATTTTAAAAATATTTAAGAAAGAACAAATTTAAAAATAATACAAAAAATAACGTTGAACAAAAGAAGGACCAAGTGATTTTGCTACGAGTGTAAAAAATCGGGACACTACAAGAACGATTGTCCTCAAGCCAAAAAGAGAACATCAAAGAAGAAGGCGCTCAAGACAACGTGTGATGATTCAAGCGCGCTCGAAGAAGAGGAGTCCAACATCGAGCAAGTTGCTCATTACGCGCTAATGGCTTTAGGAGAAGAGGTATGTGATTTATTTAATGAAGATTTATCTTTTGAAGAACTCTCTATCGCTTTTCATGAATTATTTGATGAATGTAGAACTATTAGCAAGAAGTTAAGTATCTTAAAGAAAGAGCATGCTTTGCTACAAGATAATTTTGATAGTCTTCAAACTCCTCAATGCTCTAAGTGTGAGCATTTAGAAGTAATAAAAAATAAAAATTTGCTTCTTAAAGATACCTTAAACAAGTTTAAGGTTGGTAGCAAAGGATTAGATATGATCCTTGCACACAAGGGTCACGTCGCAAATAGAAATGGAATTGGATTTGTAAAAGGATTACATCAAAATCCTACCACTTTCATAAAAGGGCCTACATTACATGTTTCCTCTTATATGAAATGCAACTTCTGTTGCAAATCCGGACATATTGCCTACAAATGTCCATTTAGGAAAATTAGTTCACAAAAATTAATATGGGTTCCTAAAGGAACTATAAAGGATTCAATAATAAATAACAAAGTTAGTGGATCAATTCTTGAGGCACCCAAAATCAAATGGGTACCTAAAAGTCATCCTCTTTTGTAGACAAACCCACAAGCTAGGAGCAAGAGATGGTATCTCGATAGTGGATGCTCAAGACATATGATTGGAGATCCATCTCATTTCTCTATGCTCACTAGCAAAGAAGAAGGGTACGTCACCTTCGGAGACAACAACAAAGGCAAAATCATTGGCAAGGGAACTATTGGTAACAAATTTAGTTTTTCCATTGATGATGTTTTACTAGTTGATGGATTGAAACATAATCTCTTGAGTATTAGTCAACTATGCGATAAAGGTTATATCGTTAGATTCGAATCAAATATGTGTATTATCGAAAAACCAAACAATAACTTGACTATGATTGCATTAAAACAAAATAATGTCTACACCATCAACCTTGATGAACTAAGTAATGAAATGTGCTTCTCCGCTCTAAATGATGATGCTTGGCTTTGGCATAGAAGATTAGGCCATGTAAGCATGAAACTAATATCTAAAATCTCATCTAGAGAATTAGTACGAGGGATTCCAAATATGAAGTTTACTAAGGACAAAGTATGTGATGCATGTCAACTAGGTAAACAAATAAAAACTAGTTTCAAACCAAAAATTCAAATTAGCACCACTAGACCACTACAATTGATCCAGTTGGACTTATTCGGACCAATTGACACAACAAGTCTAGTAGGAAGCAAATATGCGTTTGTAATTGTGGATGACTATACTAGGTACAATTGGACCTATTTCTTAGTCCACAAAAGTGATTGCTTCAAGTGCTTCTTAAAATTTTGTAAACTCACTCAAAACGAAAAGGGCTTCATGATTTCATCAATTTGGAGTGATCACGGTGGCGAATTTCAAAACCGTGATTTCCAAAATCTTTGTGAAGCTAATGGATACAATCACAACTTCTCCACTCCAAGAAATCCCCAACAAAATGGAGTAGTTGAAAGAAAAAAATAGAAACCTACAAGAAATGGCAAGAACTATGTTAAATGAACATAGTTTAGCTAAGTATTTTTGGGCCGAAGCCGTAAATACGGCTTACTACATCATGAATAGGGTCCTAATAAGACCATCCCTATCAAAAACTCCCTATGAATTATGGAATAACAAAAAACCAAATATTTCCTATTTTAAAGTTTTCGGTTGTAAATGCTTTATTTTGAATGAAATGGATGCCTTAGGAAAATTTGATGCTAAATCCGATGAAGGCATCTTTCTTGGTTACTCTTCCGTTTCTAAGGCTTTTCGGGTTTTTAACAAAAGAACCATAGTAATAGAAGAGTCTATTCATGTAGTTTTTAATGAAATTTCTAATTTAAAGAAAAATGATTTTGATGATGATCTTGGTTTTGATAATTTGAATTTAAATGAACCCCCTCCTCAAAATAGCAACTTGGATGCACCTTCTTCCGAAATTTCCTTACCCAAGGAATGGAAGTATATAGATGCTCATCCAAAGGAGCTAATTATAGGAGATACATCAAAAGGGGTTCAAACTCGTTCCTCTTTCAAGAATTTTTGTGCTAACGCCGCCTTTCTTTCTCAAATCGAACCTAAATGCATTGATGAGGCCATAAAAGATAATTTTTGGATTATTGCAATGCAAGAGGAATTGAATCAATTTGAGAGGAATAAGGTATGGAAGCTTGTTCCTAGACCTAGTGACCTTTTAGTCATTGGTACTAAATGGGTCTTTAGAAACAAGCAAGACGAAAATGGTATCGTGGTTAGAAACAAGGCTAGATTAGTGGCCAAAGGTTTCAACCAAGAAGAAGGTATCGATTACGAAGAAACCTTCGCTCCCGTGGCTCGATTAGAAGCCATAAGGATGCTCCTTGCCTATGCTAGTAGTAATAATTTTAAACTATTTCAAATGGATGTCAAAAGTGCTTTCTTGAATGGTTTTATTTCCGAAGAAGTATATGTCGAACAACCTCCCAGATTTGAAAATTCTCTTCTTCCTAGCCATGTATTCAAATTGACTAAGGCTCTCTATGGCTTGAAACAAGCTCCTAGAGCTTGGTATGAAAGACTTAGTTCCTTTCTTATTTTAAATAATTTTAACAAAGGCAAGGTTGATACTACATTGTTTATCAAACATTTTGAAAATAATTTTCTTATTGTGCAAATTTATGTTGACGATATTATTTTTGGCTCTTCGGATGAATCACTATGTGAATCATTTGCCAAATGTATGAGTCATGAATTTGAAATGAGTTTAATGGGTGAATTAACTTTTTTTATAGGACTACAAATCAAACAACTTAGTGATGGTATATTTCTTAACCAATCTAAATATACATTAGAATTGTTAAAACGATTTAACATGGATAATTCAAAAGCAATAAACACCCCTATGAGCACTTCGACTAAGTTAGATATGGATGAAAATAGTGAAAATTTCGATCAAAAAACATATAGGGGAATGATAGGTAGTCTACTCTATCTCACCGCGACTAGACCGGATATTATGTTTAGTGTGGGACTTTGCGCTAGGTTTCAATCTAACCCTAAATTATCTCATCTTAAGAGTGTTAAACGAATATTGAGGTATCTTAAAGGAACTCCAAATTTAGGATTGTGGTATCCAAAATCTGAAAATTTTGATTTAATAGCTTATGCAGATGCCGATTTTGGCGGATGCAGGATAGATAGAAAAAGTACATTCGGTACATGCCAATTTTTAGGACATGCACTTGTTTCTTGGACTTCCAAGAAACAAAATTCAGTTGCACTATCTACGGCGGAAGCCGAATACATTACTGCGAGTGCATGCTGTGCACAAGTTGTTTGGATGAAAAATACATTAGAAGACTATGGAATTCACTTCAAAAATGTTCCCATAAAATGTGATAATACTAGTGTCATATGTCTGACCAAAACTCCAATTCAGCACTCTAGAACTAAGCACATCGACGTTAGGCATCATTTCATACGCGATCATGTCCTTAACAATAATGTTGTTCTAGAATTCATTGACAGAAAGCATCAATTAGCAGATATATTTACAAAAGCTTTGAATGAAGAACAATTTGAATTCATTAGAAGAGAATTAGGTATGTTAAATTGTCCCTAAGAATAAACTTGTTTGAATGGCTTTTCCGTAAAGTTTTTTCATCCTCTCTCCGTTCCTCGGTGGATTTGATCCTTCTCTTTCGATTCTAAATGACATGTCAAAATTACCTTATCCTATCTTGAGTCAAACACCGCTCCTATCTAATCAAGATTAATGATTTTATGATATTGTGTGAATCTCGAAATTAATGGCTTGATTATGAGTTTCAAGTTGACGATTTGAATTTGAAAAAAGTTTGTATTTGAATTATGATCTTGACTTATTGGAGTTACTACTTGAAATTTTTTTTGTATACCTACAATTTTTGTTATTTATAAAAAGAAGAGATTTGATAAAATGGATGAATGCTGAATTTTTCATTTAAGATGAACTCTGCATAAATATTTTAGCATGCTTAATTTTAAATGATGAATTTTGTATAATCAATGCTGAATTCTTGATGTTGTAATCACAAATTGTGTGCTTCAAGTCTCATTCCCTTTTTGTTGATGACAAAGGGGGAGAAGTGATGACTAAGTGATGACTTGTACCATTTTGAAAGCATGATTTATATGTGATATGAATGTCTTATATGACTTGTACCATTTTGAAAGCATGTCTAACATGTATATCATAAAATTTATGTTGAAAATCTTTATCTCCTATTGTAGTAAAAATTGTCTCTTATCATTCGACTTGAAAATGATTTTCATCGAAGTTTCGCATTTACTTAGGCTTAATGAGAATAACGATAAGTTCTACGGTTGGAACTTATCGGTTTATGCTTGAATTCAATGGGATGGAATTCATGTATTTTTATCTTCTCATAATATGGCATATAGATAGGGGGAGTTATGTTTAACTCCGTCATCAATTGATTGTCATCATCAAAAAGGGAGAGATTGTTGAATCTCGGATTTTGATGATAACAATCAATTGATGGGTTAATTGATCTAATCCATATTATTGAGTTAAGTATGCAGGATTAACTACGATAACTAGAAAATACAAAGCAAGTATACCGGAGTCAAGTTCGATGGACGTTTAAGAGTCCGAAGAATCGTCGGAGATGCTGCCAGAACCAACCGAGAAGAAATCGGGAACCTATCGGAATTTTCGAAAGTTCACCGAAGAGATCGTCGGAGGTTCACGGAGATCACTGAGAAGGCTTAGCTACTCGTTAAAGTCATCACAAGTTCGGGAGCTTGCTGGGAGTCCGTCAGAAAGCTCGCTGGAACAAGACTCGACGTTCGCTGTTGAAAACTTGCTTAGGATGTGTTTTGTTATGTAGTTCACTTGTAATTAGGATTAGGATTAAGAGATAATCCTATATCCTGGTTAGGGGCCAACTGGGCCCAAAATTAGACTTGGTTTGGGCTAAATTTGAAGCCCAACAAGTGAACCAAAGGGTCTGTCAGTGTCGATAGAGGATCATCCAATCTCGGCGTCATGAGAGGAATATCCCATGTATTCTTGCTCAGACAAATCCCTGGCCAGGGTCATTCGGGTTGAGATAGAAAAAGTTCTCCGGGAGAATCCGATTAGAGCGAGACTCGAGTAGAAACCGAATGGGTCTGACAGCACCATGCTCAATATACGATCTCTGGGATATAAGAGGGATGAGGGACTATAGATACATGGTAACTGAGGATAGATAGGTCCAATGGATTGGATTCCCCTGTATCGTTTGGGGACTACGACGTAGTGGCCTAGTACGTCCGTAGTCGATGAGTCAAGTGAATTATTATAGAGATAATAATTCACTGAGTTAGAAGGAGTTCTGACAGGTATGACTCACGGCCAGCTCGATATTCGGCCTAGAGGGTCACACACAAATGGTAGGCATTGCGATGAGTAGAGGTTCGGATATGAGATATTCGACGGAGCCCTTGTCTTATTGGATGCAGATCCAATACCCACTAAGGGAGGACCCATTAGGTTTTGATAAGGGACCTCTATAAATAGGAAGGATTCAGAGCCTCATAGGCTAGAGCCTTTGCTTGCCTTTCCTATTCTCCTCTCCCTCTCCACCTTAGAGCAAGCTTGGAGTTTTGAGGAGCGTCGTCGCAACCCTACTGTGTGGATCGCCGCTAGAGAGGAGGACGCTTGACCTCCTTCACCCTCTCCTAAGGGTCTGCAAGGAAACAGGAATATACGATCTCCCTAGGTAACATAATCTACTCTATACGCAGTTTTAAGTTTCGTGGATTTTGCACACCAATCTTCGCACGACGACGAACATCTCTTTGGGAATCGGGGATTTTTGTTTTCTTGTTCTTCCGCTGCGCATATGATATTGCCCCAAGATTTCCCTACACAACTGCCCAGGTTAGGCTGTGGTACCGCCTAGGCTCAGTCTCCGAGCGAGATTGGGCGGTGGTACCGCCCTTGTCAAGCGGTGGTACCGCTTGGGCTTAGTCTCTGGGCGAGACTGGGTGGTGGTACCACCCCTGTTAGGCGATGGTACCGCTTGAGCTCGGTCTCCGAGAGGTAGTATTGCCCAGTTATGGCGGTAGTACTGCCAGGACCTCAGAAATCCGAGAGATGACATTTTTGAGTTCCAAATTCAAACCAGTTTGGGGCCTATATAAACCCTACCCTTTCCTGCATGAAAGGGCACCAGAAATCCAATCTTACTTTGTGATTTTTAGAGCTCAAAAGTGTTGTATAAGCTAAAAGTTCTCCTCCCTCTTTTCTTCCAAGTTTCGATCATTCAAGAGAAGAGTGAAAATTCTGTCAGGGTTGTCTCCTAAGCCCGTCAAAAGGAGTGAAACTGTAAAAGGGTTGTTGGCCTTTGCCAATTGAACGAAGGCCTCTAGTGGACGTTGGTGACCTCATCGGAGGAGGAAGCCAAAAGTGGATGTAGGTCAAGATTGATCGAACCACTCTAAAATTACGGTGCTCTCTGGTTTGCATTTCTCCTTGATGCTTACCTTATTGCAAACCTCCATATGTGCTTTACTTCCTTATTACTTTTGCTGCACTCCCTTATGAACTCACTTTTAAGTTAAGTTTCCGAAAATGGTTTTACGTCGGAAATGATTTCATCGTACGAATGCAGTTTTAATCATCGAAAGTTTTTCGCTGCACTAATTCAGCCCCCCCCCCTCTTAGTACTCG